>NW_020455491.1:891085-931085 GCF_003342845.1 Nothoprocta perdicaria | reverse complement strand
GGTGGCAAAAAAAGGCAAAATCCATATGTGTGATCCAGGTGTGCTTTGCTGGAAAATACATAGCTTTGCTGCTATGAAGAAACAGTCAGATTTTCTATATTTTTTGGATCTTCATTTATAATCAGGTTTGTTGAATCTCAAATCTCTTTTATTGAAGAATCATTTTCAACAGAGATTCATGTTCATGTAGATCAACATATTTGTCTTTAAAAAAATGTTAGAAAATTGTTTATTTTGTAGTTAGTGTCATTTAGATAATCAACAAAACATAATTCTTTACAGACTGCTGTGAATCCAAGTCCTTTCTCTGGATTTTACATTTTGCACCTGAGGTTTATGGTGAATTAATGTTCTTAGGATGTTTTAAAAAGGTCAAAATATCAAAAAAAAAAATATAAAATCTTTGTTGTGAATGTGTAAGAAAAATACAAGGACTAAGACAGTGCTTTATCATGTAAAACCAAACAGAAACAGACCCCCCCCCAAAATAAGCAGAATGCCAGAGCTGATCAGTCTGATTTTACTTGTCTAAAATTAGTAAAATGCAAACAAGAAGTTGCAGAAAGTGTTTAAAAGAAACAGTACTTTCAAATTTCTATGCAGTACTGAAAATCTATAGCTTGTTATTAATAAGTCAAGTAGGATAGTAAATTATTTAATCAGTATGTAAAACTGCATTGTTAACTTTACACCTGGGAGGGAAAATACTAATAATCTATACAACTACATATGTTGATATGTTGAGCCCGCGAGTTGGACTGTTTATTTTGGGGTTTATTTTTGGGTTCAGGGATTCACATGATACATAGAGTATATGTGTTCCCTCCAAATTGCAGTGCTGCTGTCTGGACTAGGAGAAATGCAGCTGCAAGTCACAGAGCTGATATTTTCTTTTTTTTTTACACCTAAATGTTTTAGCAGTTGTTACAATTGAGTATTCTGTGACCAAAACTGCTGCTGTGCCCAGAAAAAAAAAGACACAGTCAAGTCCGTATTGCTTCCATGTTAATTTGTGTTTATGTGGTTGGTTTACATATTATTAAAGCCACCCATCTGATCTATAATGGCAGCCCTGCTGACACTGTCTGACCCAGTTTGACAATCTGGATAGAAATTGTAGGGCTGGCTGCTCAATGTCTGTGACTTTAACAGCATTGCTTTGGGCCTGGAATCAATTCTCTCTGTTTACAGACCATTTCACAGCCCTTTACCTGCAACATCACTTGTGTCAGTCCCATAAATACTTTGGTGTATATAATGCTTGAATTAGCATAATGGTTTAGGCACAGAGCTTTAAGCACAAAGAAGGACATGTCAACATGTTCTCTTCACTTAAGCAATTAAGAGCCATTATGCTGCTTCAGTGGAAATATCATCAAGGTTAAAGACAATCCCAAACACCCCTCTAACCTTTTTATTCTAAGTCTAATAAATGAGGCATAGAAATTGAAATGTTAGTAAACAGTGCTACTTCCAGGCTCTTTTTGTCTCATGTTTAACCAGACTTCTCATTCACCATTTGTGAAGTGTAAGGAAACGTGCGCTTCGACCATGGTCACCAAGGAAAAGGATGATTTATCTTTTTGCAAAGACTTACTCTGCGGCACAGATCTGGTTTACATCTAATGCAAAGTTCTAGATGCTGTAACATGAGTGTATAAAAAAATGAGGTAAGTGTATGCCTAAGCAGTACCTACAGATTGGGCTACACATCGTAATTATTGGCAAATCTTTGCCCAGTCTGAGTAGGTGGGTAACATTTGATTCTTTGGTGTTCTCTGCACCTTCGATTTTTCTATCCACATTATTTAGAAAAGTGCTGCAGTCAAAAATTGTTATTAGGATGGCTCTATTTTTGTTTGAAGCTGGCAAGGTTCAGCCAACCTCAGAAATAGATTGTAGCTCTCATGTACTTCTGATGGAGTTGCACCAGGGAGGAATCTAGGTGCCAAATTTTCATGGCTTGATTTTTTTGTGTGAGTTCTTATTTATTTATTTATTTATTTATTATAATACTCAGTCCCTTGATTCCAAAGGCTTTGAAAAGTCCTGGAAAAAAATGGGAGAGAGAGAGAGAGCTCCGTGAGAGCCAGATGGAGACATCTGCAATAGTCTGAGGCCATAACAGAGCAGAGAATGCAGTAGACCAGCAACGCTCCTATAGACAATGTAAATATATATRTGTCCAATATCTGTAGGCTTCATCAGACTACCTGTGAGGTCAGCAGAAACACTCCAAGGCCTGTAGTCTGGAGTGGGAAATGCCAGGGATTTCTGGCAGTGCCATCCTAGGTCCTGTCAACCAAGCACCGTCCTCAACAAGGTCCCTCTTTTCTTACTGCAGTCTTGGGTTTCGTGTTTGGGAGGAACTTGGGCTCCATTACRGTATAAATACTGGAGGTTAAAAGGCTTATAATTTCATTATTAATTACAAACCTATATAGAGACAAATTATATTGTATATCATTATTCTATATTATGTATTATTTAAGCTTTGAGTCATTCACTGCCCCAAATCTTCTTGAGAGAGTAAGTGGCCACGGCAGTTGTCCAGAGGCTGAAACAAATACATGGCAAGCCGATGTGGTGGCCAGAAATAAGGCTTCTTGGGCATCCTTGACAGTAGTAACAATTTCCCACATCCATTTGTTCCATGTGAGGAGTCAAGTTGGGCATCTTGGCCAGCAGAAGCAGCGCTGACTCCAAGGGTCAGGAGTCAGCAGCAGCCTTGCGCTGTTGCAGACAGCAAAGGGGCAGCTCAGCTGAACAGTGTGGCTGGGGTTGTGCTCTCCTCTCTTGTAGACATGACAGAGAGGGCAGACTGTAACCTCTGTAGCTAGAGGTTTCTTGGTTTTTTGTTGATTGTTTTTTAACCGAAAGGAGGAGACTTTGAATCGTTTTGATTTCAGTTGTCAGGATGGAGCTGTTTTCCAGATGCTCTCTCCATGCTGAGCTCCTCTAAGGTTCGTGTCCCCATGTCTGCTCCCAGTTCTGTCTCCCCACCGCTGCTGTGCTGAGATACGGCTGCTGGAAATGCCCCTTTTGCTGCAGGAGAGGTTTTAACAAAGCTCACCTTCATTTCAATACCATCAGCTTAAGCTGCAAACCCAGGAACCTGATGGAAGTGAATTGCCTTCTTATTTTATGCTACCCCCTCAGGACCATCCCTAGAAGACTGCCAAATTACAGCGAAGATTTCCTCTGAATGAGGCAGAGTTGAAATTAAGATAGGCTCACTTTTAAAGAGATCTAACTATGGTAACTTTATAATTGAGCTATTTTGTTCTGCTCTCAGCTTCAAAGGACAAAAATTTGCTACAATTTGAAAACTGACAATAATAAGCAAACATAACGGCCTGATTTGATCTGTTCTCACACCAGTGTAATAATTTCCTTTTGAGATCCATGTTAATGCCTGGAGGCCAAGAACTTGCTTTTGTTCTTGTTATAAGTTCTGTGTGCTGTGATCTCTGCACTATATATCAGGGGATGCGTGGCTGCTTCTCTTGACTAACCAAGAGCATCGTCCACTTTCGTTAGGTGAGAGAACCRCAGAGCGCAGTCACGTTGTGCCGAGGCGCCAGTGCGTAGCCATCCATATTTCATAAATCATATGATTTGATGAAAAAGCTGTAGATTGCACATTCTGGGCATGCAGGAGCRAAAGGGAAGCATCTTCAATAGGATTTCTCTTCCATTTCTGGATCTCATGAGACARGTCATCTTCCTTCGCTCCCTTCCTTCCTTATCCTCCCCAATTTCCTGAACAAAACAGCCTGGAGAAAAGTCATTTTCCAGTGTTTGCAGCTTAGGTAGGAGAACTGCTTTACAGAGAAGAGTGTCATATGGAAGGGTCATGGCAGAAAGGTCTGTGCTTTCAGGAGGGGTAGCAGTTCATTATACTCACCCTGCTCRCTGCCTACAGCACCTGCTAAGCTGRCAGCTACTTAATAGTCCCTTTTCTCTGCAATGTTTAGAGCTACAAAGATTGTTTTTAGTATATAGTAACACTTTAGTAGGTTTTGAGGATCTCAAAGCAGATATTAATTAAGCTTCGTAGCACCTATGGGAAGGGAGTAAATAGCCCAATTGCCACTTTATGGTAAGGAAATGACTAGCCAAGGTCATCTTCTGAGGCAGAGCCAGGAGCTGAATGTAGGCCATAAAACAAGAGTTATACAACTGCATTTTCTTGTAAGCGAAGAGGGCCAAAATAAGAGCCCACCTGAACTTTTGCTCAAATTCAGGGGAAAAAAATATATGTGCAAATCAATTCCTAAGAATTTTCCCATCTGCACCATGAAAGCTCTGCTRCATTTCTCACCCCTAAATCTGGACACCCTCATTTCATCTGAGCCTAAGTCTATGTTTGATGACGAATTATGGCAGAAGTTGTGTTCATGGTTGCAGTCTTTGATGAATAATTCTTTTTTACTGTTTGCTTAATTCCCTAAATTTGTAGGGGATGTATAAAATCAGTCCTGGTATGTTTTCTGTAGCTACGTTTTAGTCTCGTTTACCCGTTATAATAGCCTGTGATGGAACCAAAATTATATATTTACCATATGCCTAGGAATTTTCTGAGTAAAGAAAATAAAGTCAGTAACAAAGGATTATGACTACAAGGGAGGAAGGAGAACAAAGGACTTTCAGAAAATACTTTCAGTTGAGAAAATACTTCATTTTCAGCAGCAGAGGAGATCTTTGGCCATTGGGAACTTGTACACTGGAGTTATTTAGAGCTCCATAACAGCAAATGTGACTGAGATCACATCTTCACTTTCTGAAGCCTACATCCTTCCCCTTACACTCAAGCACATTTACCATCATCTATTGTCAGCGTAGGGGCTCAGCATAAGGAGACATTCCATCCAGAAAGAAAGAGCAGATGTAGCCACTAATAACTTGTTATTTTTATCTCTCATTTGTCATTCCAACCTGCATGTCCACTTCCACCCTGTAGAAGACATTGTGATTGAAGATAAGCAGCAGATCATGCTCTTTGAGACTAGAAGGACTCTGTGATCATTTAGCTTTATCCACACTGCCATAGATGCTATTCCTTTCTTCTTTTCTGTATGAAAATATAAAGTGCACTTGGACAAATGACATGTATGTCAATCTTTAGGTTACAATTCTTCCTGCAGTTGTATCCCAAATAGGAGTCACGAAGCTGAAGGCATTTAAGAATTAACAGTCTGTACCCGAGACTGRAAATGGAGTTTATAAAAGAGGCAGGTGAAGGCCAGTATGCAATTGTATCACATTAAAGCAAATCCATTTCTATTTTATTTCCCGTAYGTCAACTTGAGCATCCTTTTTGCTAATAATCAGGATTTGCAGTTTCTGCAGAGTATTTTGGATTTGCAGGTGGAATGGTAGGGCCTAGGAGKCCTCCCACGTCTCAAGTGGTGTAGGAGAGGAGCAGGGGAGACACAGCCAAGGGCTTTGCTTTSCACCCTGGATCCCCACCACCCTTGCAGGCTTCTTTTATAATGCTGTAAGTTGTACTTAAATGCTGGGAAAAGGCAGCACCCTGTGCTCTGAGCAGCAGTCACTCTCTGGATTTTTGTACCACTGCTCACTTACATTGGTATTGCTATCTTGGGTGCATATTAACCATGATTGAAACAACGCCCATTGGAAGTCTTAAAACCTTAACCACCAGTTTTACTTCTAAAATAAAGTAAACTGCCAAAAGTTCTGATAAAAGTGACAATTTATATTTTTAAGTAGTACATCCGGAATTTTCCTATAGCTGTAGACAAAGGAATTCTCACCCAGATAAGTATAAGAGCACCAATAAATTTAAGGTAGCTTATGCAAGTTAGGCACTAATGAATGTCATCTTCTGTTTTGTCATGAAAAAAGATCTTTCTGCTGCTAAAGGAGACTGATTTAGATTATGAATAGCTGTAGTGATTTGCAAAAATGGCTCCAGAGAGATAGACTGAGATTCCATATACTCATGGCACTTGAGGTTTCTGCCCTTTTTGTTGAAAATTAATTTGTCCTGTGGGTTATTGGATTCTAGCTCAGCCAATGTATATTGCTCAGTCATCACAAATTTACTTAAAATTTAGTGTAGCTGAAGTTCATTCAACAAGACAAAAGTCTACAGTTGAAAGCTTCTAAAAATCTTTTTAAAAAACTGGCTAACAGTGTAATTGAGAGTGCTGGAATCTAAGTAGATTCACAGAATGTTTTGCACATTTCAGTGTGTGTTTTATTACATGAAAGAGACTCTTCGATTTCCTCTTTTTATAGCGAAGACAAGGGGGCAGTTGACGTGCCCACGATGCGTGGGGCATTCAGTGCCTCAGCCCAGAGCCTGCCTCCAGAAATGCACATTCCTAAATTGAGAAGAGGTGCCTGGTAGCTTGTTCTACAGCTTCTTAGACRATTATTTAATTTGACATGTATTTCTTTTTATGGAATAGGGAGAGAAGCTCGGTTATAAAGTTTCCAATGCATCTTCTCTCCCCCAAATACTATTTTTTTTCTTTTTCTCCTTTTTTTCTTCTCCTTGCTTTTTCTGCCTTTATTTACCTATCGCGCATGAGCAAAAATCCAGTTTGCATTGCTGGAATCCTCAGCTCGTTAGTTCACTTATTTCTTAGCGTTCAGCATTGCTGCTGCTTGCGAATTTGATGTCCCAAAGACAAATAGGCTAAGGTTGAAAAAAAAATCTCATTCTGTTCCAAGCAGCAAGCTTCTTGTTTAAATTAAAAGGCTGTAACTAATTTGATTGATGGGTCRAAGTCATCTGGTAGCCTCCAGGTTGGTGAGTGTGACTATTGAATCACCCCCAGTAGTGAACAGGCGGAAAAGGTTATGGGAGACACGACCATGCCAAGGTAGCCGCGGCGCACAAACTAACAGCAGCAATAATGTAAGGAGGATGATTAAAGAATAAGCAGATCTTAAACATTCACAGGAGAGTGGTTTTCCATTAACTAGAAAGGATAAAAATCTTCTGGAAGAGAAATAATTCTCCTTATTTTAAGCTTTATCGGAAACGGTTTTATGTCTCATTTAAATGATGGGAATTTTTTTAAAAAGAAAAATACACAAGACAGATAAAACCTACATTATATGGGGAAAGCTCATTTTGTGCACAGCTACTACAGATGGCTCCCAAGTAATAAGTTTATAAACAGTTTGTTTGTGTCTGTTCTATCAAGAATTATGCTTTAAAAAGACAGAAAAACAAGAATTTAAATTCAGTTTAAATTTAATCATAAAATCAATTCATACCCATATCAGTAAAATAAGGGAAAGCACTCTGAATAAAAAATCGTGCACAGTCCAAATCTGTGTTCAGGTGGCTATTTTTTATGTTTCAATTTATTTCTTTTTTTTATTCCTAGCACTAGTGATATACCTGAATCCAACTGATCAAGTTTAAGCTCTGAGGCTCTCATCTCTTTGCTTGAGATACAAGGCTTRTACAATTGCAAGAAATGAGATACAGTGTGATAACCAAATCATGACACAATGGACTGGAAATTTTAGATTAATAAACCTCTTTTGGAAGAGAACTAAATAACTTTTACAGTTTTATCTGTGGCTATTTGTTTCTTGCAAGATTTATGATCCTTGCAACAGATACGCATCTTCTCTTTCACTCTTCAGATTAAAGGGAGATGATTTTAAACAGGCTTCTGACTGGCATAATCTGGAATTGCAGATGATCTTCCTCCAGAAAAATGCTACAAGTGAACTTGCAAGTGAAATGAGAATATCATTACGTGTGTCACAGGGTCTGAGGGAAAAAAGCCACATCAGCCTAAACAAGGTTTAATCCTTATTATCACAACCCGGGATCCTCCGGCAGCGCTTTATCAGCCAGGTGCAAGCTGCAGTGCTTAACACGGAATTAAAACTTCCCATGCTGCTGCTGCTGCTGCTTTAATTGATGGATGTTAAAAGTTTAGAAACTCAAATCGGAGCGGCTCTTACAAAGCTCCTTTAAGCAAGCCTTCTCCTTTGAAAGCAGCCTTGGCAATTGAAACTGGCAGCCCACATTTTTAGGTTTCAAGCAGCTCTGTCATTCTGCAAGGAATGTGTCTGCCACTTCACACGATAGCCTGTGCTGAAAGACATGTACTTGGGATCAGGGAATCAATAGAACACTTAATGGACAATTAGGAGAACAGCTGTAGGACTGTCAAAGGCCCATCTGTACACGGCTCCGCAGCCTGCGCCGGACAGGGCCCGGCGAACACAGCCTCCTGCCCCGGGGCCTGCGCTCCCATTACAAAATCCCCCTTTCATTTCGCATTTAATGTTAATATAGGAGTCTCTCTCGCTCYCTTTTTTTTTTCCCCCACTACAAATTTTAACACGTGTAGAAAATTATGGAAATGGCTCGGGCCATTTGTCAACTTATATCATGTGAATTGATCAATAAATTTCAGCACTTTGTTGTTAATGTAGATAAATTTTGGCATTTAATTAAGCTACAGTGGAAATGTGGCCACTTTTAATTTCAGCAGATGCTACCTTTTCATCTGTAATACAGGGCTATATTGGCAAATGCAATCCGGTTGCTAAATATTTATAGACAGCATGACAATCCCTAAAAGAGTTATCATCAATGATTTTGGTTCTGGAACAATTAACATTGCTTAAAAGAGCTCATGTGGAAAGCCAAAATGCATTCTAAACAATAGATTAAGTTATGGCTATACAGATATGGTGTGTATATATGTGTATAAATATATGYATATATACATACACACACATATATATAAAGCACATACATTTATACACATTTTTAACACATGCATGCACTGATTACAAGAGAGATGCATTCTGTGGCATATATGCACACAAACATGCATAAATTCTGATATAGAAAGGTACAGATTTCCATATGCATAAATATACTCGCCTACTAGATGCATCTTTACAGATGTCTCGGTGTATTAGACCCATATAGCAATATTTGTCTTTAAAGGAGSTGCTTGACAAAAAATAATGAGAGAGATTAATCTCAGAAATTAACATCACAGAAAGAAACGTTGCCTCTATAAACAGTTTGTGTAAAATAACTAAGAGCTGAAAAAGGTCTTGCTGTTTAGAAAACATGTTTAACTTTATGAAATATTGAGTAAATTTCTAGGTCATGGTAACGCAGGGAGCAGCCTTTAAATTTGTTTTTTTTTCCTAAGCACACCCAGCTTTGGGGAGACAATAAGCAATGTAAACGAACGTTCCAGCCACGGTGTGTGGCCTCAGGGAGCCCGYGGCCTGTGGTGGCCAGTGGCCCTGGGCACAGCGGCCTCTCGGTGACAAACGACGTCCTGCAGACGAGCGGTGACACCCTGGGGCAGGAAGGGACTTGAAATCCCCTCGCTGCTTTGCTGTAAGCCCCCACCAAGCAGCTGAAGAACTTGGCAGGTAGAGGACRACAGGGCCAGTGGCATCAGCTTGTGCCAGGGGAGAAGAAGCTCCAGACTCAAGCAAACGAGCCCCACATCCCAGCAAGAGGCAGAAGGTTGTCGTGCTTCGTGGGGTTGAAGATGCTGTTCTTTGGCTCCTGCCTGGATTTCTCATAAAAWTTTCAAAATTTCTCATATCTTCATACAGGAGTTATCTTCCTCTGCATCTCAGAGCATGGACATCTCCTCTTGGTCAGCTGGACAACGCCTGGTGTCACCAGGACAGGCCTGTGGCTCCTGCGCCCCACAGCACCTCTGTGTGCCGAGAAGGACCACGGGGACAGCGGCACCTCCTTCCTCTGCRCTGGAATGAGCCACAGAAAAGGTGTGGAACCATCCTTGTTTTCACACCATCTCCATAGYACCAAATGTGGGGCTCCATGTCACCAGTGGAGCCTTTTGGTGGGAGATCCATATTTATCTGATTTATTAGAAATGCTCCATTGAGACACAAAGCGTTTTTCTAATAAACCTTGAGGTTAGCACGATTGTTTTCAGTACAGCTGACCCTTGGATTTGCTGTAAAACCAGAATCATTAGAAATGCTCCATTGGTTATATTGGAGCATCTCTAATGAATCAGAGGGTCAGCTCTACTGAAATAATGTAAAATATCTAGATTCATGAGCAAAAATTCCATTGAAATGCATAGAGCGTTTCTAATAAATCCAGATTTTAGTGGAGCTCAACCCTGATTCCATTAAAACGTTAGGAAAAAATAGTTACTAAGCATGCACCTTAAGTACTTTTTCCTATATTAATCTCTCATTTATTTTAAAATGCCTTGTAAAAATAAATATATAAAGTATTAGTGCTGTGTTCAGGATTTACCCATTCAATGTTGTCTGCCTATTTAGCTCCCTGAAAACTGAGGCCTGCAAAATATCAGTAGATGTATGTTAGGGGCCAGAACACAGAGAACAAGCAAGCAGAAAGTGTTAATTTATTTCACAACATACCAAGCAGAGGTAAATACAGGCAAACTTATTTTAGGGGTGGWATCAGTCTGTGTGAGCCTGTCCCTTGGTGCCACTGACCTTCACGGCCCTGCTCGGAGCAGAGCTGAGGCGACCTTGGCAAGTTCCGCACAAGAACCTCCTGAAGCGGGTGCTGGGATCCCTGTGCCCACGGCCACTGCTCTCCAGTTGGGCACTCGCCTTTTGTTTCTTGTCTCGCAGGTTGTCACTGCCCAGGTGCCCGCACTCTGGCCCTGGAGCTGCACGTACCTGCCTGCTGCAGCGTCGCAGAGGAGCTCGGAGGAGCATTTGGGTCACCCTGCACCCGGGGACACGTCGCAGAGTGCCAGGCAGGAGAAGGGCTGGTGTTCATGAGCTCTCCTACGAGACTCTGAGTGAGTGACAGGSGATTGGGTCTATCAGGGGCTGTAGCTCTTTAGTGTGACCGTCCAGACAGACATGAGCAGAACAAAGTTGCCTTGGGCTGCTTCTCCCTGGTGCTCTGAGGACCTCTTGAAGACAGAGAGAGGGCCCCCCARGCAGCTTTATCATTCATAGTAATCTCCAGACCTCCGTTCAAGGGAATTGAAATGCATTTCTCTGTAAGAAGCTTCTTTTTAATGAGAGGGCAGGTCACGTGCCACCAAAAGCAGCAAACCAGGTTTGGGTGGAAGACGTCTCGGCTTCACCCTTGCTGATAGCAGCCACACTGGGTGGGGGTTCTCTGGCAGGGCTGGCAAGTCCTCAGGCATCTGTATCTCACTCGGTAGCTTTACACCACCTCTTAAGTGCCTTTCAAAATAATTTGCTTAAAATGAAACCTRGAAGGACAGAACATTCATCACGTGCTCTTTACAGGGAACTGGACTTGCATCCAGTTGTCTCAGAGTGTGTTACAGCCATAGGTGCCCCTGCTTTTAGCAAATAACTGAGGAGCTGGAGGGCCTCAGAGAGGCACACGAGGGTCTGTTCCTTTTCTGAATGCATCTAGCAGTGTGGCTGCACTTTGCCAGATGATGGCTATTCCTTTAAGTGCTTTGTACATACACACACAAAAAAAGGCATGCAAAAATGTATATTTAAAGCATTTTAATAGAATTCTGTCTCAACAGATTTAATTCTTAAATGCTACATATACTTGTTTARTCTCTCGTTTTAAAAGTAGAAAAGGTTAGATTATAACATCAGGTTAGCTCTCTTTGAAGCAGGTAATAATTAAGTTGATTCACTGTTGCAATTACTGTCAAATCCCCCTTAATTACCACAGATTTTATAGCAGCTTCATTATATGTCTGCTGTAATGCATTGTGGCCCTAAGGAGAAGTGTTGCAGGAAATTCTGCATAGCATGTATAATTCTAACCTGCAGTTAAAGCTTCCAGTGAAAGCCTCTGCACTAAATTTATCTTTTTTTGACATTTTTCTCCCTATTATTTAAAGCACTTGAACTGCGGTAACACCGCTAAAATGTACACCTAACTTTGCAAGTGAAAATTGATCTCTTCGCAGGAATAAATATGGGGAACTGATAAAATCGGTGGTGAATTACCCTTGTGAAAGTGCTCAGCTACAGAGGAGCACTCAAAACAACTGGGCTGCAACACGTCAGGGGGAGCAAGCGGCTCCGCATCCCGCAGAGCCCCGAGCAGCCCCGCGGCGCCCGAGCAGCACCCTTGAATTCAGTCTCCAAGCAAGGGAGGTTTGCAGGGTCCATCTGCTCTGCGTCAGCATTGCCATACATTGTTCACTTTACATTTCATGARCTGCATTATACAAGGTGCACACACAAACAGTTGGGTTTTAAAGATGGATTTTATTTCATCTGCATGTTAAATATGCTGTTGCTGTGTATTATCTTTAATTGCATTATCTTTAATTAAAATATTAGCACCTATTTTATTATGAAGCACATAACAATTTTTAAGGCAATTCTTTATTAAAACTGACCTTCTAACTAACTTCTGTGGCAACATAGCCCTGTGAAACCGCTGCTTTATGGTGCATGTGTCACTGCTTGTTTCCATTGGAAAAATCTTTACAAATCAGGGTCTGTAAATTGAGCCTGCAACAGTTCAAAACAGATAACTGAGTAATGTGTCCCATGGATTCCCTTGTAASGAAGGAATTTACTCCACAGCATGTATTAGATGCAGAAAGGGCTTCAGTGTCAGTGACACTATTGGCAGCTGTGTTAACAGTTAAGGAGCTGGCTTTGTRCGGCAGTACAGTTATTAAATTTCTCCAGAGACCATGACTCATTAATCAAATATTCATACATCTCTGTAAATACACACTGAACAGAGCATACCCTCAGCGCTGAGCATCCCAGCACAAGTGCTCTTTCATGTAACGCTGACAAAATCCTGAGAACATGCGGTCATGTTTTGCATTTCTAATGCTCTATGTACTCTTTCGTACCCCAATTCCTAAAAACAGAACACAAATGATCTTACTGATTGCAAGTGTTACATAGTCACAATTAAAATTGCTTCACTATTGCTTCATGCCATCTTTTTTAAAGTGAAGACAGTGAATCAATTCTTCTGTTCTTTGTTTACCATCAGACGAGCAACTTTTTCCCATACGGATGGAGAAACCCAAGGCCATGCTCCTATTAATACAAGAATTTGTATTAGCATGAAAACAACAAGCCACTGGCTGAACTGCAAGGGCCAAAAAACTTCATATATTTGCAAAGACACGAGCTCCCCATATTTAACRAATAGTGTGTTTTGTGTTTCCTCGCTGCCAGGAAACCGCGTGGCCTCTCACCTGCTCCGGGGAGGCTCGGCCAGGTCTGCGCTGGAGCCTTGACCTCCATCCGGCCGAGATCTCAGTCCGTGGTTCCAACATGTCCCTCTGAGCTGCTACATCTCTTCACCATCAGCCTTTGAGAGAAAAATCAGGTCTCTGTTTGAACCCCCTCTCCCATCCCCAGGCATCCATACCTAGGAATTTGAGTTTGACTGTTGCAGAGTTAGAAAGTTCGAGCTTATCCTTCTCATTCAGGCTCTGTATGGTTTGAGGCAGATGCCTTTATATAGTGGTAGCTGTAAATCAGGATTATCTCATCACTGAATGTATRTTTTTCAGTTCTGTGCTATTGTGCTCTGTTATTGTGATCCTAAAGGAACGATGGGATGGAAGAGGCWGGCCTGAACCTGCCCGTCCAGCGCCAGAAAGCGTGGGCAGGTGCTGAGAGGCTTTGGGAAGGAGGAGGAAACTGTGGGGAGATGACGGTGAGAGGTGAGTCTCTGAACACCCCGTCACAGCTTTTAGTCACAGCTTTTAGACCAGGCCCAGCTGCAAATCCTGCAGGGACATTTATACCCTGCCATAACTTCCTTGTATTCTGGCATTATGTCCTTGTCCTCTGTGAGTAACTTGCAAATGCCCCAGCYTATGGGCTGAACTCTTGGCCAGTGTATTGCAATACATAGCAGTTCAGGAGGTGGGCTGCCTGCAGCTCTTTTCACCAGTGGTGTGAAATGCTCCTTTAGATCTGCACTTGTGAATGCAGGTGCAATAACCCAAAAGAGCAARAAGTTCCTTTTCTAATGAAATAAACACAGAGTACCTCCAGTCTTTGCCCCAGAATTTCCATTGCATTTTCATTTTCTTCCAACAGGGATGGACATGAACATTTAAAATAAGAAAATCTCCTTCTCTGTGTGCTTAGGGCACTGACTGGGGCAGGATGGCAGTGATGTCCTCCATCTCTCGTGCACAGGAGCAGATCTGGGCCCCATGTGCAGGAGCCAACACGGGCCCAGGCTGCAGCTGTGGCCTTGCAGCCCAGCTGTGCCCTGGGCACCTGAGCATAAAGCCCATCCTGGGTGCCCTGCAAGGCTCCTGCTCCCCCACGTGACCTTCTCCAGCAGCACCTGGGTAAATCCCGGCCCCTTCGGCTTTAATAATGTTCCTTTGAGGCACAGGGACTCCTTGGCAAGATGGGAGAGAAGGAGTAAGAAAAGAGCAGAGGGAAATTAAAATGGTGTGGGAATGCTGAGCAGAGGGCCCATTGCACCTTGGTTTAACACAAGCCAACACACCCACTAAAGCTAGGCGAAAACAGCAAACATTTATTTGTGCATCTCCTTGCATAAATAAAGCCCTGCTGATTTGCTTTGATGGCATTTACGACCACATTTATTCATAAACATTAGAGTGAGCAAGTTTTTATTTGCAGGAGCGTTGGCAGAAAACAAAAGCGTCGTGAATTCTGGTGTGAATAAATATCAGGAAGCTCTCACACGAGAAGGGCTCCCGCAGTCATTAAGCAGAGCTCTTTTTACTATTCACACCGTGCATTCAGACAATTACAGCTGCCCGTGAACTGCTTACAAACAGGGAAGGGAACTGTTTATAGAGCTCAGTTCATCCAATTAGGCACCAGAAACATCTCAGGAAGATACCTGTCATATGGTCAAATGGGGAGCTCGAAAGGCTCCCTGCTCACTCACTCCAAAGCCTGTTTCCCGCTTCCGGCAGCACAGTTAGGATACCTGCTTTTTAAGACCCCCCCCCCTTACATGTAGCGTCATGGCCTAAGGTGGTAGCTCGCTGGCACTGCTAGATGGCAGCTGTAGGTGAACCCTGGGCCACAAGACTGTTTAACGTCAGTCGTTACTAGCCACGGGAGCAAACAAACCCCTTTCCTCAACAGCCACTGCAGAAGCCGCCGGCTCAAGAGTCATCGGGGGCAAAGGCCTCCTGCCACCATCACAGCTCCGGGAACCAGCGCCACGCAGGTCACTCAGCGCTGCGAGGTCTCCGGCCGCTGCCCAGCCCTGCTCRGAGGTGGGAAGTCCTCAGCAACCAGCCGCTGTCCTCAGCGAGGTCTGCAGGGAAGGTAGGTCCCGGCCCATGGGYGTTTTTAAATCGATTTGGGCTTGAAATGATCATGGCCACAAACCTGGAGCCAGGGGCCAGGATGACGTGGCGGGCTGGTTTTCCCAGCGAGCAGCAGCCCAGGCCTCCTCTCACTGTGAAAAAGAAGATATTCTAGCCAGTATCTTGGCTAGAAGGGGAAGATGGGTCCCCAGTTAAATATTTAGTGTCCGGGTGTTTACAGACATGCAAGAGGGTTCCTTCTAAGGGAAAAGGAAGCATCAGAAAAGGTAAAGGTTATTAGGAATGAAGAGGTGCCCTCCTGTTACTGGTGCTGGTGGGAAGCGAGGTGCCAGGCAGTGATTTGTGGGCATCCTTCRGGCGAACAGGCCACTGCTGGGTGTGTGAGTAACTAATGCTCCCTTGGTTTGTGTTTGAAGGCGACAGCAGCAACAGCAATGACACAAATTAATTGCAGAGTTTTCAGGAGATAATGCAGAYGAGGTAAAGAGAATTACTCTGCGATTAACATAGTTTCCAATTAAAGTCCCCTGTAGTTACTGAAAAACATTAATTTCTAGTAACTTGGTAATTTAACTGGTGTCACCACTCAGCACTGGGGCAACGCATCTGTTGTGTAGTATGAGAAACATTAAAAAAATCTAGAAATAGCTATTAGTTTTTAATAACTATTTGTAGAAGGCTTCAAATAGAACACTACTGTGGTAAACTAAGAGATTTGGTAACAGATTTAAGGGCTGAGCAGCGTCAGCTGCTCTAGCACCGAAGAGTGCTAGAATATCGTTGCCCAGATTCAAAACGGAGAAAGAAAAAACCCTAGCAAGGGTGTTTCAGCCCTGATGTGTCTTTATGAGCAAGTTACAGCAAGACTGAGACAAATGAAACTACTTCTCCCTTGCAGGTAAGTTTGCTGTTGGGAAGGCCGGACTACATTTTTCTTTTCAACACTTAYGTACTATAACTCGTTTATTTCCATGTAACCCTTTCTGGTAGAGGAATGCCAAACCAAAAGACTTTCACATAGCAGTGTGTTTCAAGGGGTGGAGTGAGCATTTGGCATATGGGCTTCTCCAAGCTACTTTAGCTTCCAACAGTAGCATTCCAGAAGACTAAATCTTCAGTTACTACCTGAAGTTACAAGTGCTGCAATGAAAGGTGCCCCTTCTGTGCTTGCAAGTGTTTAGTAGATGAGCAGGTACCAAGGAACAGACACAGAAAACTTACAGTGTTAGGAGCCCAGAGCAATTCACGTCAGTCTGAGGACACAGCCTAACCTCTCTGTCATCACCAYGTAGAGTCATTATCACTTTCATCACGTGTATGTTCAGGAAAATGCAGTGTTTGAATGGCTTGTTTCCAACTGCGGAGCCACCCGGCGACCAGTGCTGGGGTCCCTCCTTGGGCGCTGCCTGGGACACTGCGAGGGRTGAAGGCCACGACAGGGAGGAGGGCCAGGTCTCTCCAAGGAGACCGGGGCTGCCATGTGTGCAGCTTTGTGTGGATTTCCATTTTCAAAAATAAACCACAGAAGAAACAGCAATAGGAAAAAGTCCACTGGGCAGTCAGGCATTTTCCTTTGTTTCACGTGACTGAACACTAAATCCAGCCTCCTCGTTACAAATCCCGTGGCCCCCTGGGCATTAAGGCCTGTGAAGCTTATTGCAGTTTRTTGTTACTACTGCAACAAGAGAAGCTGTGGGTGAAAAAAGATGCTCTTGATTCATCGCCCSACAGGATCTTCTCTTCTCCCGTGCGCTGGGCACCCTCCGGGGCAGCCCCACACGGGGCGACGTCCAGCGCTTCCATATGAGACCTTCACCTGACACACGCAGGCAGGAGGCTTTGTCCCCTTTCCGGGGATGCGGATCCTCGGAGTGGGTCTGCGACCCCTCCCCTCCTCACGGGTGCAGAGAGGATGGAAGTTTGTAGGCGGCCGGGCCYCCTCTCTGGGCAGCTGGTTCTTGGCCGAGCAGGGGGAGCCACCAAGTTCCAGTCGGTCTTTCCTCCTCCATCCCTGCGGGCTCCGGATCATTTTCATGTTCTCCTTTCATGTACAAGTTCAGGTCCAATTTCCCAGGTGCCATACCCAAAGGAAGCACCCAACAGTTGGCAGTTGCTTTTGCTGAAGCTACATTAACTACTGCTTCACTAAACAGGAATCTGCTATTTTTTAGTTCTGACATTCACAATTCTCCTCCTTTTGACATCTAAATTCCATAAATACGTTGTTTACTCCCTCTTCTGGGCTATTAATGAAAAATATTAAGGCAGATCAAGCCGAACATGCTCACACACGTGCAGCATCTAAAAGTAGGATTATGCCAATTATGAGTATGATTTAGCAGTGCAGAGGTTACTAATTTAGACAAACGATGCGTTTCTTGCTGAAAACAAGTAAAACCACCAAGAACCTCACCGGGTTTTCTGGAACTCTGCCCCCAGGGACACAGGTGAAAATGCAGCTTCCTGCACCGGCGGATGCAGCCGCAGCCCTGTCCTGGCCAGCACAGCTCTCGGTCACTTCCCTCTCGGGAAGGCGGCCGCCTCCGTAGCGAATCCAGCCGGTGCAGATCGACGTTTGTGCTGCCTGTGCCTGGCACTTCCACTAGTTAACAATTGGTTTACAACACAACAGTAAAATCTCCCTTTATTACAAATAAACAGAGCACTCGCACCTTACAGTGTTTTGTTTAGATGCAGGATTATATCCAGTCAATGAGGAGCTACAATTAATGGGAAAACCATGTGCATTTGATGTTTTCACACTGTTTATTTTCCAAGCAGAGTTAATAATAGTTTTAGATATTGCATTTGCTTTGTTAAAACATGGAACTATYTATGTACATTGTTTGCAGTTTTAGAATACAGACCACTGAGTTACCACTGGTACAATAACAACATGTATGAAAAACAAAACAAGATTYTTGACCGCCCACCCCCCAGCTTGCTTTAGAAGCTGCACTAATAGCAGAGAAGTCTCAAACATCAGAAGAGTCRGAGCAGAAAACAAACTCTGCTCCTTCTAATAACTGTCTTTAGCTGCTTTGATTGGTTGCAGTTAGTATTAATAGTATAACCTTTAAAAATCGTGGGAAAGCTAATACTTTATCTTCACTCCTCATATTAGGCGCCACAGCAAGCTTAATGAGAGCCCATTATAAGCTCACGCTGCCAAACAGTACCTTAGCTCATGATTCGGCCTCCATGAGCACAGGAGCGGTCGCTCCCACCGCAGGAGCTTCCCTGCCCGCTTCCCAGCGGGAATAAAACTATCCTCCCACCCGCGCATGGGCGCTCGTGGCAGGAACGGAGGGGTTTGTGCCGGGCATCGCAGGAGGCTCCGGCCCGGCCAGGCTCCGGGGGACAAGGCCAGGACGGGGCCCACAGCGGCTCCGGCGCCGCTCACCAGCTGCGGAACAGGAAACTCACCCAACGACCCACAGACACAAATCATCAGTACCAGCATTTATAAATGACATCTTTAAGACTATTAACATATAAAACATCATAATCTTTATGAAAATAGACCATTTCCAGCACAACTTGCCTTTTKGGGGAAGGGAGGAGGATGCACACACATACATATATTTTTTAAAAGACAAGTGTTCTCCTGGACAGCTGCCAATAATCTAGTGTAAAATGTCCTTAAAGCAAGACAAACTCCTCTGTACTAAATTTTTTTAATCTTTTCTTTTCATCCTCTGAGAAAAGGTCATTTTCTTCATGGAGTGGACTGGAAGCAAAGTCATAGTCTCTGGAATGACCCTTTACAAAGGTAAACAAGGGATATTTCTCCTTAGATGAAGATTTCAGCATCTATAACATAAAACACAGCAGATAAAAAGAAATGAATACAGAGCAGCTGATAATGACCTACTTAGTGACTGAAAAATGAAGAATGCAAAATGCATTTTTAAATTATCGTTATTGCCATATTAACAAACAAAAGCATCGCAGTACCCAAACACTCCCTCCTCCTCTTAAACACTTRTTTCTATTTCATCTTCAGAGAGTCAACAGCTTCGTACCCAAATGAGGGCCTAACTGTGCACCTTGTTCCCYACCCAGCATCAGCCCTGGGTGCAGACAGGTCAGGTGTTTGTCTTGATCTAGAGGGAAAACTCTGCAAAACCCTTAATGGCCTGCTGGATCACAAGGCAGGAATTCTGGAGGCAACTCGGGGAGATTTTTTATTGTAGAAACAGCATGTACAATGTACAAAAATGAGTGTTTGTGCTAGGTAGGTACATTTACAAACAAGTCCATCAGGAGCACCTCACTAACAGGTGAGGTAGTGGGGGTGCCAGAACMTACATTTTCGAAAAAAAATAACCGAGTCTGCTGGAGAAAGGAGAAAATCAGAAAAATACTTTTAATAGCMGATGATATTCATCAAAATACTGCGTGGCATTCAGCCTTTCAGGCGGTAAAGCTCTGGAATGTCCATTGCTTTTCACATTTCTTTCTTTAAAAAAAAAAACCAAGGAAGTTSAAAATACAGTG
Source organism: Nothoprocta perdicaria (assembly GCF_003342845.1). NCBI lineage: Eukaryota > Metazoa > Chordata > Aves > Tinamiformes > Tinamidae > Nothoprocta > Nothoprocta perdicaria. The sequence goes on along the minus strand of NW_020455491.1, from coordinate 911,331 downwards.
ACACACCAAGATACAGAACTAGGTGAGTATTCAGGCACATATTATGTGGGACTAAAACTCTAAAAACAGTTCTAATGACAATCCAGAATATTAAAAGATAAATATTGAAGACTAAGAGCTACTAGCAATAAACAAATTGGAACCGGAGAAGTCGCACAGTGAATCAGCTTCTCTGATTGTTACTGTGCAATTTCCCACCTTGTTCTAGGCTGTTTTAACTGCCTTCTCCTCCTGTACCGCGTGACCTGGCGGAGGGCGAGGAGGTTCAGAAGAGACACGGGGACAGGAACGAGCAGGAGCTCAGTGAAAGCRCCAGTATTTCCTGAGTATTTGCAGAGGAACGAAAGTCTGACAAGCAGCAAAGCACCGGTCAATGTTCCCAGCAYGGGCTGCCGGGCCTGTGCTCTGCAGGAGCAGATTCCTGCCCACGCAGAGGTTCTCTGAGCTGTGGCCCTTGCGCAGCTCCTAGCAGCAGCGTGGGCAGCTCGGCCCTCCCACTGCGCCGGGGCGGCCCGCGTGCGTGAYGGGCTGGCAGACACCTCAGCCCCCAGCGGGGCTGAAACGCGTGACGGGGGCAGACCCGTGTGCCCACCGCCAGGGCTGGATTCCCCTTGCTCCCTAGGGCACCAGAGCCACGCTCTSTGCTGAGGGAAGGGCTGAAGGAGCAGGGACAGGCTGGGAACTGGACAGAYGGACAAAAGCCTCAACAAAAAGCAAGTGGAACTTCAGGTTATAAAGCTGCATCTCACCTTGATTACAGACAAATTCCAGGCATTAAGCACTTGCATATTTATAAAATTMTATAGTTTTGTATGTGCATATAAAAATCAGATATTTTGAATTTGATARTATCAATGGAAAATGAAGAATATAGATCTACTGCATTTATGCTATAGCTAAAGCCACCTTAGGTCAAGCTGGACAGTGGAGGCTGGAGAAACACGTGGCCAATCTCGGTTCCTGGGCAATAACTGAGCACAGGACCCTCTGCTGCCCAATGGGAGCCGTGATTGCGATTCCCTGCGCAACAGGGACTCTGGACCTAGATCTCCTTCCACCTGCAAGTTCTTTAGATGTCACAGTGATGATTTCGACAGAGAAGTTCACTGGTAAATATGGGTTCGTGCAGTAGCTCGGGGTTACACTCACAAATGCCACTGGCACCACTGCACTAGGGAGCTCTTTGTGCTGCAGCTCCGCACCCAAGCTGAGCACTCACATGGTCCGGTTTTCCCAGGAACTTTTCATTTCCATTAAGAAGCTGGACTATCAACAGGCAAAAAGTTAATTATTTATTTTGAGCCCTGGTTTGACATGGAACCAGCCTGCAACAGCTCTGCAASCCCCGGGCTCCTCACCCTGCTCGGGGCAGCGCTGCGGGGAGGAAAGGAGATGCTGCTTCGCTCTGCACCTGTTCCCAGGCCTCCTAAATCTAACAGCTATTTAACTCTGGCTAATATCAGCTACTTAATAATTAGCTACCTGAGTAGCAAGCAGAGCAACAGAAGGCATCTTGAGTGTGATTTGGATGGGTTCTCACTAAGCGTTTCCATTTGGGTCCTTGATTTCTATGCCCTGATTTCTCTTTCACTGAATATATGGCTCATACAGGGTTTATCCTCAAATAATAAAAGCTAAATAAATCTTTTCTCCAACCTCTTATTACCCATAAAAGAAGCAAGGATCTGAATTTGTTAGTGTAGGGTATGCAGTTCCCACGGAGTGCACTGTGCTGCCGGCACAGGAACTGCAGCAGCCAGGCTGCGAGCAGGGGGAAAAACAAGCAGAAGGGCAGGAAAAACAAAGGATGCCAAGAAGAGAGGGATGGATCACAGAGTCACTCACAGGTCTGTGTGCAAACCTTCCTCTATTTTGTTACTTGTCTCTCCAATACATTAATATTAAACTAATGTCACTAATAAAAGAGCTTTTATCCAAAAAGCTAGAAAATAGCTCCGAGACTTAAATCAATTGCTGTTTTCATAATACATGCTCAGGGAGGAAAAAAAAATTGTTTCTTTTTGAATTTGGAAAAAAAAGTGTAGGAGAACTTCCAATATCCCTGTTTTTGTAATCCAGCTTTTTTTACCAAGTTCGTAAAATCTCTCATGCATGAGAGAACAGAAAAACATGGAAAAAACCTTCAATATTTATGCCTTCTATATATGCATATTGCTGAGGAACAAGTTGTAGTTCTCTATGAATCAGACAAAATACCTTCAGCATCAGTCACACCTACTAAAGTTTACATGTATGAACTTCATTAAAATGATTATTAAGACTGAATATGGTTTCAAACGCTGGGTTTGCTATAATACTAATATCACTTAAAAAGATACTCAAGGTATTGTACAAATATTAATTCTTTCTTCTCCTGTGTAACTACTGTGGTTGGACTATTAATATGGTGACCATCTCCTGCTGAATCCATTCATAGGCAGTTTTAAAAATTTCACAATGTTATTCATTATCACAGTTACTGCAAAATTAATAACGTCATATTGCCAACACAGGGGAAAAAATGGTGATTACATTTGGACCTAACTAAACCCATGTCCGTGTGTTTCAAGTGGAAGGGACGTGGCCAGACTGACTGACCGATACCTGCTGTTTCAACTCGAAAACACTGTGAGCAAGCGCCAGCCCGCTGCTCTGCATGAAGCACAAGCAGAAACGGCTCTAACGCTAACAAATAACATACAATTTTAGCTGGATCAGATGCTTCCCTGTGGAAAGGGGATCCCTCCCCAGGGATTCGGGGCCTCTCTGCCATCCCAGCCGTGCGCGGGGCAGCGGCCCCATTCCCACTTCACGAGTGCCACCTCGTGGAAGCGCCCCGGCCACCTCCGCTCCCGCCCGCTTTGTTTCCGCTCCCTCCGGGCTCTCCAGAAGCGACTGTCGCCAGCAACAGCTCAGGGTCTCTCTGGCTTTTACATATTGGCATTAAAGAGAGCTAATGAAAAATAATCTACGTTTCTCACCGTTAATAAAGCAGCAATAAATATCCAGGAAAAGATGACTGCCAATTAGGGCAGTGCTGCCAATTCCCTCCCCTTTCCCATGCACGACGCTCCCGACCACGGAGACGATTCCGGAACTGAGCACCTACCTTTGTGATCTCTTCCGAAACCTTCTCAAAGTCCTGCACGTTTCTACAATAAAATCCTATCGTACAGCTCGGATCCATTTTTTTGAACGACATCTTTTTGGGAGAAGGACAGTGGAATGACTGCAGGTTTCAAAATTAAACAACATGAAACACACTGTTAAGGTTGGGAACGCTACAGCTCAAAGCAGTTTCCTATCAAGCAGCTTCAACACACAGCATCCCGTGTTACTTACACTGAACGGCAGCACAGACTTTTGAAGTTATTTCTTCCTACCCCCAGGCACATCCAGGTAACTCCCCTGTGCCCCGCGCCGGAGCTGCCGCCACTCACGCCGTATTCACCAAACTTGCACCCGGCCGCATATTAGTTTGAGGTCTGTGAGGGCTCTGCGGCACCAAACGCGACTTTATGAATATTCCCAAGGCAGAGGAGGTGGATGCTCCTCTGCAAATTGAATTTGTAACTGCTTTTGCACTATCTTACAATTACAGCTTTACTACTGCCGCCCATTGCCCCCTTCCCTCCCCCTGCCTCCATAAAAGAGACATAATGGAATAAACCAACCTCATGTATTTTTCCTTAGCGAATGAAGCGGGGGGAGGGAAGCCCACGAACCACCAAAGCCAAGGGCCCTTACACAAAAGCAAAAGTATCACAATGGCCCCTGGGTGGGAAGGGCAGCACCCCCTGCTTAGAAATGCTTTTTCCTAATGTGGGATTTCTTATCCCGGCAGATGAGGCTTTGGCAGAGCTGGGAACTGCTGTTATCCTGTTATCACCCTGTAAAAAACAAACCAACCAAACGGCACCCAGCCCTGCGCCCAGCACTCGGGCCCTGGGACAGTGCTCAATACCTGCTCCTTATCCTGGCTCTGCTCCTTGYTCCTTTCCTGCCCTCCTGGGTGCAGAGGAGGGCTGCAGCTTTGCTGAAGCTCCTCAGCTAACACCCGAACTCTTTGGTCGCTGCTGCCATCCGGGTTCAAGCCAGTAGCCCGGATGGGGGTGTCCTCAGCCTGCTAGTGAGCGCAGCTCCCCAGTCACTTAATCTCTAGCAGCTCACTAGCAACCCCGCTCCTCTGCRCCGCCTGCAACGCCCGCTCACGCGGCACAGCCGCGACGGCTCGGGCACCGCTGCGCTAAAACATGAAATTTGGTTCTCATGAACGTCCCCAGCTCCAGGGCTGGGTGCTCACTAGGGAATATTGCGTGCGCTCTCCTCTCCAGCGCGAGCACAGGCTGCATAGCTCACGGCTGTCCTGGCCAGCGCAGGCAGACACCGGCTGTGCACGTTCCAGCCTGGAGTCTCCGGGCACAACAGGACAYAGCACCACAGTGTTTCCTCTAGAAGAAGTATCCGAAAACCCCCAACTCCTGATAGTCAATGAAACGCAGTCTTTAGAATAGAAATCCATTCACCGTTCTGATTTTTCTCTTGCCTCTCAGGCAGGTCAGTCTACAAAAGATGACAGCACCACTTACCTCACCTGAGAGTATTTGTCAGTCTTACATATTGAAGTATTTTGCTTTTTAGGTATGATCACTAACCTAATGGAGGCGTTTCTACTACACCTCCAATAAAAAACAATACGCAAAGAAATACTATTTATAAAGACTACTTTTGTTTATCATTTTTCTTCTAATGCTGTTCACGTGCTATATGCAGAACTTCAGCTGAATTCCCTGCCACGAACGGGAACGCTGCCTCGCGCAGCGCGTTTCAGCAGCAACGGCCGGTGCCCAGCGCTGTGCAGAGCTCAGGGCAGCCGCCTCCGAGCCACATGAATCACTGCGCAGCACAGAACTGGGGAGGCATTTCCTTTTTTTTTTTTTCCACTCCTCTAAACAAATGGATTCTGGAAACCAATAGAGAGTGGATTGATTTCCAACTTATTCTGGACAATTTGTCAATTTTGAAAATACTCCCTACAGATAAATCTAACAAGCCACTATCCACACTAAGAAAGCAATTTCTGTTTACTTTTGACATTTCAGGACAAAGATATAATGCTATTAAATGAACTAAGCATTAAACTGCAATATATTTTCCATCTGCAGAAAAGCATTAGGATGCGATCAAGCCAAGCTGTCAGTTCGCATGCCTTCAAAACACATTTTAAAACMTTACTATTATTTGCAAATTCATATTAATGCCAGCCTGCAGCACGAWCTGGAGGATTAGTCATAGGAACAGAAACAGAAAAATAYGTATTTTTTCTGGCCTGGCCACTGGGCTACAGTGTGACCTTAAAGTCACTTCAGCTCTGCMACTCTGATGTCTCCATCTTTGGTCAGGATTGCTCAATTAAACCTCAAGAATCCTCAGAGAGTTGCCCTATATTTTACTATGAGGGGCAGGAGTCTGGGTTAAATCCCCCAATGCTGCCATGGTGCAAAGCAGCAGAGTGGAGACTCCCACCAACTCTCCTTCCAAAGGTCTTAATAGTATAAAAGCTAAAATGAKCTCAAAAACGTGTCTACAGAACCTCTGACTTCCACATGTCATTTTAATTAAAGCATCCTTTAAATGTAAATACTGATAAATACATAACGTTTGCTTTAGGTCAGCCCTAGCTTTTAACATTAGCCCATCATAATCCCTTTGACATACATAAGGTGTTTTCATAAATACTGTTTCATAGCATTTTCATTAAGGTATTGTGATGGACTTTAATGTATCGCCCTTCTGAAATGGTAACAGAAGGTTTTTCACAACAGACAAGAAAATTGAAGTTAAGTCTCTCAGTTYAAGGTAGATGCAAACTGTCACACAAAAGAGCTGCCACACAACTCTGACTCTACTACAAATTGTTTGATTTACATTCTAAGCATAACCAATCAATTTAAGATCACCTACTCAATTTCCAATACATGAGACAAAGAACTGCATTCATCATCTTAAAATGCACTGATCTTAAATTTCACTTCCACTTTTTACAGGTCTTAAAGGTTTTCAGTAAAGAAACCTACTTTAAGTAATTAGTATTTCAGGACTAGGAGATAAACACCTATTCCTTCTCCTCCTTTAAAGGCAGTATGTTTTTCTGCAGCCATGTTCGAACATTTAGGAGTACTTAAGTGTTTGCAGAGGTCAGTGGCACAAGGAGCTGCGTGTGCCAGGCCAGCTGGTGCCATCCCCAGCAGCTGATGCACCCAGTGAGTGTTTGGCACTTACTGAACTGCTGCTCTGAGGAGCCTTCACGCAGAAGCGGCCACACCACCATCAAGCAGAGGTGGTTCAGATTGCAGCAAAATTAAAAAAGAACAAACCCCACACCTATATTTTCAGACCTGTCAGGTTTTCTGGAAACTATTAATACACAGAAGTAGCTAGATTAAAAATAATAGGGCTTATTACAAGAAATAGTTCAGAAAAATAAAATTTATATAGTCAACCACTAACTGACTGCTAAGCTTCAGAAATTTCACCTGTATGAAGCTGAACAAAGTGACCTTCAAAGTTTAACTACATTTAAAATGGTAATCAGCTTCTCCAGTGGAGAAATACGGAAAATATCTTAATAAAGAATCAGCGGCTACACCTATAGGAACTGTGGTTCAAAACTGACAACAGGCTCCTACTGTGGAATAGTACAGTAATTCTCTGATTGATGTTCACTGTAACTTGAAATAAATTAATAAACTGACCCAAAACAAACGTAAGTATTTCACATTTAGATCTCTAAATAGTATCTAGTCTCTTTAATAAAGTGATCATCTATCTTTGAGGTTTTTCGGATTTTTAAGAAGAAGCAGACAAAGATAAATGAAGTAATAATTATAACAAGGTATCAAGTATTTAACCTCTGGTCATTTTTGTTGCTTATAAGCTTACAGAGAAGGGCAGAACTTCGATAAATAACATGTAACTCTAAAACCATAAAGATGCAGCTAGCCAGAACGTCTCTAAATAATTAGTGTTTGATTCATATGGGAAGAAAACAGTGCCAGGTCTATATCCATACTACCTCAAGAGGGAAATCCTTTATGCTGACATCTACAAAAGATTGGCAGTAATGAGGATCCATGTAAATCAAACTGTCATCTACAAGGACAAAACAGAAGACAAGTAATTCAAAAAACACCTTATTATTACACTGCTTACAATCCAATTTCTATGCAGAACAGCTTTAAAAAAAAAAAGCCAGCAAGTAACTGCTTGCCAGGCTGATATTCATTGACTGAAGCATAGGTTTTTGCAGGACAGATTAACTTTTGCATAATCAAATATGCTTGTATAAGCAGAATTTTTATAAAGTGATGAGACTGTCATTTAATTTTTGGTGATAAAATTACTTTTACAAACACACAATTATATTCTGGAGTTTGCATATGAAAAATGTATTGTTCTACTTCATCCTGACAGGAAGAATATATTGCTTGTCATTTAAGCATCAACTAACACCACTTAAAGTAGCAAAAAGTAAATAYGTAAATAAGAACTGCCAGACAGTAACAGCAAAGGCTCCTGAAGTTTGCTGAAACAGATAAATTATGCCTTGTTTATGCAACAAAGGAAATTAAATGTACATTTTACAGAATCCAATTACTAGAGGAGATAAATGACAAATGACTGGACTTTAGTGGATAGGATGAATTAATAAGGTACTCATTTTGCTATTTTAATCATGCTATTTCCCACTGGTCTTGTATTAACTTCCTAACTCTAAAAGAATAATATTGAAGAGACATAACATATTAAAACACTAACCTTGAAATCCAGCAAAGTAATATGACTGCTTGGGTTTGCCACCGATGATACCAACACAATACTCAAGGCTTAAGATTCCCTAAAAACAGAACAATGAAGAATTACAACAGGGTCAAACAGAACAGTGCACTAAACCAAATCAAATTGTTTGCTCTGCCAATACTGTTTGTGTTAAATCATTTTGTTTCTATTTACTTTCTTTTTTCTTTTTAAGTCTAGCTTAAAAATTTATTGAAATCCAACACAGTTTTTCAGTATTTAATGCTTCAAACATTTAATACCCTCATCCTAAGAGCAGAAGACAAGCTGGTAATCTCATACAGACTTAGCGTGTATAGGCTGCACAGAGTACATTGAAGTATCCAGATCTACAGAGCTCATATACATAGAGATTTTGTGGTCTTGAAATCTTTCTTCTTTCTGCACTCAAAGGTGAAATCTGACTGAACCAGAGGGTAGACTTGTGCACATCACAGGCAGAAAAGCCAGCTAAAGCAGCAGTAACTGTAGGAATCAGCCTCCCCCAAAGCAGCCCAAAATACAGGGGCAAGGAAACAACAGACAAGCCTTCAATCTTGCTGCATTTTGATCACAAGAGAGAGGAACCAGAGCAGTCATATGTAACAATTTTGAGAAACACACATTACGAATGTACTTAAAGGGATTTATGGAGGGAGGCAGGGCAAAATGCAGAAACTGTTTTGGTCTGGAGGTGTAAAAGAACAAAGATAGCCCCTGTTGACTAGCAGCCCCTGGACAGGACGGCAGCCCTGGAGCCCTGTCCCACCACAATGTTGCGAGCTCCGTTCTGGCGTCAGGCGATAAAGAGCTGGGATCTGTACTCAGCATAACTCTGCTAGCACACAAACCTAGCACACGCAATCATATAACAAAACTGTAATTTTACAGTTACACATTCTAAGGAGCTGCACATACACAGCTTTGCTGCAGGAGGAACATTTTACTAGTGTAACTGTCTCGAATTCCTCCATGCTCTGGATGGAGTCACAGACTCCACTATRTCCAATCTCAATGGTAGTGACTCTAACACTGCTGCACTGATCTCTCCGTGACAGCTCCAAGGGAAAAAACACAATCACCCAAAGGAGCAAGGGGCTCCTGATTAAACCTGCCTCCATGCCAAAGAAAAACCACCAGAAATACAACTGCCACAAACTGGATGTGCGTGTGCTCCAACCCAGAGCCTTGTCCTACACAAAGCGCCCGGGCGCCGGCTGCCCRTATGGGCAGAGGACGCAGCTAGGTGGTCAGTTCATACTTCACACATTACAGGGGGCAGCTCGTTTCACAGCTACCTATGCCACGCTCTTGGCGCATCAGCAACAAGCTACATTTAGAAAGTATTCTTGGCTTTCTTAAAAGGATGAAGGAAAAAAATGGAGATCTACAGGAAGGCTGCAATAGCAGAATTATTCCGAAAACTGTTAAAGCAGTTAAAACTGCTTTCTGGATTCTATGAAACTGGATTCTATGAAAACAGATAAATAATGGGTGCATGGCACACTCATAGGCTTATTTTTTTGTAAATTCCCTTTGATTAAAGAAAGATAATCACCTCACGCTCCATTAGAGGTAGAACTGAAACACCCCAGGTACTTGCCATTAAGAATTATTTTCTTGCCTGGTTATGTGGCCCTGGCTCATCACCTGGGAGTTCATCAGCCTTGTTCCTTTCTGTACTAAAATAAACACTTAAAGGAATATAAGCAGGCAGGGACAGTCTCTCTCCTCTGCTCAATGTACTCTGCKCAAGGCTTCTGTTGCTTAACAGAACTCATCAGGATTTGGGGAGGATTCAGTCTTAGTATAACACAGGCATTCCCATTAGTTATCCCACTGACTCCAGCAGAAGCTGCGGTCTGCCCACACCGAGCACTTCTGAAAACTGAGCCCAAGGGTTCTAACACAAGCCCAAGATCACTAAATACTCTGAAAACTGAACAGCCTTTAAACACTCAAAAATCACAGTGGTTTTCCACTGTGGTGGCTGGGTGGGGTGGTCACTGTGTGCTACTTCTGCCTCACTTCCTTAGAAAGATTCATCCTAATGCCAAATCATGAATTAGCAGYTGAAGTTGCAGTAATGACTAATGGCACCAAAAAATTCCATGCCCCTTTCTTAAGGGGAAGTAAAAGACAAAAGAAAAAGATAAGCACAGTCAAGCAACAATCTTAACCATGTGACATTTAAAAAAGAAAGAAACAGAATAAGGATTTGTGTATATATGTGTTTTAAAATGATGAAAAATACTTAATATAGCACAACTCTAACAGCATATGTAACTAAATTACCATTTGTAATTTGAGCCACTTCATTAATGTCTTCACAGATACCTGCTTTAGGAGAACAGTTATCACTGCTTTACCAAGGGACATCATGTGCTCTGCAATTACGTCTGATCTTGTAATAGGGAAATTTCAAATCTGTAAAGTCAAACTTTACAACCTTCAACTGTAAAATCATCACCACACATTTAATAGGGAGAAGATTACCATCATGAAGTCACTTTTCATATCACCTATTTCTACTATTTGAAAAATGATCTCATTTCATACCTTTACAAACTCTAAATAGTCCATGTTTGTTCTCTCTCCACCAAGTCTCACAGGAACTAATATAATAACAGCTTTTGTATCTGCTTTTTCAGAGTCCATAAAAGAACACTGTCTGTCAATAACATCTGAACTGTAGACTGAAAGACAAATGAAAATATTCTTATTTAAAATATATTTTACAAAGACATACCTACAAAATTACATTGCTTCATTTGACAAACTAAAACTGCAGTCCTGTGAAAATATTACTGTCCTCCTGAAATACAACTCCTAAACTATGATGATAAAAGATAAGATTACGTTTTCTTATTTTCTGCAGTATTTTCAAGAACGTTAATATGCTGCTGCTACTTAGTTTCAACAGACAGGACACTGCCAGGAATATACAAAAAGGGTAGGTTAACAAAAAACCAAAGAGAACCCAAGCCTCTAAAATGTTCTGTTATTATTTAAAATGCCATGCTGGAGCAGAAGAGAAGCTCCCAGAGATGCTGGGTCACTATCCTGCTTGCACCTTTGAGCTTAAAGTCAAACTCACTTCTTAACAGTCTATGAGACTGGTGAAATACTTTCTTTCCCTTGGATAAATACGGGTTAAGAATGCTGTGATGCAAAACAGCACTGTTGAAATGTTTAAAGTGTAAATAACAAATCTACTTTAATAACTGAAATAAAGTATTTTTCAGTTGTTTGGGTTTAATAGGCAGACAGTAGTAAAAAGTTATCTTGATGGGGTTTCAATGCCATTATCTTAATAAGATAATGAAACAAGAAATGTATCAAGCTTACAGGATGTCCAATTCTTAATGAAAAGACCAAAAGATAGAGATATAATCAAGAAATCCTTTGTACAACATCCGAATTTTGTAGAGTCACTTGTGAATTTGATGTTTTTCATGTAGAGATCTTTTTTATTACTGCTTACTGAAAGACATAAAAAGATCTAAAATGTTTTTCAAAATCTGTATAGTCACAACATTTACCTGTACAATCCTGAGCAACATAAACTGTTACTCCTTGTAGCTCAGGGTCTCTTGCTTCTTCAACAGCTTTTCTAAGTACAAAGATAAAACTATTTAATTCATCTCCGATTTTTAAGAAATTAGCATTAAGCAAATGAAAATTACTTATAATTTTTATAAGCCGCTTATTTCTGTTAACACATAAATAATGCTAACCTGTCACATTACTGCATGGGTTTGCAGGTATGCACCCAAAAATAACAGAATGTTTCAGTATAGGTTCATATATCATGGGTATACTTGTATACTAAATACCAATTATTCTACCTACATACATACAGATATACATATGAACTTTCACTTCTGCTGCTTAGGTGACTTATTAGAGATGCAGTTTATAGATAAACTGGAATATACTATAGCATAAGTCTGTAAAGAAAACCCTGTAATATTCAAAGAAATGGCATATAAAGGTATATACTATGGAGAAATTTGACYTTCGACTTTTTTTAAACCACAGTGAATGTCACAGACCCTTTACTTTTACTATGGTATAATTATAATATTAATAGTCCCATACATTTACAGTTTCACAAGAATTTGATGTGTGCAAAGAAATGCTGAAAACATCAATTTTAGCTTTGACATTTCATTACACTATCGGTACATTATAGCCCCCAGGTTACAGTATTATAAAAAGAAAAAAAAAATCTATAATATTATGCACATTCCAAGGTTGAAAGAGTGGTTAGTTTTTAGAATGTTTCATTAAATGCAGGTCTACTTAAAAGCCCAGTTTGGGAAAAGATCTTGGGTCTTCTACTGTTCAAAGTACAGGAAAATAGAATGCTTTTTTTTCCCCCGAAGATTGAGCAAAGGTTCCGAGTTCCGTTCCTGCACCTACTGCTGTCTCTTCTTGTCTCTGAAATTGCTCTAAAATTACTATCAGTTCAGCAATTTTGCAAAGCCAATAACAAATGGTTAGGTGTTCAATTAAACTGAAGCAATTTCATGAGACTTTGAATGCATCTCCTGTAATGTGTAAGGCACCGTAACAACAACAAATAAAAAACAAATGAAATATATTTTTACCTTAAAATATGTGCAACAACTGCAGGTCCATACCAATCTCCAGCAGTTTTCCCAGATTTCTTTCCATATTCTATTAGCTGATGTAAGCCAAAAGCTGCCAGCGGAGAGTCACCAAACCAAGAAATTATTTTTCTGTGATAAACTTCATTTCTCATTTCTCTGTCACCACAGTTTCTCTTTAATGTTCCTTTATGATGGTTTGACAAGATCTTGGGTTCTCTTTCTGCTGTAAGTGATGCTTCAAATGATGCAGTCAGCTTTTTCACAGTATGGGTTGTCCACGATTCAGAGTCTGAATTTTCAATGTCCAACGCATCTGGCCATATCCAGGCTGCAGCAAGAAATTTTAAAGATGCATGTTAGGCTTACCAATAACTTTTTGATACGATTAGCAAAGCATATCTATTTCATTGCATCAATAATATGTGCTTTACATAGATGCAAATCCCAGTAATAATAATGTCTAAATAAAGATCATTTATCCCACTGCAATACGGTTTGCTTTTGTTTTCTGTAGTGTGATAGTAGAAAATAAATATTAGTAATAATAGTCTTCATTAATAATTTATCCTGAGATACTAGATCTGACTTCAAGATTCCAAACAGTAAAGATATTCAAGATACACCCGATTGCAAGACGCAGACTAGAAGCATTGTAAATATTAAACTCACAAAAAAAAAAAGCTTTTTAGCTGGTAGATTTATCTAAGTCAAATAATAACTTTCAATGGCTGCTTTTATTATTCTGGTTTGTTAGTTATTTAATACAAAAAACACAAATGGGGGAAACATTCATGTAAAAATAAGCACTTCTTCCTAGAAAAATTTAGAAGAGTAAAAGCAGGTCAGCAGAAAAATACACATCATTTCTTTACTTCCTACACTTGTGAATTCTTAGGCTTTACCTAGACTACAAGACATACTTGAAAAAAAATTTTTTTGGCCTGGTATCTACAGTCTGCTTTGCTGGCAATAGGTTTCCCTAACAGTACCCCATACATGCTGGGCTCCTGCTAACAGCGCAAAGGCAGTTCAGTGTATCCCGGAGAAGAGGAATGCTTCCCTTGCCAGATGACAGAAAGCCTCTCCACAACTCTGAATAGCTCCTTGCAAGGCAGAGCATGTGAGGAAATCCCCAACACACTGCAACTCATCCTACAGGTCTATAATGGGCATCCCAGAGCACCCAGGGAAGGCTGATAAAGAACACACCCCAAGGATGAGGTGTTTTTGCCCAGCGAGGCACGTTTCCACACGCTGCTGGTGGTTCAGCTAGTTGCCCTTACGGTAGCAAGAGGAAAGTGTTCAGAACAGATACTGACAGAGCAGCAGCTGCAACCCTCCCTGCAATTCCTGCTCCAGTGTCCAAGCAAAAGTCTTCAATGGAAATAACAGGGAGGCACAGAGGTAGCAGCATTTTAATTCTAAAAATCTAACTTATGGCTCCAGTAATATCAAAGGTGCTGCTAGAGGTGGCCCTGATCCATTTTCCCCAGTACTGATACTTGCTGCAGAAGAGCAGGAGCTCTAGGCAGATGAACCATGGGCTTCACTGTCCCTGCACTGTGAATAGGAAACTTACATCCACATTTTCAGCACAGTAAAACTTGCTAGTGCCTTAATATTTAAAATACCTACTTACATCATCACTCTGCAATATCTGGAATATTCCACATGGTAGTGGAACTGTAAGTATTCTAGCTGGTAAATGTAGCCAAATTTTGCTTTGTAACAGAAGCAATACCATTAAACTATAATGAAAACATCTCTGGGAAAACAGTAAGGAACAATGAAAAAATTTGTGTAAACACTTAAATATGTTTAAGTTGTTATCCAAATCTCATGAAGAGCTTTTCAAAAAAACTTTACCAGCTGTCAGAATACCAGATGATGAGAAAAGTAATCCAGAAAAACTATATATATTCCATTTTTCCACACATTTGGATTCCCATAGAAATACTAGCACTCTGGAATCACCAAATCACTTTCCAAATTAGGATGCATGGGGGACAGCGCAAGAAATTCTTTTAAACCATATAGTTTAAAGAAACAAACTTGGGACCTTCTTATCTTGGATTACTTTAAAATGAGTCATTACGCATTCCTATGTATTCCTAATCAGACTTAAAAAAAAAAGAAAATTAACATATTTATAACAACAGTTCTCTTTAAAGATTTGTTCTCTCAGCAGAAGTTCTTTTTTCTTTTTTTTTTGTATATTTTGGTACTTGAAATTAGGTGAGAAGAATAATGTAGCTATTCAAGTCATAAAACGTAACAACAAAAAGAATATTCAATAAGCCAGTTTGACAGTTCAGCCATGCCAGCGCCAAGAAAGAAGATGCTGTGATGCAGCTGGTTTGGGACTATGCTCAAGCTTACATCACATTCACRCAGTCAGTGCAAAGTACTGTGCAAATTGGTTCTGAAAACAGGCTTTCAGAACCAATTGCTGCCAACGTGTCCCRGGGGGCCACCAAAGGCCTAAGTAAACAATACACTGTATTCTGTCCAGCTGCACTCCAGGGTGGCATCAGGCCCACAGCCTGGAACACCTTCCACAAAAGGCCATGGTGACAGAGGGAACGAATGAACGTCTGAAAGGAGGAATGTGGCATGTTTTGAAAGTGATGATGGAGGAGGATGAACAGAAAAGGTGGTTAACTTAGAGAACCAGAGAGCTCTGCAGGACATGACTCAGGCTTGGAAGGCCGAAAAGGACACACATGTCCAGCCTCTGAAAGCAGAAAGTGTTCCAACCCTCTTAAAAGCAACTCCTTTGGAGTGACYGCAAGGTTATTTTCAGATAGACGACGATCTTAAAAGAAAAAAAAAAGTTCCTTTGTAAGTGTATGGGGTGGAAGTAGAGTGAGAAGGGAGGAAATGAACTAGCRAAAATTTCAACACAAAGAATGATATATTGAAGTCAGATTAGAATTCTTCTATTAACTCAATATATTAATACAAGAAGAAACTGAATAATGTACAGCCTTAAAACTGGTAAGAGAACATCACTTCTGCCATAGCCCTTAGCTACAGACCGTGAAACTCATTTCTACTTCTTCAACAAACTAGCAAGATTCAAGAGAATTGGACATTTACATGAATAAGAGGAATACTTAAGCAAAGGCATCACAATTGTTTTTTTTTACTTCAAAATTAACTTCTCTGGCGTTTCCAGTATCTTTCATTGCCACATCTTGATATTCCGTTTTTCAGAAATGGACCAGTAGATTAGCTAGGTCACTGGTCTGATGTAACAAATTCAAGATTAATGAGAAAAAAAAAAATCCAGAACCAGCCTGCCCTTTACATTCTGGGATACATGAACCAAGACTGCTACACTCTACAAATCACCTGTTCTTATCATGCCACTTATGGACATCTTCATCGTGTAACTTACCTCTACCCAGAAAATGAAGCATAAGACCTTGAGCCAACAGCATTTGGCCAGTTCTCAGTGTGCACCCCCAGCCACAGTCTGTCGTTAACGCAGATCCCTTAATCTGAGGAAATTCTTCCCTGTAAGTCAGCCATATTCTAGAAATAAAATCTTTACGAAACTCCTCAACATTTCCCGAAATCTCTGTGTTGATTTGATCAAAACTGGATCCATCTGTAGAAAGCTCACCAGATTCTGTAACAGAGAATACATTGTAAGTTATACCCTGGTRTGTGATGTCTATTATTAGGAGGAAAATGAAAAAAACAAGGTTGAATGCTGGGTTTGCTCTGAATCATACAACATAGGATAGGTTATATTACTGTTGTTGCAAAGTCAAATGAATATTTTGTAGGCTTTTCATGTTTAAACATTCAATTCAGTAATTGCTAATGAAGGTTTAGGGAGGTATTCATAGAGCTCTGCAGAATATGATTGGAATGAGGCAAATGTTATGTACATACCATCAGATTTGAAGTGGTAACATTTTCCTAGCAGAAAGACTGGAGAATTTCTACTAAAGTAAGTTTTTGTTTTCAACACCCAACCTAAAAAAAATACAAAACAAAAACAATCACTCAAGTGAGTGGAACTAGGTTCTTCAGTCAATTTTGTATGGCACGCACCATCTTATTTTTTTGAAGACTAATTACACTAACTCCCCACACAGGTGAGCCCACATTATCTCCATTTAAAAATCTAGCGTCCTCTGTACTTATTTGACAACGTACTTATTTTTAAGACTGTAGCAATTTAAAAGAGAAATAACGCAAATTTATTTGAAAAACARAGTTTAAAGCGTGTGCTTACTTAAGCTGTTTATTGTAATATCAAAGTGAAAACCATTAAGGACTACGCTGCATTTTTTATCACTAATATATTTCAATTATTTTATGACTCACAATCTCATTCTTGTCATTGAGCAAGAAAAGTTCCATTCATTTCAGTGAAGACAGGATTTTATCACACAGCTCACTTACTGTATTTCATGTTGTGCCATGCAGACATAAACTTTGATTTTATCTTTTCTACTTCATCTGTCCCTGTGGCCTCCATATTCAAGTTCTAGAGAAAAAGCCATCGCTGTCTTGTAAGACATTAAATTCTGCTACTGTAAAAACAAAAACATAAACATATCCATGGGCATGGAGAACACAGASCATAACACCACCACAACGCTTCAATATTTAAGCCTAACGTGACCAGGAATAGTAATAAACTTGCAGAATTCTTCACTTCCAGGGAGTAAGAAGCAATCACATGTTCTATGATTATGAAATCAAAACATGTTATTCCAAATCCACATCAATAAAATTAATATACAAAGCTAAATAAAATAAAATGTTCCCTGATGGCGCTCTATTGCACAACAAACTAACCTAGTGCATGAAACCTATGTTGGCATTTGAGTATGCTTATTCTGATTTATAGCGAAATGTTTAGCTGTATTTCATTAAATAGAATAGATAATATTCTTTTACACTGAATGGAATAAAGTATTTTTTTCCTCACATCTGCATTTCTGAACACCAAAAAACAGATCTTGCTTTTAAACTTTTTTTATATTTCTAATCGAGAACTTTCTAAACCAAAGTGTACATAAACTGGAGGGGTTGAAAGACAAAGAGATAGATGTTTTGCTGTACAAGGCAGAAATTAGTTACTCAAAATGTTTTCAGTAACACAGGCATCATTTTGTATAGAATTAACTTGTTGGAGAAATAACATGAGAAATGGATAGAACACTGTCAAGAATGTGTGTTTACAACCTTTCTAATTAGCACTTGTGGAATAAAAAAGGTTTTTCTGATTTGATATTTTCTACAGTAGTCCATATATATTACAGAAATGAGACTGGTATAATAGTGGCAAAAGCAAACGCAGCACAGATTATTTTGTTAAAAAATGCTTACATATTGCTAAAATATGGGCATGTGGAAAAGCACATTCACTCATTCTTTTTGAAATGCAGCACAATATAAACGTCACCTTAAAAGCAGACTACACAGTTTATAATACAGAAAAAAAATATTACCTTTACATATTTGTCCTATTATAAAGAAAAATGAGAAGCTTGTACAGAACTCCCTTTAAAGTTCATCTGTATCACTTAGCAAAAGGAAAAGTCTGCTATCAATTAATATAGCTGCTTTTGCCTTAGTTTCACGTATTCTGTCAATGGTTTACTTGAAAAGAGTGGAACAGGAGATTGCCTGGATGATACTGAGTAGATCAAACCCTTGAACAGATGACTGAAAAATTAAAGAGCTCCTGTTTCATCCAAATAAGCACCATTTGCAGACATCCAAAATTGGTAAACTGAGGTAGATCACTGCAATTTTCACATACTTCTAGTGAAGTACTTACAGTAAGGCACAGAAGGGAACCATCTCACACAATTATCAACTTGGATCAGGAGAACACACCATCACTGATGTGGACCACCTACCCACCTCACTTTAAAAGAAGATTGAGAAAAGCTAGAAACCTGTCTACCTTTTCAGATGTTATTTTCCACCAAATCAGGATCAAAAAATGGAATGGAGATTAATCCATGTTACTTCTTGTTTCCACTGGGAACCTATTTTAAGTAACGAGGGAAAATAACCCAAACCACTGGTAGTGCAGTTGTAATGTTAATAGGTGAAGGGAGAACGAAGATATCACATAGATGTATTATTTCTGGGATCCATACATGGCGTGTGGAAAAATAAAAAGAACACAGTATATTGTCCATGTCTGCCCTAGAGCGTTTTTCTGCTGCTGCACTGTATTACTTGATAAATGTTTCTCAACCTTTTTTTTTTCCACAGAAAAGCCAAATCATTCTCACAAACACAGAAAAWTTTTTTGGCTAATGAAAATAATTAACAGAGGCTACCAATCTGTTGTGATTAGTGTAATGTTGGAAGAAGTAAGAGGAAGACTATTTAAGGTAGAATTTTAATGCATTATTTATTTATTTAAGGGTGATGGAATTGAAGAYTATCCGGACAGGCACCACTGGCACCAGCTGACAAAGCCGTTGATATCAGCTTCTCCAGGAGGTGTGTTTGGTCTAGTTACTCTTCCTACATGGTCTGTCACGGGCAGTCACTTACATGGAGAACAATGACTGCCTTAAAAGCCAATAACGGTAAGAGCTCCTTCTGGCTAAAATTGGGGATGAAACAAACTCTACTGTTTGGGGAAGTGGCTCGCTTTCCTTTCAAGGATGACAGTGAAGCACGTTTTTCTCTTAGCCCTTTGTGTCTGAGTATTATGCTAAAGATGGGGAAAGGGCTTTTAAAAGAAAAACACACAAATGAGGCAAAATCATCCCAACGGGATATATACATAAGTGCACCTATATTAATACTGCTTCTTCCTCCTGTTAGCGAAAGAGCCTCTCCGTAATTGTTTCACTGGGATTAATGGAATGGCACCATCAGGAGCTCACCGCAAACACAGATTACAGCCCAACGGGCACAACACAATCCCTGTTATTAAACCCGAGCCTAATGTCTTTACAGGGAAGCCCTCTTCTTTTGAGGTGACCCAGAACACACATTTCTACCATCAGCCTCCTCCCCACCGCCAAACTAAGCCCTGTCACCTCAGGGCCCAATTGTACCGGGGGTTGACTTGCACCGAGGGGTGCGTTTTTAGCGGTTTTCCTCTCACAAACGGTTAATAATGGAAGAAAAAGTAACTCCAGGGGCCTCGGCGGCAGAAAGCAGGGCCGCTCCCGCCGTTTAACCGCCGCGCGGCAGCCGTTAATTTCCACCGCGTATCCAGGCAACCGGCGGGAGGCTCGAGGGGGTTCCTTCGTCAAACTCCCCCAAGTTCCCGGCCGCGCTCCCCACCCGCCTGAGGCGCCGCCGCGGTGCCCGCGGGCCGCACTTACCGCGCACAGCTCCGCCGCGGAGGAGCCCGCGCCGCCTCACGCGCCCTCTCCCGCCCGGCCKCACCGCACCGCGCCGCGGATCCCTCCGCCAGGGGCCGCCGGCCGCGCGCGGGGCCGCCGCGGGCGCTTTACGCGTCCCCGCTCCCGCCGACGCCTCGTTTTGGCCCTTGGCGGCTGCCGTGAAGGCAGCGGCGGAGCCGAGCGCTACGGACGGCCGCTACAGCCGTTAGTGCCGCTCGCGAGTCGCCGCTTACCGGCTCGGCGTGGCTGGACGCGGAGATGGCCCGCGGAGCGGCCTCCCTGGGGCTTCGGCCATGGGGGCACCAAGGCGGACTACAGCTCCCGRCAGGCCTTGCTGCGGCCGCGCGCGGGCCGCGGTGACGAGCTCGCGCAGGGCCTGATGGGAGTTGTAGTCCGCGTGGCGCAGGCGCCTCAGGCGAGACAGGCGCGGCGCCCTCAGGAAAACCGC
>NW_020455491.1:883080-891051 GCF_003342845.1 Nothoprocta perdicaria | reverse complement strand
TTTTTTTTTTTTTTTTTTTATAATCAGCTCATTAATATATATTAGAAATAACAATATATCTCCAAAGTATCATCTTCGCTTTTATTTTCAAAGGCAGTTGAAATATCTTTGTCCCTGTATCTATCCGTTTCCCCGAGGTCTCTCATATTGAGAGCTGAAAATGTAGCGTAGCTTGGATTTAGCTAAACTGTGAACAAATAAGTTATTTAGTCGATGAGAAGTGACTGTTCACTCACCAGAAATGAGCTGCTTGCTCTGAAATTAATAATTTCAATAATTATTTTTTAATAATAATCCTGCTCTGAAATTTAATAATTGTGTCCTGATTTGATAGGGCACACAACATACTACCTGGAAAATATAAGTCCCTCRGGCAGTCAGGTTATGACAGAGAATATACCTATTGTGATTACAAAAAAATTACCCAGACAACTATAAATAACTACATATCAAGAGACAGTTCTCTTCACACTTGCTAATTCCCATTTTTGGTGGGAAAGRCTACAAAGAGGGAAGAACCTACTGTATTCTGCAAACTTCTAATGAAAGTCATGGGGTTTCCCCTTTGAACATTACAGTCAAAATGCAAATTTGAGCTCTACTGCTGCTAAGTTATATACTGTCAAGAAAATACTTAAAAATCTCTGTTCATGTTCTTAGAAAACATAAATTATTATTATTTTTATTTTTAGTAATACTAAGCAAGTAGTGCAAACATCAAAGTCAAGACAAAAGTCARTGAAGGTACTATTCACTGAATGGCTCTTTCAGATGCCATAGTTACATAATATTTACGTAATGATACAAATACTGCAGACTAGGAAGATAATATTGACAGATAATATTGGATATTGTTGAAGATAATAACAATGTCAAAAAAAAATACTGAGTAATACGGAATTCTAGGGAATTAAGCTTCTACTCCATATCTGTCATTAGCTTCGTGAATGGTCTCTGGCAAGATATCTCAGCATTTGTGTCTAGCAGTCATCAATAATCTACAGTATACTTAGAAAAGCTCATTACACATTTGGCCAACAATACGTGCTTTTTAAAACATCCATTTCTTGTGTAAATAGACAAGACCTTGGGTCAAGGAGTTATGGAGGAGGGAATTCTTCCTTGTGTATTTTGAGTTTCATTTCCTAGAGAAGTTAGCCATCTGTGATCTGTTCCCCTCTGGAAAGTTTTGAAACCTCTCTGCAATTTAACCAAGTTTACAGGGGCTAGGAGATATTAAACACCTGCAGTTTTTGTATGAGTAGCTGCTCATATAAAGAGAGAGTGTGGAATGGTACAAAGGGACAGAGAACAGTGGAATCCAGACTTTGCTAATTCTGTTGCTCATAGAACTGCTGGTTAAAATAGACACCAAGGTTGCCACGACCTATTTAAGAACAGAAAACCTCGGATTTGTTTGTAGAAGGATTGTTTGCACTGCCTAACACAGCTGTTGGGAATAGAATGGTTAGATAAATGGTAGTGATTTAATCGATTGATTAAAAGCTATTGATTATTGATTAAAAGCTAAGAGCTGTGATGAGTGTTTTGTCTGTCAGGCAAACCCGTTACTCCAGAATGCCATGGGTCTCCTAAAGAAGTTGGGATCTTGAAGCTTAGTAGTCAATGTGTACATTTAGTAAAGCCACAAGGAAGCATGTGTATTTGAGGGATCGCTTCGGGGAGCGAAGGATTCTCTTAAGCTGCATCTTGAAATGTTCCCAGCTGCACATACAGACTGTGATGGTGACTATGCTCTCTGCTACATGTGGCCCTGAGATCCTTTTTCAAGATAAWCTCACATATCTCCCCAAAAGTGATTTTTCTTAAATGTGCCTGGTATGTCAATCTGTTTGTGGAACAGCCAGCATATGTTTCTGCTTGTCACACTGGCTCTGTCCAAAAAGATRATGAAGTTTTCTAACCCTCACTTTTTTAATATTTTGTATTATCCCAAGTTTAGGCTAGGAAAAAGAAGACTCTGATTCGATACTGTAAGAATCTCTGTCAATACTAGCTTTAATTTAAAACGTTGGTTAAAGATCTGGGAGATGAGATAAAGACACATTAGTGGCATTTACAGATAATTTTGGGAGAAATTGAAAAGAGTATTCAGGTTAGAAACATAAACAGTAGTAGAAAATGATAAACATTAGTGAATCAGTGAAATTTCATCAGGGAATACTGGGAGTCCATGTCTGAGAAGATTTATTTTAAGAACCAATCTATCAAAATGAAATAAGGAAGTAATGCTGGGAGGCAAAGACTGAAGGCAAAAGCAAAGCAGACATCATATGAACATGTGACRTTAACCATGCAGAGTCAACACTGCTGCAGCAAGGCAGTACACTGAAGGAATGAAGTTCCCWTTTCTCTTTCCAGAAGAGCTTTTCCTGCAATAGAYGCACAGRTCTGTCCAGTGCCTGCTGGTGGCTMCAGCTGTATCTCCTAAAGCAATGGAGGTAAGTCAAAAGAAGGGGAGGAATGCCACACTGATGCTGTTTCCTTGTGCTCAGGAGATCCTCAAGGAACTACAGTGACTCTCTCCAAGAGAGGAAACCTGATCCTCCCATGGGCTGAGCTCTCAGGCTAGGCAGTTTTGTGCTAGACAGAAGACTGTTTTATACATAGYTATTCTGCCTCATATAGTAGCTGATATGGTTTGATTTTATATCCAGAAAAACAAAGCATCTCTCATGCCTACTGTGTGGATTCTTTGTGATCTTCTGATGGCTGGGATGAAGAGCGTGATTTCCTCTAAAACTGATCTTTGAAACACTTGAGGCACCTTGGTTTTGCTTCCAGCTCTGCTATCATTACTTTTTCTATGCTTGACTTCWGTCAAACTCTAAAAGAGATACCATAGCTGCAAGAGATGTACTGAAGCTTGCAGGCATTCAGGGAATTCTGTCTCCTTTACTCTGTTATCCTTAGATTCTCAGCCACTCAGGAGAAAGACCCTCTGGACGCTAGCCAAACAAGGCTGCTCCTTCAAGTGTTGCATCTGCCCTCTTTACCATATGTGTCTTGAAAAGATAATTACGCTTGTGTAGTGGTTACCCAGGGGCAGGTCGTTGACTTAAAAGAAATTACTTCCATGAGAGGGGCAGAGATTTGGCCCCTGCTGAATTTAGAGCATTCCACATAGCTGCCAGCAGATGGCTCTCTTAATTTACAGTCCCATATTTACTTCATTGTTTATTGAATTATGCTGGGTCACTTTCAGTGGAAACATATTTTCAATGTGCTTGAGGAAGTTTACGTAAGAAGGACAAAGAAGCAATGGACTGAGTAAATAGATTGCTAAGAAACAAGGCCCACAATCTGTTTGCTTTCTATAGAACGTTTTGTGGGTGCAATCGAAAATATTTTTCTTGTGCAGGACCTAAATTTATGATTATCAGGCTCAGTGAGTTTTCTCTGTATTCCTAGCATGTCTTTGACAAATCTAATTTTAACAAAGTAAAAATTATTTCTTAAAGAGGCATTTTAGTTGCTTTAATTGTGTGTGTGGTTTATGGGCAAGTGCTATTCTGAACAGATTGAAGTGCTTCTTTATTCACGCTCCTTCAGTGTGAGAGAGAGGAGGGCAGTAACTAGGAAGGAACAGTGTTCCTCAACTCCTAGCTTAACATATGCTTATGTCTTTGTCATGGCAGAGCACTAATGTGTCCAGGACAATGAAGATCACACCCTGGCTTCTCACAGACTTCCTACCTGGAACATCAGATACCTTATTGATGAGAACTATACAAGCAAACTAACTCCTTTTTGGTAATATTCACCTATACTTCTTTACTGCTGGAATCCTGTCCAGAATGCACAAGTGTTTGCTTGGTTCCAGTCGCACTACAGCCATCATTCACTCTTAACTTGGCTGTGATCATCTTTCAACAGCTGATTCATTCCATGATTGGAATCGTATGTAGACCAACCTAGGTTTCTTCCCTGCTTCCTAAAACATGATTAAGGATTGTAGTATGTTAAGGCAGAGTAACTATTCATTATCCTCATAGTGCTGATAAAGCTGCATGCTTTACATTGGTTACTGGGAATATGTAACCTCCATGCAAACATTAATTTAAATTAAGTTGGGCCATATGGAAGTGTTAATTGTAGTGTACACACTGAAGTTACCCTTGATTTGTCTTCATCCTAATTCTGAGATACTAGTCACCCTTGAGGACAATACATATGCACAAACAACTTCCTGAAAAGTAAACAGCGTAGCACTCCAAATATATCATGAATTGCAGACAATTTCACCCCAATTAAAAGAAAATAGTTCAGTTTTCTACTCTAGGAAAATTTACCACAGAAAAGTTGTCTTTGAATCAGARAAAGATTCCCTACAGAGATATCTGAGAAAAACTATTTCATAGGCTGAAATTCTAAATTTRTCTGTGTGTCCAGTTGGTCACATGAGTGAGTTTCTTCAGCATGAGTTTGTTTCTTCAGACAAAATGTTACATTCAAATAATTCTCTCTGCTTTTAAGATGAGAAAGCAGAAGCATAAGGATCATGGAACTGGCAGTGTCTGTCAGTGGCAGCATGCTCCTTTCAACTCAAAACAGCCTGGCTACCTCCACAAGATCAATCATGTTGACTTGTCAGCAACATAGAGACAAGATTTGCTGATACCATAAATTTTAGTGTTTGGCATTATTGGAAATATGCTAGTAAAAGGCTACCTTTTTTTTTCTCGCATTTTTTTTCTCCATTTCTTTTAGTTAATGTTCCACGCGCTGCAAACTTTTGAGTCCATCTAATGAGCTCATGGTTCTCTTCACAAGGTCACGTATAAATTTCTGCCAGCCTCACCAATCTCTTTGCATTTAAACCTGTATGCACAAACTTCGTAGATTGTTACGGGGATGCTGCTATGTGAAAAGTATCCAGAAATGTTTAGGTTTATTTTTTTCTGAATTTCACTTGGTAAAGTTCACTGATTTGAGAGATTTTGTTCACGTTTATACCAACTATCTAGAAAAAGCCTGTTTATCTGCAATTTGATACCCTCCCACTGAAGGCATGTGAGAGCTTTAATGAGTGAAGAAAGAGCTGGTCTTTCTGTGAGAGATGAAATTGCAGAGAAGCAATGAATATTTGCTGTATATTTGTAGCGACATTTCATACTGCTCAGTAGCATGGGTTAAGTTTTATGGCTATTGGCTTGAGAGGAGTGCTTTTAGCTCTACTTAGTGAAGCAGCAAGATCAACAAGGGGAGTCATTCTAACAGGTACCACAAACACCTGTATTACAAGGTCAATTGTCAAAAGTGCATCTAAACTCTTATTTCAAGGCGGATTTGAGAGGTTGAGACATTGGGGACAGACAGGAAAACACCACTGCAGTATTTTGAAAGCTGACTGTCTTTCCAGTGAGATGCTACAGTATCTCTGGCAAGGATGGCAGGCAGGATGTGTCCCCACCTCAGCAGGTTCAAACTCTGTTATCCACACATGGCCTTTCCTTCCTTGAATTTCCAGATGTCAGAGCACATCTGTCTGGCGTGGCTGAGGTGCAGGCATACATCTCATCCGACTGCCCTTCTGCTGGTAGTCCCCAGCACAGAATCAGAGTGGACAGAATGGTGACCTCTGAAACTGCTGGGATCAAACCTGCCAGGGCTCATCTCGCCGAGCAAAAAGCTGCAGAAAAAGTCGAGGAAGAATAAGGCTCTGACAGACCAGCAAGAGTGACATCAAAGGCTCAAGCCCCTGTGCTGCACCCTGCAGTRATGCAGGAACAGTGATGCAGGTCTGGCATGCAGTTCCAACGCCTGGGTAGGCTGGGTGATAGGTGCCCTGCTAGAGGTTTCAAGCTGCCATCCCTGCCCATCATTCAGCCTGAAGTCTCCTGTGCCATTACTGCATTTTGAAATGTACCCTCCAGCTTTAAACAGCACACTAACATGTGAAACCACCTGGATTCCCACCTGGATGAGACCCTGTGCCACGTGCTCTGGGTGTCCCTGCTGGAGCAGAGGAGCTGAACTAGATGATCTCTAGAGGTTCCTTCCAACCTCAACCATGCTGTGATTCTGTGATTCTGTGAACTTGAGGTGTGGAAATGTTTTAAATATGCGAAACTTAGATTTGGGGRATAATAGCGAGCCAGCTTTGTATGTCCTGCCAGTAAATCCAGCCAGGTTCCTCTGTCAGTAGTAACTGTAGTAGTAACTGGCAGGAGAGATGAATGAAAACTAAATCTAGTGGATTTCTTGGTCAATCTTAGATATTTTGCACTCTGTCTATCAGGGCTGTATAGGCATCACCATTCTTTGCACCTCTTGCAGTGACAGAGATTTCCCTTCTCAGAAATGCTGGATTTCTAGTTTTGGTATGTAAGAGCTGGGAAGTGATGTTTGCCGTTAAGCAGGACTGTTTGCCATTAAGCCATCCTCCATCCCAAACTGATGACATTTTGGAATTTCCATACTGGATGGGCATTGGGAAAGAAGGAATATTTCTGAGGGTCCCTCATGCTAAGTCTGATCCTGTGAGCACCCACGCATGTAAAAGTTCCTCCTATGTAGGGATGTAGATAGAGTGGACAGGATAACCCCATTGCCTATGTGATGGAATTAGCCTGCATGCGCTTCTACTATACAGGCAGGAACTCAAGAGGAAAAATCYTTGTCTTGGGAGGTCTGCTTCTAAATATTTCCTCCCCACCCTGTTTGGGAAAAGAAGCCCTTTCTTGGGACAGACAGAAGCTCTTTGCTTTGCAGTGTCTCCATCTGCGCGCACGTGCCCGTGTGCATCTGCCTTACGCACAAGGGCACGTTTCAGGAGTAGGCCACAAGCTTCTCCACACTGCATGTGCTTTATAAATGCAAGGAGCCTGATTAACTCCAGTGGGATTACTCACACACATACACATTTGCAGATTTCAGGGCTTGCTACCCCCTGTATAGTCACACACAAGCACAAAAGCAGAATAATTGTACGCAGCTGGAGATCTGTAGCTTCTCCCAGTGGAAAAACAACTGGGTGCACTTGGATGGCAGCCGCAGCGTGCCAGAAACATTCACACAATGCAAACAGATGGAAGCAGGTGAATTAACATTCACGACTTGGGGACACTTCCTCCCCTGCTATTAATAGTCCCCCGGTTTAGATTAATGCACAGCATACGTGGTGTGGCAGTATCTGCTAGAAGAGACCCAGGTAACAGTTCAGCCTTCTTTTGAGGGGTACCAGAATAGTCTTTTAGCTCCCTTTGCCGCCTCTTCCTGCTAAAAGTGCCACCTCGGATACCGCTTGCATATGGAATAGCTATGCCTGGGCAGGATGGAAGGGCGGCTGTTGCTCTGCTGGGGAAAGGAGGATTTTTTCCCTGTTTCAGGGAGAAGCTGCTACCCAGCAGGATGAGCAGAGCCCAGGGTTCGGCCAAGTGCCCGTGTTGCTGCTGGAGTGGGGAGCCCTGAGGTGCAGGTGGAGGAGAGCCCAGGGGCGGCTTTGCACAACCCCCTTTTAGGAGGGGAAACAAAACCAACAAGGGGAGGCAGGAGCAGAGCAAGGAGGRGCAGCTCCCAGCGGAGCCCCCAGCCCGCCCTGTGGGCACCATCTYGGGCCCTCCGCACCAGGGGCCCCTCAGGGCGCGGGGTGGGCGAGGGGAGGCCGGGCCCGGGGCKGGGGGGAAAGGGCCGGGCCGGGCCCGCCCCTGGCTCCGGTTCTGGCTCCGTGCCCGGCCCGGCCCCGCGCGGGGACAATAACTCCTCACCGCGCCGCGGCCGCCCGCCCCGCCGTATGTCTGCGAGGAGCGGCCCCTCGGCGCCGAGAAGGGCGGAGGAGGAGGCGGCGAGGCGGGCGCTGCGGGGGTGGGGGAGCGCCGTGCGTGCGTGCGCGGAGCATTACGGCGCGCMGGGCTGCGCGGAGCGGCGGCAGCGCGGCCATGGCGGAGCGCCGCGCCTTCGCGCAGAAGATCAGCAGGTAGCGCGGAGCGGCGCCGCGGAGCGGGGGCG
>NW_020455491.1:821387-882988 GCF_003342845.1 Nothoprocta perdicaria | reverse complement strand
CCGGTCCGCGCCCGCGGGGAGCCGCCACAAAGGGGGGCGTGTGGCGGCCGCGCGGCTGTCGTGTCCGCTCCGCCGGCCCGCGCAGCTCCCGGCGAACAAAGGCGGCCCCCGCGCGCCGCCTCCCGCCGCGCCGCGCCGCGGCCGGCCCGGAGCCTCTCCCGGCGCTTCCTCCCTCTCCTGCCGGGAAATGGAGACCGCTGCTCCCTCCCTCCCTCGCTTTTTGTTTTTGCGACTCGTTTGTGTTTGCAACGCTTTTCTTTATTTATTTGCCGATTTTGGGTGTGCGAAGGTGTTTGTAATGCTGAGCATCACTGTATTTTACCCATTTTTTTAGCACAAGAATTTTTATGGGAAATCGCCTTACGAATGCCAAGTTTCTGCAGCTGTTTCCAGCTGAGGCGTTTCGGGCCCGGACAGGAACCGCTGTTTGCAGGTGTGACCAGGGAGCCCTCAGTGCCCCAGGTGCCTTCCCGAACTTTACCTTGTATT
The DNA here is from genome assembly GCF_003342845.1 of Nothoprocta perdicaria. Classification (NCBI taxonomy): domain Eukaryota; kingdom Metazoa; phylum Chordata; class Aves; order Tinamiformes; family Tinamidae; genus Nothoprocta; species Nothoprocta perdicaria. Next base: position 882,499 of record NW_020455491.1, on the reverse strand, counting down.
TCAGCCAGGCTCTCCGGGAAGCTCTGGGCASCAGGAAAACAGCGATGTCTTCCCAACGTCAAGGGGGAGGACRGTAGGCACAAACAGATGCTGTTGTTGAAGCTACGATGGAAAGGGACCCTCRGAAACGACAAAGGGGGCCAGAGGAATAAGCGATGGGGGAGGTGGAAGAGCAGCACCAGTGCCGCTGTGCTCGGGGTGAAAATGTCRCTTCTCTCCCGTGGTTCTCCGGAGTCTTCGATGTGCTCCAGCCGAGGGCTGATAGAGCAGATCAAGGTCCCAGGAATGGAGAGAGCTGCGTTTGCTGCCAGACCGTTTTTTTTCCTGGTTCTTGATTGTAGTCATAGCAATAGCCACACGAGAGACAAATATCGGCAGTGGGAACGTAGGGAGCTCTGCAGCCCTGGCAGGAAGTTAAATAAAATGTCTCTAGGGTCACTGCTGCTAGTGCTGATTTTCTTCTGCCTGTGTCAGGCATTAGCTCATGGCAATAAAATTATCGAGCACTAGCACAGACTTATTAATTTAGTAAGAGAATAGCAGCGAGGATTGCAGCTGTGCTGCCTGTGTGTTTGTACCTCCCGATCTAATTCGCTCAGCGTGTTTTCACACCAGCCAAGTGGCAGCAGCACGTGCTTGCATGCCGAGGTCTCTTTTTGACACTTCAGATTCATTTGTGGGATTTACCGTTCATGCACGCTGTGCTTGTGGACGGGCCAGGAAATGTGCAGTGGTGTCTCCTCATGGAACAGAGCTGCTGCTTTTTTTCCATCTTCTCTCCCCCTGCCTTTTTTTATTTTTACATTTATTTATAAGAGTGTGGTATGATTGCCTGGGGTTTCTGAAACAGTCATATGTGTAGTGTTGTACAACTTTTTAAGCTTCATGCTTCATGGACTGCACATACCTGCTATTTAGAAGCAAAAAAAAGATGATGTACCTAGAGTAGTCCTTCTCATGCTGATGCAGAATATGCTGCTCCAAACGTTTCTGTTTCAGAGGATTAGACAGATTCAGCTCTGGTCGCAAGTAAGCAGGATATGGGAAGTCCCAGGAGTTGTGTTGGAGGAGGCTGGAAGCCCCCCCCATTTCCATTGTTTTAGGAAGAATAGACCCATCGCATTTTCACACTCTGCCCTCCGGTTTGGCTTACTCACAGGGGTAGACTCATTTGTCTTATTCACAGGAAATAGTGCTGCTCTACGCTGGGCTCSTAGTGTGCAACTCAAACCTACTATGGTAAATTATTTTAAAACCTACCTACTAAAGAAGCAGGATTTACTAAGCTGGGTGTTAACAGCAGCAGTTTAGGAAGCAATAAGTGAGGTCAGCTGCTCTTAGATCACATATGTAGTTCTCACAGCACTGATTTATCATCTGTGCTTKCTTCAGCCAGTGTGGTGCACTTCAAGGATGTATACGGAAATCTGGTACCATGTGGTGTCTGTTTATTACTAGAGGAGTATTTAAATACGAGGAATAGCAGCTCTGATTGCTACAGCTGTTCCAAAAAATCCTTGGAAGGCTGGCTGTTACAAATTGTCTTTCTGACCAGRCCATGCCACTTTTTTACTGGAAGGCTTCAGATGAGAATGGAAATTCAGCCTGAACTTTCGCCATCACAAGTACTTAATAATTGTTTTTGTTAAACCGCTTCAGATGAAATTCTGAGTTAAAATTATGGTATTGGGTTAAACAATAACCAATTTTGCCTGGAATCATTAATTTTTAATTAAAATATCTTGGCAATAAATTTTTTCACTAAACTTTATTGGAAAATATCTTTCTGGAATGTGACAGTATTTCTGCAACTACTTATATGCTACTGTTCTCATCTCTGTGTAAGAACAGATGTTTTTCTATATAGCACCGTTTTTCAGCTCATATGGTGTTTCAGGGACTACAGAGGAGTTACGAGGTGGGATTCATGCGGGCAAAATAAAAGTTCATGCATTAATAGAAGTCTTCAGTTGGATTGTCACTGTTTTCAAGGTGTCTTCAAAAGAGTTTTGTTCTTCCTTTACTGCTCCTACGGCTAAACCTGTTGACCTGGAATAGCATCTCTATCATACACTCATTTTTCCTGTGTATTTCAGCCTCACCCAAAGCCTCCCATGTGGTTCTTACCACCAGTCGATGCTCTTGTGCTTAGAATTTAGTGTTTCCTGTCCCTGTGTCTCTGTGGAGTCTGGTGGAAATTGTGTTCGCTCTCSTGGGGCTGGTCTCTTCTCTCCAGATGCTCCAGTGTGAATGAGAACGTGTGGTTTGATGAAGCACTGTAGTCCCTGCCTGGGGWCTCTGGCAGAGCCCTTGGCAGAGGCTGATGCACTAGTGTAAAAGAGCCTTGGAAAGACTGAATTCACATGAACAATAGGTCAGGGAGACTGACAGGCACCTTTCCCCTGCCTCAGGGTGAGCAGGCCTAGCATGAAACCTGCCTGCATTGAAACCCAGGGCAGAGCTGCCACTGGCTTCTGTGAGCCCTGCATTGGAAATGTGGTGCTCACAGCAGCGTGTTCATCGCAGTGCAATCTCTTCCTGCACCCAGATACCCTTTGCAGTGTCAAAACGTTCTCACAGGTAATTTAAAGTATTTTTAACAGAAGCTTCMGAGTGGCTTCCTCCTGTTCTCCAAAAATTGTGTTCAGTGTTGCCTGCAGCTGCTCGGCCTTTGAGGCGGTCTYGTCCTTGAGTCAGCAATACTCTAGAAAGCTTAGAAAATCCCCAAGTGTTCTGTTCAAGTGCAGAGGTAGAACAGTTCATCTCTAGGGCTCTTCTTCAAAGCTGCTGCTTTGTACGTGGCTCTGTTTGGCTGTTTTTAATGGGAGATGTGACTGCTCTTCCCTGACAGATGTATGCCTGTAGTGATTTCCACAGTAAGGTGCCCTGGGARCTTATTCCCTTTGCTGCAGTCTAGGAATGAAACTTTCTGTCTTCGTATTTGAATGTTATCAGAGTAGACAACAAAACTATTGTGTTCTGTTTTGATCAGTGATAAGGAGACTGTGTTTGTTGCATGTCTTCTGTGTTAATTGCACACAGAATAGTTGAGGTTGGAAGGGACTAGTCCAAYCTCCCTGCTCAAGCGGGGGCACCCAGACAGAGCACACGGCACAGGGTGACATCCAGGCAGGTTTGGAAGATCGCCAGAGAAGGAGACTCCCCAGCCTCTTTGGGCAGCCTGCTCCAGGGCTCTGTCACCCTTACAGTCAAGTTCCTCCTCACGTGGAGGAACATCCAACATGGATGGACCTGAGTCTGTCACTGTCRGGCAGAAGCCGTGGCCTGCACATGGGTTTGGCCGTGATGGGTCTCAGGTGCCACTAGGGATCTGCTGCCACAGCCACCTTGGGCTCTGCACCCACTTGTATCCTGTGTCAATGAAGATCAGACTGGACATTGCCTCAGCTTTAGGTTGTAAATCTAATTCATTTCACTCAAAGGGAAATGAATTCTCTCCAAAAGAAACAAGATTTCAGGTTGCGGAGGGAGGCTCCATCCAGTACCTGAGGTCCGAGTTATACTGACAGTAGCTCACGGTGGGAGCTCTCGCTTGCCTGGGCTCCCTCCTCAGCAGCATTTTTTGGCTAAAGTGGGATGGATGTAGCCAGTGATGTGCAAAGCTGTACACAAAGGAACTGGCTGAACAAAGAAGGGAGCTTTCACTTTAAAAAATAAACTCYGTTTAAATACAATATTCTCTGCTGTTCGGAGAGAACAAGCTGCTTTGCTATGGCTTGGCACAGACTCCTTACTGTACAAGGCTGCCTTTCTCAAGAGGCAGAGGTTCTCTGAATGTGGAGTCACTGGATGTGACACGCAGATGAAAATCAGGCAGCAGAAACAGTTTTGAAACTAATATGATGAGAAGAAACAAGCATTTTGCATGACTCTCTTCAAAATTGGGGCTATGCAAAAGAAATGCTTCTTCAAAATGCTTGAAACAAAAGAGATGTGCCCTACTAGATGAATCTAAGAAAAACTTGGTATATTTAGGGTGAAAAGTGCTGGCTATCGCTGCTTGGCAGTCAGCTAGAACTAAGTGGTACTAAGGCAGAAATATGAGCGGAGAACCGTAGCCAGGTCCTGTTTTGAACAAAAAGACTTATTTCTATTTGAACTGGATTGTCTAGATGACAAGACTGTGTATCCTCACCCACATTTTTTGTGAAAGGGAAGAGTTCGTAACCTTTCGTGACATAACAAGATGTGTTTGAGTGCGTCTTTCCTTGAGAAACCAAAAAGAAGAACCAATATTTTCAGAATGCTACTTACTTTTTTTTTTTTTTTTTTTTTTTTTTTTTTTTTTTAAAGAAGGGTTTTTGTTTTGGCAGAGAGCAGGCCCCACAAAGTCCGAAGTGGTTTTTGTATGTAATAAGGAAATGTAAAACAAATATTTTCATTATTTTTATTTGCAATTCAGAATACTTTACAAAATGGCCAGTCTTGTTTTTCTCTAGAAGCCCTTTCCATAGGGATTTATTTCAAATATTTTGTATTTTGGCTTTTTTTCTTGTATGTGTATGAATTGCATGAGCACACAATAATTAACCAGTGAAGAAGATCAGAAAGGAGGTTAGGAAGTAACAAGGAGAGATGTACTTTAAACACAGACATTCATGTGATGGTGAACTGTTATTAACTGGCATGTTTACCTAATAATCCCAGGTTACATGTTGAGTTGAAAATGGCTATTAAAGAGCCATTTTTTTGTTTGTCCTTTTAATTATCAAGAACTTTAATGTCAGTTCTGTTCTGCCATTTTTTTTCTTGATTGGAGAATATTTTGTGATATAGATATATRTATTTCTTGCTGGTTAGGTTTGCTATAATGCATTTTTTAACCTAAGCTGGTATAGAAGATGTATCTTCTAATCAATACGTAAGTAACGTTCGGGGTTGTAATACAATATAATCTTGTTTTTTGTGGATAGATGGCACTCATCGTGGGCAAACAGCTTTTGGGAATAGAGGAGGAGAAAGCAAGTGTGTGCAAGTGCATTATCAGGCACAGGAAAAACTGTGAGCCTCTGTGGTTAAGCTGTATAAAATCCTAGAATTTGTCAAGTAAGGTATTTTCTCAGTAGGAAAACTTTCATCTGGTTCTACAGCATGCTGGTCAGACCTCATCTGGAGTGAGTGATCAGAATGAGACACACTGTCTAAATAAGGCATGACTGCCAAATGGAAAACATGCAGAGCAGAACCATCAGGATGACCAAGGGAACAGAGATTGTGCCTTAGGATCTACCCATGCCTGCCTTGCAGGAGCAGGCTGAGCRGAGGGGATGCTACTTATTTTTGCACGTACATTGCAAGTAGGGAGGAGAGGTTGTCCAGCTCTAACTTCCCTGCCATAGGCCTGCAGGAAAACTTGCAACAGCAGGTGATGTTATATTAATGGGTCTGGAAGAYGGAACAGCTTTTAATACGTAGCATGTGGTAAGAGATGATGTTGGTCAGTGCCACCTTTTGTTTTACTATCTTTCCCTATTTGCATCAAATGGCCTGTGCAATAGTGTTCATGTAAGCTCACAGTGCCCCCGAGCAACACCAGAATTGCACTGAAGCAGAATAGCACTGAGCTCCCTTCTGCTTCRGGTTGGGCAGAGCTCGTTGTAGCAGGAGTGCAGGATGCGCTACCGGCTGCGCTCCAAATGCAACGGAGCTCCCAGCCGCTACAGATGGGATCCCACACTCCCAGCTGAGGCCAGCATGCAGAAGGAAGAGGGCTCTGGAGAGTGTCGCAAGGAATGGGATCCCAAATGCGTGACAAGTTTTTAAAGAGTCAGCATGAGGCAGGAGGAGCAGCACTGAGTAGTGTGGCGAGGTATCAGCTGTGGTTTCCCCAGTGAGAGGCTTCCTCTTTTATCTGTATTTTCCATCTGGAAACAATGCATGTCCCTCAGACTGGGAAAAGATTTGAAAATTATTGCATTCCATGTTGCATTCCATGGCTAAATGTAGATCCTGGTCTTTCATACCAGCCATACAGGGAAGGCTTTTCCTCAGGGTATTGTCAGGAATTACAGAAAACATGCACTGAGGAAGAGATCGGGTTTAAAGCAGAGATTATCTGCATCCCAGAGTGAGCTCTTAAATCTCACCAGCCACAGATGCATGATGTKTTCCATGCCAGTGAGCCATTTTAATATATTCCAAACTTCTCCATAAATGCTAGCAGCGTGCGCCATTTGTTCCTGTGAGTGCATGTTCGTGAACATGGAACTGTGCATGGTGCAAGGAACAGGGAGATGGTTCTTTTGAGGATGATCAGGCAGCCTCAATGTCAGCAGTAGCCAGCAGGAGCTGTTTGGTCAGCTCTCAGAAGCCACCCTCCAGAAGTGAAAACAGTCTCCTGTGGATAAAGGCAAGCGTAAAGCAAGTGACTCCCTGCGGCCACAACAAGTAAAACATTTTCTTTCCTTCTGCAGTCCACTCTTTCAAAAGACAAAATGATGCTTCCTCTAGCTAATCTTACTCCTATCCTCTGACCTGTGGAAACATCTGCTCTCCATTGTAGGCTTGGTTCTCACTAGTTTCCATTTGTAATTTCCCTCTCTTCCATCTCTTGAACATCAGTTACCTCCGCCTGCTCACATTCCTGTCCACCAACCTTGCCTGCCATTGAACTGGTCACCACAGTCCTTGTGCTACCTTTTGTTTGAACTGGGAACTGGGTCTTTGTTCTGACCTAGCTAGTTGTTTTCCATGTGCCATTGCCTAGACATTTCATCCCACTCTGAGTAGGACCAGTTCTCTGGCTCTGAGATGAGGGTTGAAGAGTTTCGCTGCTACGTGCGAAGTGGCTGGCAGTGCTCATCTCTGTGTGTATAAAAAGCAAAAATAGGCAAGAGAGGAAAATGAGAGAGCAGAGCACAAGAACAGATATGCGATCAGACTTGAAACTGCTATGGGGTGTGGACAGAGCTAGAGGAGATCTTTTAGAAAAAGCTGGAAGGAGCCTGCTGGGAATAAGTTTATTTGTGCTCAGCATCACATACACTTTATTGCCACATCTCTGCACAAAACAATTCATAAAAGAAAAAAATGTAATTGCTCTTARGAATATGTAATGTAGCCTTGCAAGAAATTTGTGACTGCCCAGGAGTTTAATATACGTAGGCCATTTTTGCGGGCCTTGAACACCTGTATTCCAACCAGCCCTCTAAGTATGTGATTTTATGTCAACAGACTGAAGACTATTTGATATATTGCCTTCGTTGTAATTGTTTTACAGAGATAAGATTGTCCCTGTCTCATTTCAGAACTGTAGCTGCGGAAGTSAGGAAGCAGATCTCAGGGCAGTATGGAGGATCTCCCCAGCTCCTCAAAAACCTCAACATTGGAGGCAGCGTCTCTCATCACACAACTGTAAGTAATAGCTGGAGCATGGAAGTGAGAAAAAGGTGGGGATAGTTGTTTTAATTATAATCTGGAAAAAAATTATGATGTCTGTTTACATGCTGAGGGATTATTGACCTAAGCAGCACTGATAAGTCTGAGGTAAAGAAGTCTGTGCAAAAAAACACTGATTTAATGGTCGCTACCTTGCAGATAAGTTGATGTAGTTGAGTGTTTATGTTCCTGCTGAATCTTTGTATGACACTGTGCCTCTTYGGTTGATACCGTAGCTGTTTTATCTTAGGACAACCTGGACTGGCTGTTGGGTTCCACGTGCACATCTGGTTCTGCCTATGAAGAGATCTTTGCAAGCTTTTGCTTTGTAGGTAGCTGTGTTYTGTTTTTCTTGGATGCAGTCTTTGAGGATAGAACCACAGGAGATGCTACAAAACTTTTCTCTCTAAAAGCATTTTAAATGTAGAATGCAGAAGTCTGGATGTGGTTATTCCTAAGAAATATGTATTTATTTACATGATTTTAGTTCACTTTCAAAATTGTTTGAAATGTAGGCCAGGTGAGAGTTCCTGTCATTGAAGGTGTTTTTTTTTTTTTTTTTTTAGCACAACTTCTCAGTAATTTTCAAAATACATTCAGGTTGGTAGTATAAATTTCAAGAGTTCAGCAAACTTTTTTAGGCTGGAACTATATCTGTAGAGATGTTCCTTTGATTTGTTGTTGGTTGTTGTGCTGAGTTATAGCATTTCTTTTGTAGTCATCAGCTTCCAAATACATATATTGCATCCTGTCCTCTTCAAATCGGATTGGTTAGGCCAGGAGGTAATGAAGATATGCCTTGAGTGTGACAGTCTGTTCTGAGAATACAGGGCTTCTTTCCTTGTTCTGGAGTAAGGTCCTGTAGAGTTTCATCTCTTCATATCCTACTGTGTTGTCCCATTAAAGCTTCTGCATACRGAGCAGAAATGCTCATAGAGAGTTTGTGTGATCTCAAAAGGGATCTCGAAGACAAAGTTGACCCCTAGCTTAGAAGACTGTCTTAGCTGCAGSCTGAAAGTTGATCTTTAAGGAGCTACGTCTGAGCCAAAATCACTGGAGAATGAAGAGGGCCGGAATTTGGGTCATTTTGCTGCGCATCAGCAGCGTGACTGCAAGGAGACCAGAAGGTCGGCTTTGTTAGGTGTGTGCTCAGTCTTAGTGCTGAGTGAGCATGAAGGAAGAAGGGTTAATGAGRGTGGTGTGTCCAGAGCTAATGTTTTATTGCAAGTCTCTGTAGGGGTGTGAAAGGATAATGCAAAACCCTGACTTAGCAATTCTGTAAGAATTTTTGCGTAGTGCAGTATTAGGTGATGGGGAAAGACCCCTGCTCTTAGGAGCTTAAGACTTGATGGAGCACTCGGGATCATTGCATCTGCTTCTCTGCAGCAATGGAGAGCTGAGGAATAGAGGTCTCCTTGAAGGACCTGTTGCACGTCCATCCCACAAGCTTCTATGCCTCACAGATCTCTCATTTAGTCAGTTCTTGTGTCTCTAGTTACCCTGTTGCTGTTGTGTTTTCAAGCAGATCCATGCAAGAATGTATAAAAATCCTGGAAGAGGTCATGGTGACTGGAAGAAAGCTCTAAGCCTTCCCTATCAAACTGTATTTCATGTTGGTTGACATGATTAGCTGCTAGTTTGTCGTATTAGATTCTATGCTGAGCAGAGATGCTTTTCAGAAGTAYGATTAACATGAAGTGATAGTTTGTGGAGGATAGTCTGTAGCAAAAATACATTTAGGCAAGTCATGAGTCTCTGTCCACAGACTGCATAATATGGCAGAGATTTCCTTGCAAAGAATTTTGGGTTAATTTCTCTCCCTAAGGCAGACATCAAGATCTGCTGTGCCTGTCTGTCCTGGTTTGGTAACAAATGTTATGCAGATGCAAAGCATTACTGCTGTTAAACTGAAATAGATGCTCAGTCTRGAAAAGTTCATTAGTTTGTGTGTCATAACACTGTCAGAGAGAATAAAATTGAGGGCCCTGAGCCTGCATGGTTGTTTTATTTAACCACAGTGGCTTGTGAGCCTTGAGCAGGATGCATGGTGCATAGTTTAAATAGTAAATTTAACCTAAGATTTATGGGTATTGTGAGAGTGCAGTGTGAATAGGTGCCATTTGAGTATCATCCGAGTAGCTGCACAGTGGTGGCAAGTTGTACTGTTGAGCGTGAAGGATGGAAAACTTTGTAATAATAGTGCAAATGTGCTTTCTCCTATCCAAAGTGTCTTTCTCATATTATTTGCATAGGTAGTTGTGTTCCAGGTAAGGCCATGTCATTCCCTCTGTGTTGGCACTTCCCCACAGTAGCGGCTTTTGGTATTTATTCAGAAATAATTRCCCCTATGTGGTACGTACAGTCCGCTGTGGACATTTCTCTGTAAAAAACTGTGTTCTTTCATGAATGTGTGAATTAAAGGCCACACTTGGTTGGTCTTTTATTTTTCATTGACTTAAGAGCAATACAGGGACTGCTTCACTCAGTGAACTTGCATAGGATAAATGGAAAAAAACCCCAAACCTGTTAGCTGGATTTTAGCAAGTCTCTTTTCTTTTGYTTCACAAGCAATAGACAAACTGCTGCTATCAGTGCTTCTATTTTGTATTTGGTAGAGCTGAAAGAGAAGATTCAAATAACTGCTCATGAACATGGTTGTTCATTGCTGTTAGCCTCCTCCCTGCTGCCACTTTCAGAGCAGCTGATTTGAACTGTACATTCCTCAAACCACAAATCTAGGCCCAAAGTTTTCAATTTTTTTTTTCCCTGTATGATTTAACGTGTTGAGTGGGACTGTTTGCAGGATGTGTTTTTTTGTGGCAGTGAGCTTTTATTTTTGAAATCCAGACAACTGGATTGTTTGGACAGTTTGTTACTCTGTAATAGGTGTTGGTAAGGTCTTGGGGTTAGATGGAGTTCCATTTTAAGTTATTTTGTGAGGCTATCTARATCGGTCTGATGTGGTTTTGCACCTTGTTACATGGGTACATGATTGGCATTTATTAGCTTAGTGATATGTTCTTCTTCTGTACATTAAGGGTGTTCAGTATTCCAAGGCTTCACTGCCTTGGAGCTCAATTAATTTCTGTTTGAGCAACTGTTTAAGAGTAGCAACTGCTTGAGAGTAGCACGTAGAGTAGCATTTGATGAAAACAGAAAGCTCTCACTTCCTTAAAAAAAAAAAAAAAAAAAAATCCCAGCATCTGCTAGGATGGAGCATTTAGTTTGTTTATTTGATGAACTGGACTGTTTACTATGGACTATTATAATCTGTCCTGACTAATCACTTTCTTTGCTACCCAAGTTGTGTTTTTTTCTTTTTTTTTCCTTTTGTCCTTTGAGCAGCTGCTTGTGCTGTGGTGCTTGTTAGCTCTGCCTCTGACCCTGACCCTGCTGTTTGCTGTGGAGTGGCGGAGACCTACGGGATTCTCTTCGCAGTGTTTCTGATGTGGTTTTACCAGGGTGAAGCTGAATGCTTGGGCAGTAGGCACAGAGTAGCCCTCATTACAGTTGAAGCAGCTCAAAAACTCTCTCGATCTTGATGTGGGTGTCTTGTTGTCTAATGGCTTATTGTGCTTGTTTCCCTTAGGAAGGGGTCTGCAGGWCAGGTACCCCTAGTCATATTCTTTTCCTCTGCATGTGCTGTCTTTTTATGCAGGCAGATGATGCTGGGGACAGAAAACAATCGTCAGATATCAAGATTTCTCTTAATTTCCTGGCTTCTAGCCTGGCTATTTGTCTTGTTCTATATTTAGCAAGTTGTGTTGCTTAATGAAATCTCTTTTCAAAATAGATATGGACTTAACATCTTGGATTTACAAAGACTTGTAACAGCAAAAGATTTTTTTTGAAATATTTTTGATTAATGTCCAAAACCCGCTTCTTTTTTTCCTCTTCTAAAATTACTAAGGGTTACTTAATATAAAAAAAAAATATTTTTTACTTTATAGTTAAATTWTAACTAGGAGAGCAGCATTTCATAAAACTTGCAAATAAGCTGAAGGAATGTAAAAYCATTGCTCTTTCCTGTATATCAAGAGTCATAGTTCCTATCTGTTAGTGTATGTCACTGCATGGTGAGCATTAATATGGGAAGATACAGTCTTATAAGAGATATTAATTAACCTGGGAATAAAGTGGTGCAGATTCCTGGACATGGTGTGATCTGATCATTCCTCCTCTCTATGTTCCATTTTCTCCATATAAAAGGAAGGTGCTGGAATCTTCATAAGGTGCTGCTGGTTTATGAACATTATTAAGGCAAATATAAGTTTTGTCTTAGACTTAGTGTCAGGTTTCAATTCTGTGTAATCAAATATAATATACAATTATTATGTAAGAGACTGTAAGTTCCTTTGTATGTTTTCATAATTTACTGTCATTTATAACAAGAAAAAAAATAATTTCTGCAAATGAATGGAAAACATTGTTAGGGAAAATATGACAGTACACTCTGTGGTATAGAAAAGGGCGTTATGAAGTGTTCAGAGTCAAGTAATTTTATCACCAAAATTACTAAAATTAAGGGAAAACRAGCCAAGTCTTAATGCTCTTCCAAAGCTGATCAAGGCTTAAAAGTGCCTCCCATTATTTGTGTTTCCTGGAGGTTTTGCCCTTGCACATTGGATGGCCTCTGCTCGTCAAATGGGAGGATGGGAGGGACATCCACATCCTCTTCCCTGCATCCTCCCGTTGGAGATTACTCACAATTTACTCTGTTTTGTGCAGATGCCTTCTTTAGTAAACTGAAACTGTTGTATATTAATTCTAAAGTCAGTAGYGAGTCCAGTTGCAGAGGTCAGGGAKATTTTAYCTATTGAGTTGGTGTGTTTGATAACCATTAAAAGGCTGGTGATCTGGTTTATCCTCAATAATTTAGACAGTATATGCATTAGCAGAGTTAGAAATCTTAACTAAAAAAAATACTATGCCAAAACTATATTCTGCAATTATATTGAAACTACAATTCAGTTACATAAAAGAAGCATGTAAGACAGGCTTGTTAATAAATGCTCAGAATCTAAAAAATGTGATTAAATACTACAATTTCTGTTCACTTAAAATAATGAGAAATCCCTTTTTCAGGAATCAAATGCACAAACAAACTGACCTTTAATGAAAATATTGGTAATCTCCTAAACTGCAAAATACCTTAACACTGGATTCAGATCACAACATTCAAATCGAGGTACTTGTTGGTGTGTTTGGCAAGTCCTCCTCCCTGCTGCTGCTGTCCCAGAGGTGTTGCAGCGGTGCGGAAGCAGCTCCGCACTGGAAAGCTGCTGCTTCGTGGTGCTAAGGTACGGTTTCCTTCTCCGCTGCCCTGCTGCTGCTTGTAAAGAACACACATAGGTGGTAGGCAGGTAGAGCTGCCCCAGGGCAGAGCCGKGTGAGAACTGTAGGGGCCTGGCAGGACTTTGAGGCAGGGGGAAGGATCCCTGGACATGCTGTTTGTGCCCAAAGTGGGAAATGCTTTTTCCTTTTCTTTCCTGCTTCTGGTTGTGGTCCTGTCCAGCTCTCACCTCCCTCTACTGGCTCCGTGTTTGTCTGCCGGGTTGGTGACCGAGTTGGCTCTGCCGAGCATGCGGAGAGGCAGAAAGCAGCTGGGGCTGCTGGTGGTGGGTGGAGGAGCCACAGGACGAAGGCACCTTTGTGTTGGTGAGCAGGGCTCGCCCTTCTCCTTTAACCCCACGATTTGCTCCTTCACCGAAGGGCTTTGGTCCCTGTCACCTCAACTGGTCTCCGTGCTCCAAGCGTGCAGAGAGCAGGAGCACCGTGTCTTTTCTGCAGTCTYTGGTCAAGCTGTTCGTGTTTTTGTTTTTCTCCCTGTTCTCTAATTGAGAGCTTTGATGCTTTCTTTATTTCCGTTTCTGCACAGTTTATCAGAGGGTAGCCTTCTCTTTTGGATCAATCTCAGCACTTGTGTTTCCACATCAAAGTCTTTCTGTTCTTGAAATACTCTCTTGATAAAATTACATGATTYGTAGTCATCAAAGAATATACTGTCTTTCTTCTTATCAGTCCTTGGAGGCATAACTTGTATCTTTCAGAGTTTGAGAAAATGCTTTAATATTGCCAGCTAATTAATCTCTGATTAATATTTCTATACCCCTTTTTTTAATATTAGTAACCAGTTGTGATAGCAGATAACCTAGCAGTGTTTGTACATTTAAAAAATCTCACTAGTTTTGTGAGTAGTTGTTACATCTAGGATCTATCTTTAGCTATGTATACTTTTTTTTTTTTTTTTAATTTTCATGAGAGGCTTTCTCTAAGCATTGGGATATGATATAAATTTTCCTCTTGAAATTCCCCTAAGAATTAACACATACTACACATCATTGATACCATCTCTAAAAAAGAAGTCAAGAAGAAAAGAACCCATAAATATTCTCAAGTCTTAAAACTAGAAGTCCCAGAGTATTTCTAAAGTAATTTGTATCTGAGAGAATGTTTACAGACATTTTTGAAAGAGTTTAATAACTATTTTTCCTCTTCTCATAGAGGAAGCCTGATTCATGATTTACATTGAGTGTCTCAAACATCAATTCTCTGTAAATTTGTTAGAGGAAAATATCTGTATACTCTTTTGTACCAAGGTCACCTTTTCAAACATATGATTCTCAATTAAAATGTGTGTGTAGTTGAGGACATGGTTTGGTAGGCATGGTGGTCATGGGTTTAGACTTGATSACCATAAAGGTCTATTCTAATCATTGTGATTCTATGTTGTTTTTCAGAGAGACTGTATCTACCCTGGTCAGTGACTTGAGTACAGACTTTATCCTCACTAAATTAAAAAATAAAGTTATCCTTTATTTGAAGATTMTAATTTGTCTTTTGGACTGAATGAATCATAACTTAGCAGGTGTAGCACGTTTACAATGTGAAATGAAAGCATTTTATCAGTTGGTCTCTATTCACATGTGTCAAGATACCCTGCAAAAGAAGTATTGAGAGCCAAAGCAAAGCAAGCTGCATTCTAGAGACTGTATGCATGGATGTTGAGGCAGTGACTGTGTTTTATGGCCATGGAGGTGTCATGCTGGTTTGGCACYGTTTCTGTCCGTGGTTGATGAAAACCAGAGATTTCATCTAGGATTCTCCTTAGTTCCTTTGAATATTTCCATATCCTGCAAGTACAACAAAAACTTGTATGCAGAAGTTCTTTGTGCTTGCCAGGCATGTGCACTTATGTTTTTTCTTAAAATGCGGTAAATGGCCGAAGAAGAATCTATGACTCAGAATTTGAACCCCCAACGACTATTTTTGTGCAACTGTTTATATTTTTTAAAAAAGTAATTTATGCAAGTAAAACATAGGTTGATTTGAGTATCATCAGTGCATAATACTGCATTGCTGATCTTTCAAAAGCTCTTAGAGTGGATATAGCCTGTAGTTTACAAAAAGAAAAAAGTAATTTCAATGTTTCTGTTTAGCAAATTAATCTCTTTAACCAATACCTTCTTGAACTTGGCTGCAGGCTTTTTTTTGTGGGTGTTTTTTGGGGGGGATTTTTTTTTTTGCATGTTTTGCCATTTATACCAAGTCATTTGTACTGTGCATCAAATGTGTCAAATGTGTGCTTCACGTCACAGTTCCCTGCAAATAACCTGTACGGCTTTAAGGGCGACAGGATTTTGACATACGCAGAGCAGCCCCTGTGCATTCCTGAAGGCGCAGCTCGGGAAGTGACTGTTTGCCCTGGAGAGCTAGTGATAAGGAAGAGAGGGCTGGGGCTCTGCTTTGAAATGGTAATCTCATTCTTCTGTCTTTCTAAGATTTTGCCTGGGGAGGCAGTAGGCGGGAAGCTGGGTTTARTTTGGAATTGGAAGCTTTGGCACAATCTGTTACCATTTTAACACATTTTAAGTTGTTTAATATTTAAGGAGATACTGAAGCTAAGATGGAACTTTGTCCTACTTTCAGAATTGGCAAGAAGTGTCATCCTGATGCTGTAAAAGTGACTAGCTGCCAAGGAAGAGTAGTAGCCAGGATCCTCCCTGTGACGAGGAGCTCTGCAAGGCTGATTTTTCAAGGTCCCTTATCAAATCYTCCCGGGGAATTTTACTCCCGCACAGAAGACAGGAGATAAAACCCTCTAGTGTCTGTCATTGCCATTTTTACRGGGTCGCAAATTGTGCCATGATCTTTGCAAACAAATGCAAAGACTGGGTGTCTGCTGTGCATCTCATTTTAGATAAATGGGAAGTTGAGCTTGGATTAGGTGGTGAAAAAGGTGGTTTCGGCTCCCTTTCCTACCAGATGAAGCCCATCAAGCCATTTTGCCATAGTAGATGGCACTGTAGTCGTCTCCATCTCCTTAACCACTGATTCCTGGCCCCAATTGCCCTCCTGCTCAAGGGATGGGGCTCCTCTGCTGTGAGCTGAAGAGAAATCAAGGTTACTACTAATGTAGCAACAAACAAAATTAGTTTTTGGCTGCCCTGTATTTGTGCCAGCATGAAGTGAGTGCCACTTAGAGCAAGACCCACTTGTGCTGCTCCGTACAACACCCATGAGTTAAGCAACAAACTCGTGGAGCAGGATCCTGAAATCTCCCCTTTGCCCAGCTGTTTGTGCAGGAAGGTGCAGGTTAGAGGCCTGCAGGCAAAACTCAGGTGTCTCTGGCCTTCAGGACACTCAGCAATGACCTGTGCGAGACATGCCTGAATGTGTGGGATTTTTGCTCACTTGTATTTTAGTCCATATCTGTGAAATGAAGATAACTCTCCCTTTTCTCCATCCTGGTTCCTTCTGTGGTCCCTCACTGGGCACCTGTACAGGGCCTTGGACTGGAGACCTGGAGTCTGTTGATAGTAGCCTAAAAGTAGTAGGCTCAGTTTCTCAGTTGGCTGCTCTCGTATGGGGTCCTGACTTTGGGTTATCCTGCCTGGGGTCCTGCTGGTCAGGATCCTGTTGACACATTTGGGCAGATGCTTCTTTGGTAGCTGAGGGTTACCTGCATCGTGTTACTTTGAACAGGATGCGGGTGTTCAAAGAAGGCAATAAATGGGAGGGAAGCACATTTGGGCTAGCAGAGCACTAAAACTACAGCAAAATACAATGTTTGCCATCTGGAAAAGGAGAAAGTCGATAGGAAGCGAAATTTTATTTTCAAGCTTTTAAGGGGATATAACAGTGAAGAATAACACAGTCTTAAAGAAGAAAGCTTGACTGTCCCTGTTCCACAAGAGTTATAAACCTTTAAATAGGGCTTTGTAATGTAAGTGCAAGGAGGTGTAACTGCAGCAACATGGGTTCACCTGTGGAATATGTGTGTTAAGCACTTCATAAGTCAGATCAAACAGGCTGCTGTCTTGGTTGAGCTGACGAAGTGGGTATCTGTGGTCATATTAAAAGCACATGCAGAATTGTTACTTGCAAGCAATGTGTTTGGTTGGGTTAGCTGTGTACATATGGAAGAGAGCGCCCTGTGTGATGTCCTTTTATTAGTAGTTTATCCCTACAGTGAATTTGATGTTTACCTTGGTTGGGAAGCTGTTTGTGCCTGTCTTGCTCATGTCGAGCTGCCCCTTTCTCCCTATTAATTTTAGTAGCCCTAGAATAGTAGTTGCTGGGAATGAGGTGGCAGTGTCTGACCCTAGGGACAAAACTGAATGAAGACTCTGTTAGGATTGTCCAGAAATCACAGGTCATTTTAATTACAGGACTTTTTCATTTTAAGATGATTAGCAGTAGTGATTCCAAGAGCTTTCCTTTCTGTATTTTTAGCTGACATCTGCTATTAATTTAAACTGTTTCATAATCCTAGCTGTGATGGAGATCAAGGCTTGTGTACGGCTTCAGTTTCCAGAGAGCCTTAATAAACTCTTGACAGAAACGAAAACAGTCAACAACGTGGTACTGTAACACTCCAGTGTTCCTCCATGGGGTTTTATCAGCCAGTGGCAGGTGGATTACAAGTTGGCAAATGCTTTCTTAAAATCATTCTTTTAAATTTGGAAGTTTGAGAAAGAAAAACTAGTTGTGCTTTTGTGGAGGACATGTCTCCTGTTCCTTCCTGGGAACCACCAGCTTGAATTGAGGAGGCATCTCCTGGAAGCAATWGGAAGGTCCCATGGGCTGGCAAGGTGCTGGGCTGGTAGCGTGGAGGAGGGCAGTTTTGTAGTTCTCCSTTTGCTCCTTGCAATTCTGGAGCGGATTTCAAAGCCTTTCAGTGTGCAGCTACAAGTGGGGCTTTCATTTGCACTATCTTTGCAATCTATTTGATTTTAGTCATGAGGCAGAATAAGGCACAAGGATAAGGGTGGAGGTTTGATATACCAGGAATGTGCCACAATTCTGATAGGCAGTGGGAGTCAGCAGCATCATCGCTCTCAGATGGCATCAGGAAAAATAAACCAGGTCTGGAGACTCCTGAGAGGATAAAACAGGTTCTTCTTCCCAGTCAGCTATGAGGCTTGGGTGATTAGATTGGATAACTTGCTCTTTATCTGAACTAGTTGGACTCCTCAAGTGTGTGGTTTTTATGAAAACTGCCAATGACTGATGCCTTGCTCAGGTTGTGGATACCAGGAGAAGAGCTCCTTGTATAGAAGTTTTGCTCTGGATCTGACCTAGAACTTCAGCGTGCAGAACGGGACAGAAAATTAAACTATCAGCAAGGAACACCATGAGGAATCCTGTTGGTTCAGTTCAAACCCTGGAGCAGCATTTGGGTTCATTTTCCTTTTTGACACATTTGTTCATCCTTTTTTCCTCCCTCTCTTCATCTCTTTTTCCACCACAAATATCTAAAGCTTAAAATAATGTGCTTGCCTTTTATCTGCCAATAGTCTGACRTGAAGTAGTTCCTCTTCATCATCAAGAGTTTATGTTTGGCCTGTTTGCCCAGGTGCTAGACAGTATTTTTGGCTGCACAGATGGCGAGTCTAATACAGGCTTCTGGGTTTGACTTTTATGTTTGTTTACATCTTCATGGTACAATAGTTATCTGAAGAGACAAACTGGAAAACTGAAATGCAACCTTGGACCTAATCCTGGGATGTAGGAAGGGCTTGGGACTTCTCGGAATACAGGTTGGGGGCCAGGTAGCCCCAAAAGCACTGCCTGCCTCTCACTGGCGTAGCTGGATTTTCTTTTGACAGCTCTATTAAGTTTTGCTGTTGAACAAGTGAAATTTGAGATATAAAATGATAAAAATCAGGAAACGTGGTACACTTGGGACCTTATTCTTTTGTTTTTCACATATATTCAGTCCCTCTGCATGGCTTATGTGGAGTGTTTGTTCGAATTAATGTTCTTGGTTGTTGTGTCCCTGTGAACTCCCTATTAATGCTTAGAGATATATTTGTTTCTGTTATAATTTTATTCTGTTTATCAGGGTGAAGGGATTAGAAAGATGGAAAGAAATGAGRAAAAAGCTCTTTATTAGCCTGGGGAAACCTCTCAATAAATGAGTATGTGCTGATGGAAATGTAATACTTGCATGGTCAGGCCAGTTTTGTTGGGCAAATGCAACAAAAAGGTGTGTTGTGTTTGAAAATGCCAATCTGTAASAGAGGTTAGCAGGAAAAATAAAAACAACCCGTTTTATTTTGGTTTACAAGTCTCCCTTTCTAAAATTTTGCTTCTGTTACAAAATGATTTGAGATGTAATGGAGAAAAGGATTATATGCATGCAGAGTCACAGCAGTGTTATCTAGCAGCTCTTCCCGTCTTTGTTCTTTTCAAAACATGCACTTTTAGCAATTTCTCAATAATAAACTGTCTASTGATGTAAGTTTTGTCATTTATGTAGGGCCATGTTGAGCTGGTCTGACTGTATATAAGAAACAGGTATTGAGAGGGATGCATTACTCTTTCCCACATAAGAATTAGACTTAATTAAATGTTTGACTTAACAGGAGTTTTGCTCAAGCAAAATCATGTAAGGGTCATGGTTAACTGATCATGGGATCAGAGTTAAATAGGTGATGGTCACAAGGAATTTTTCTGCATAGAGCTTATTCGGTTTCTTTTACATTGCAGAACATCACAATAAATTTCTAAACTTCCTATTTTTGTCATTGAGATTCTTATCTGCCGCAAAGTCACGTGGTCTATCTCAGCTGATTTTATGGGCGTGATCCCATTTTTCTGCCAAAGGCTTCGCTTTCTGCGCCTTAAGAAAACTACAGTATTCACTGAAGCTGGCTGTGGTATGAAAGGCTCTTTCAAAACTCGGTCTGTGTTTGGCAAGTCTTCTCTGAATAAAGAAAGTTCATTTTTGAACTTCTGGCAAGAGAAGTTTAAAAACAAGAACTGCTAGATTGGAATAGCTCTTTTTTTTTTTTTTTTTTCAGTAGCACATTTTAAACTTGAACAGTAGGTGCTAAGTCATCTCCAACAGAAGACAAAGCATGGTATAGTTCCCTATACCGTAGAAATTGTCTGGATGATAGGAAGGAGGAAGTAGAGAAAAGCCACTAAATTCTGATGTTCTTCTGTGACTAATGCTAAACTATTTGGTCATGCTGGCATGTGGCAGGGAATGCTAGTAAATCTGTTGGTTACTGCAGAAATTTGTTGCTCAAAATTAGTTTTTAATGTTTTATTTTCTTGGTATGTATATGTGCTTACATGTAGCCCTGAAATGTAATTAYCAGCAGAGATGTATAAATATACCATGTATATGCATATGAAGCACATGATTATGCAATTTGAATATGTATTTGGTGTATGCMGTTTCTTCTTTTTTTGTCATATATCTAAAAATAGCTCAGTTATTTGCAGTATGGTCAACACTTAGAGTGAAATCTAGTGCTTCCTGTCACTTATGGTGGTCCAGCCATCCCTTGTGCTGCCTGCAAGCTGTGCCCAGTAAATACGGTGTTAAGCATCCCCTGTACTTAAATTGGTGTCTCTTCCTGGTGTGGTCCAAGTCATTATGGTACTAATACCAGGGAGGAGAGGTGGTTAAACTTGTCCTGGTGAGGGACAAACATTGTGTTTGTGTTCCTAGAGAAGTTATTTAATTCAAAATAATATTAGTCTTCATGGAGCTCTGTTGCTTTGTGAGTTCTTGGTCCTGCTTTGGAATCCTGTCTGTGGGCTGTGCCAAAGGATGAGTGGTTTGCATCCTGATGAAGATGAAGGTTCCCTTTGTGATCAGTGCAGCAGCATGATAAGAATAAATCAGGAGAGATGTAGACATGTATGAAATGGTTTAATGCTTGTTTTTGGAGGAAGCTAATGTACATCTTGAAAACAGTTGGAAATATATTAGTTTTTTCAGGTAATGACAGTGGACATAATTGGACAGGTAATTGACAGTGGACCCAGAGATAACAGGTTTAAGATAAGACATTTAAAAATAGCTGCATGTTTGTGTGTCATTTAAGGCCATCACTACCAGGATTATAGTCGGATGTTAGATAAAGTTTTCTCAAAAAGACAGAAGAACCGTTTAAAAATACGGAAACAAAAAAAATCCTGTGCGTGTGTCATTCTGCTTTGATAATTTTCTTTTAATTTAAAGACCTTTCCGTTGCTTGTCTTTTCCTAGGTGCCACTCACAGAAGCAGTGGAACCGGTTGATTTGGAAGAGTACCTTATAACCCACCCAATTGCGGTGGAATCGGGCCCCTTGAGAGACTTGCTGGAATTTCCTCCYGATGACATCGAGGTCGTGTACACCCCGCGGGAATGCCGGACCCTTGTGTCGGCTGTGCCTGAGGAGAGGTAGGAGGCCACAGGGAGGCATCTTCTTCAAAGACGGGAGCAAATGGTTCTGCACTTGAATGTCTACTGGGCTGAAGCCTACAATCTTTTCCAGTGAATAATTGCAAGAGTAAATGCAGCCTTACATTAAACATTTGTGTGTTTAAGATATTACCTGTGGTTTTGAAGATGTTTGTTTTTGTTCTTTTGACAGTGAGATGGACCCTCATGTGAGGGATTGTGTAAGAAGTTACACAGAAGACTGGGCGATTGTGAACAGAAAGTGAGTTGCTCTGTGGTATTTGTCACCTTGACTTCAGATTTAAGATGTTGCAGAATGACTAGCTGGTGAGAGAGAGCTAAAAAATGATTGTCCTAGCTACTGACTTCAGGTGCTTTAGTTTTCAGTTGCTCAGCTGAAATGATTCCTTCTGTTTAGCTGAAGGGATGCTTTTTCTTTYAAAAATTAGGTCTCACAGATGGCAGACTCCCTTGGGGCATTTTTGAAAACTGAGTCCATTTTAATCAGCGGTAACTCTTCTAGAATGGTTAGGAAATGAGAGAATGTGAATAAGTAGAATTAATCCTAGAATTTTTCTTTCTTTCTTTCTTCCCTACATTTTTAGTTCTTCTGAGAAACCAGTTCCAGTAATTTTGTAAAGGTGAAATGTTCACTTACAGGTGCAAGCGTATGATATTTAGAGTGTCCTTAGTAGAGTTCATTTGTTCTAAAAGTGGTTTTGAGGTAGTGCATCACTTCAGAAATGATTGTTAAACTATCACAACTTTTACCTAATGAGTCATCTGTTTAGAGAACATGTGGGCTTTGATTAATTTATGCAAATTAGTGGGCAAGTTTCCGAGTAGCTTTGCTGYGAATGTACACTCGCTCAGATGATTGAAAGTCTGATGACTTCAGGAGCTGCTGTCAAGCAGTAAGTGATCCATGTGATGTGCATCACCTAAAAGGGACTTCAGTAGAGCTATAGCTCTGCCCTTGTGGTGGTTGCTACAATTCACTGATTTAATGTTGTCCCGACCACCACTCCATGGGATGCTGAAGATACGCTTTGCAGTGCTAAGATGACCTCATAAAAATGTGGTTTGTAATCTCATACCAAAAAGAAATGAGAGCAAGCAAGCAGGATGCTTTATTAACTCTGTCTACGAAGGTTGGAGTTTAGACTACACAGTAGCCTTGGACAGTGTGACCCACTTAGCCAGCACAGTTCTTAAGTTTCTCAGTGACTTCCATTGTTTCCTGGTATCGTGAATATCTGGCTGTGATTCTTGCAGTAAGGAGGGTTGGCTGGAGGCAGCAAGGGGTTCTGTCCTGTGCCAGCGAGCTGTAGGGTGGGYTAGGTCAGCAGAGGCTTGCGGGTAAAGTTGTCTGAGCAGTTGGAGGGTGTCCCAAGCAYTCAGGTAGCATCTGACTTCTCCTTTCAGCGTGGGAGAGGCGCCTGCAGTAACAGTCCCTGCAGCTTTGATTGGGATGCAGTCCTGCCACTGAACTGGGTAGGGACAGAAAAGTTATTGCTGCGGTGGAGGAAGAACCCCAAATCCTGCTTGGGAAGGACTGAATGGTTTTTTGTTCTCTAGCCTGTCAGTGATCTGRTACTCAAGAAGGGATGGTGGCAGATTTTGCTGATGGTTTATGAACCATGAACCATTGAACACTTTATGCTGTCAGACCTGAAGTTGGCCCTGTGGTTTTAAGATATTTGTGTTTTCTGTCCCTACTTAATTCTTACTGCAGTGAAACTCCCTGGCCTTTTTTCAGATGTTATTGGCCTGTTATACACTTGGCATCACAGTTGCCACATTTCATARCTGCCTTGGTTGGGCTGTGATGATGCTTCTTTTGACATCACTTAGCATTACTTTATAATGAACAGAGTTCCCCTGCAGGTCTGGGATTCTGATTGTTGGACTGTGACCCAGGTACTATGGCAAGTAACACTTTGCAGAGATCAGTCATTGCTTTAAGATGGGCCACCCTGATAATCCTTGCTTTGTTCTGTATTTCTGCTTCTGGGGAGTGAGGGTCAAAAAGGATGCTAATATGCACTTAAAATATATATATCTTTTTTCAGATATCACAAACTGGGAACAGGATTTAATCCCAACACCTTAGACAAACAGAAGGAGAGGCAAAAGGGGCTCCCCAAGCAGGTTTTTGAGTCTGACGAAGTTCCAGATGGCAACAGTTACCAGGATGAACAAGTAATGTGCCTCTAAAATCTTTCTRCGTAAAGCCTAATGTATAGCCACATTTAAAAAGTGCAGTCTCTTTCCCATTGTAAGTTGCTCTTAATTTGTTGAATCTCAGGATGACCTTAAACGGCGTTCAATGTCAATTGACGATACTCCCCGGGGCAGCTGGGCATGCAGTATTTTTGATCTGAAGAACTCCCTTCCAGATGCCCTTCTTCCAAACCTGCTAGACCGAACCCCAAATGAAGAGATTGACCACCACAATGAAGACCAGAGGAAGTCCAGTAGGCATAAGGAGCTTTTTGCACTACACCCAGCACCAGATGAGGTATTTTTGTGTATGTGTGCAGATGGGATTAAAAAATGTGGAGGATAAAGGGAATGTGAAAATTGACAATCTGTCGTGTACTTAAAGGAGTTAAAATCTCCTGTGTTTAATTTCCTTGAGAACCTTAGCAGATTTGCCAGAGTTGCAGGCTGTTYGGCATGTCCTCTTGTCATAGATACTATTTTCTGAAGGCTTGTTTTCCTTTACAGTTATCCAGTCCTCTGTAATGTAGATTTAATTTAGCACATTTATACTTACTGATGAATTCAGCACATTGCTAAGTCTTGGACTAAATTGGTGCTAATGTCTTTGTAGAAAAAAAAAGATGTATTTGTTTCCTAATGGTGTTAGTAGTTTGTGGAAATATCATGTCTTTAATGTTGTGTGATGAATTTCAGGAGGAGCCTATAGAACGACTTAGTGTCCCTGAAGTACCCAAAGAACATTTTGGTCAGAGACTCCTGGTGAAATGTTTGTCTCTTAAGTAAGTATCACTCTAACAGAAAATAGCATTAMAGAAAAAGAGAGTTTACATCTGATGTTATATCCACATGCATCTGAAATAACTGCACTGTCTTGTTTACTGCCCTTTCTTTTAAAAGGATGCAACTTTGGTCAGAGGTTTAGAGGGTAGTTCTGTAAAGGATAAATTATAGAGTACTGTGMAACTTGCATCAAACAGTTTTCTCTTTGAGACTTTCTTTATACTGATGTTCTATAGAAAGTATTCATCTTCCGTTGCTTTATCTGCCAATATCTCTCCCATATTGGTATTCAGGCTACTTGTGTTAGTGCAGGGTGCTGCAGTTGGTTTGGCTCTTGAGCAGGGAGGTTTAAGGTGAAGAAGGTGGGAGGAGGAGAACAAAATTTTTAAGCCTTTAAACATAAGACTAACATAAGACAGTATTTTACAACCAAGACAGCTGAAGGTTTGCCAAAGTTTAGGCTCAGCAACCTTGGCTGTGTCCCTTTAAGAGTGAAGACTTTATATACTTAGCAAGCATTAAGTGAAGGAATGGAAACCTGTTAAACAAGTTTAATGAAGTGGAGCTCCTGAATGTAGGGTTACCTGCAGCTGGTTCATTGCCTATAACTCTTCTCTAATAACACAAGGTAAAATTTTACTGTTATTCCCTTGGAGAAATAAAGTACAAAACTGATTTTCCACACTGCTGTATTCATCTTCTGTGTCCTCAGTTAGGTCAACCCTTCTTATTAGAGAGCTCCAGTTAGACTACATTGCAGCTYATAACTGAGATATATGTGTGGGACGTATCTCCTGCTGGTAGAGTATTCCAGGACCTAATATAGCCATAGAGATGAACTGATTTTGCAGTCTTTTATGAACTGGAACAACATAATACGCAGTGGACAGTGGAACTTCCTCTCCAAAGAATGGTTTCTTTAGCATAAATAAATKAAATGCTAGAAAATAATGATTTCTGTTATTTGAGCATCACTTGCTAACCATATATTTATGGCAGATGAGTCCAAATACATGTTTGTATGTGTACCATTATAATCTCTGAAATTCTCAGTAATTTTAATAGCATGCAAGATGGGACTACATGAACAGCACAAACAGAAGCATGTAGTCTCTTCCCCTTTCTTTTCAGATTGAGGAGAAATATGAGTAAATTAGGAAGGTGACTGTTGGGTTCRGATGACCCAGACGGGGTCTTTGTCAGATTATTTTCATCTGTGTTACAAATCCTAGAAAAAATACCAATTTTTATATATCTATATATTTATTGGAGAAATAGTTCTAGACTGAAAAGCTCAAACTTAAAAGCTCAAACGTACAAGTTTGAGCGCAAGATTTCTGTGTCTGTGTAGTGGGAGATCTCACCATGAGTAAGACTTAGGTTTCCTGTGGAGTCTCCTCAAATGGGAGGAGTCTGTGCTCAGTCTGATTTAGGGAGAGAGTTTGAAGGTAAAAACACAATTAACTGTAAACTTAACTCTCTTAGCTAAGTTAGCATTTTCTTTTGTGATTGTAGCATAAATACTTCAGTGCTGCTGGGCCAGAGATACAGTCACACTGACTAAAAGGCCTGGTTTCCAAGACTCTCTSGGGTAAATATTTTCCCCATTGAACTGTGTGATGTCTTGGGTTATGTGAAAAACTTTCTTGAWAGGAGTTACTCTGAAAAAGTGATACCTTTCTGAGACACTTTTTGATATACTGAGGAAGGAACATTATGACTGGCAATGCTTAGCCATATCCACAGGTTTGATTTACAGGACATCTCAGTGTAGATAGTTGTTTTAGTTGTTTCCTCTCGGAGGATCTACATGGTCCAACTGTCCCAATTAATAATTCGCTTTCCTTTAATCTCCCTTTTCAGTAGGAGTAAATTCTTAGCTTGGCTCAACTAATCATGATATCTCAGCTTAGCTGTGGTCAGGGATCCCTAGCCTAGGGAGGATTTTTTTTTTTTTGGTCTGCTGATGTGCTGATTTATTTTTTTTCCTTTCAAGATTTGAAATAGAAATCGAGCCCATTTTCGCAAGTTTGGCTTTATATGATGTTAAAGAAAAGAAAAAGGTAAGTGATTTTTGGTGTGGTGACATTTCTACACAAGTATTAGAAACCTATGTTAAAAAATAAAGGTGGGTAAAGGRTTAATTCTGAAAACTGTGCTGTTTGAGTTCAGTGTGGTTGGAAGAATGAGAAAATATTTCATGGCTCCACTGACTGGAGGCCACACGACAGTCACTTATGTTTCCTAAACATTCCTGGAGGTTCTCCTGCTCAGGAGCACCTGAATAACATACCTTCTAAAACTATTTATTATGTGAACACCTGAAATCAGCCTATTTTTATTGTCCATTCTTAGCYTCAAGAGCCTCTCCCTCACAGAAAACTTAACTGAATATTTTAATTCAGATTGTTAGGTCTTTTTTACTTCTTTTGTGATTCAGCATTGGCCTAGCATGATATGTGTCTTAAGTATGTTTCTCTTAGTGCACAAGAAATTCATCCTGGCTTAAAACCAAAGCAAACCTAAGTGGTCTTGCCAGGATCCAAGTTAAAAGAAAAGCAAAATAYGTTGATTCCTCTATTTATGTTCTATATTTAATATTTGAAGAGTCTTTTAGTTTTCCTAATTCAAGATACTAGCAGCAGTAGAGAGAAAAATGTTAAAAATATGCTTTTTGACATTTATCTCTTTAAGACTTGAATCTAATGCATTGAGTTTTAACTTATGTAGATGAAAGTATGTAGAATATTATGTGAACTTTGTTTAATATTTAAATCACATTTCATAAGCCAATTTTATCATCTCATTATTCCATTTTTTTTTCCTCTTGTGTAGTCAGTTCTTTAGTGACCTCTGGTGTTGATAACCAGCCCACATTCATTTAGGCTTTGAAATCTTCGTAGAGTAGACGATTTGCTGTTTTAACCTAGAAAGTTCACCCTTTCTCCTGTGGGRTTTTTTTTTAACGCTTTTCTGCAAATCTTAAAGGTGATTTCCTGTTTGKGTATTTTGATGTTTTCAATTCAGATAGCAATTATAATCCCTGGTTCTGTGACTGAAACTACAGGAAGGTGGAGRAAACTTTGTAAGTGGGTATTGTTTAGCCCCGTTTCCTTTTTTTCTTTTCTTTTGCTTCTCCACTGGCTTTTTAAATGAAAATCCCCACCACTTTTTGGTTTGTAGATAGATTTGAAAGGAGACATTGTTGCTGAATTTTTGCTTGTGTTTTGAAATAGTCTGTTATGTTTGTGAAAGGTTTACCAAAAATAGAAAAATATAGCTAATGCTTGAAGATACCCATTTTTTTCCCCCTCAGATTTCAGAAAATTTCTACTTTGATTTAAACTCCGAACAAATGAAAGGAATGCTTCGTCCACATGTACCTCCTGCTGCTATATCCACACTGGCCAGATCTGCCATATTTTCCATCACTTATCCCTCTCAAGATGTGTTTCTGGTAATAAAGGTAAGAATGCTGAAGAAATTTGAATTATTACTGTCTTTTGTTTATTTAAAATAAAAATAAAATCCAAGAGTAGGTGTCTTATTGAACTATTATTTTAGCTTGAAGGGCTGAATTCTGCTTTCAAAATTGCAAACATCAGAAACACAGTATTTGTTTCATGTAAAATATTCTGAACTTGGTACATTAAATTCCTTTTTAACCAACAGTATAGTGGAAGTATACTTTGTTTTATTGTACTGAAAGAGCACAAAGGTTTGCTTGATGCAGAGCAACTTTCTAGGGTCTCACCTTGATCTTGTATTTGGTTTTAAGATATACTATGTGATGACTCCTTAAAACGGTGAGTAAGTGAATAGTTTAAAAATATGTATTCTGAAGCTCATTTTAAAAATCTTTTACAAACTTCAGCCAGATTTTAAAATGCCTTTAAGAATTAAAAATGCTAAGTGGGTGAGATCCATAGCTCCAGTAAAAGAGACTGCAGACGTCCACCTGTGTATTTAGATGCCTAAATATTTGTTGAGAGGCAGATTTTTAATGAAATTAATTTTTTTCTAAAAAGCAGATTTTACTATGCCTACATATCCTAGGTTCTGCATATACATTTTAAGCATGAGTTCTTAATTTTTTAAATTTCATGTTAGCAAATGCAACAGGACATAMTTGTTGTTTACTGGATACATAGTATTTAGTAATTTCCCTTTTGCATTTGTCAAATTGGAATTAAGATTTTTGTTATAYAAAAGTGCTTTTAAATTGAGCCAGTAAATGAAGTGATAGCTTTCAGGATGAATTTCAGTCTGAAAATTAACTGATTTATTGGCAGTATTTGCAGTTGATGAATTGACCAGCTTAACTCTTACCTGCATATAGGCAGGATTTTAATACTGTCAAATGCTGTTATTTTTTGTTAATTTAGTTTTCTAAGTGAGGTTTCTTGCTTGTTTAATATCAACAGTTACTTCTTCAGTTATTTAACTGAACCAAATGAATAATTTAAATCAAAGAATACAGTCTTCATGTATGCATGTATGTACATAGGGATACATGAATGTAATAGGTTATTAGTATCAACAGCTGGGTGCACAGCGATTTCTTGACTTGCACTTCAGAAGCAAACATCTACTGTTCAGCTATTATTTTTTAAATTATTTTCCATTATTTGATTTGAAATACACTGTTTTAAGACAGCACTTGCCTGCTAAAGCTGGCTGAGTGGGTTCACACAGTAGTTAGCACTGAGCTGTAATCGAAACAGAATTCTGAAAATGGTGATGCTGAAGACAATTAGTATAAGCTGCCTTTAAGCCCTTAAATGTGTGCCRAAAGTGGCTGTAGAACACAACGCACACCAAAGTGAATTACAATTGGGATTACTTCTAGSTGAAGTGAAGATTTGCTGCCTAGTGTTTGTTTAATTTAACAATCTTTGCTCAATTTCTTCATCGTGGTTMATTTTCCTTTCTCAGCTGGAAAAAGTGTTACAGCAGGGAGATATTGGGGAGTGTGCAGAACCTTATATGATTTTTAAAGAATCGGATGCAGCAAAGGTAAGAATATGCAGATTTTCAGATTAAATTTGTCTATGACTACTTTAAGGCRTTTTGTTATTGACAAAGAATATACACTCAGGTGGTTTTCTTTTGCTTTCTGCTTTACCAACATTGATGCTTGCATTGTTAAAATGGCCCACTTTTAATTAAGAACTTAGTCAAATTCTAAAGGCCTAAGACTAAGTCAAAGACCCTTGCTTCTTGTTGCCTTATCAGGGTGGAATAATTAAAGGTCATCAGTTTTTGTGTCTGCCAAGGGAGATGGGTTGTTAGGATCGAATTCAGCCATCTGGAATTCCTTGTCSCAGAGGATCAGCTGTGCACTCAGAGCTGGGTCAAGTCGAAGCAACCTTTGATGTGTATTTGCAATAAAATTTCAGCTTGTCCCTTGCATCTGCAGCTTTACTTTTTCACAGTGTCTCTGCCACATTTAGAAGAGTTATAAAGCAGATGAAATGCTGTTCCTAATGCTTCCTAAGAGGAAGTTCCCCATCAGATCTGGTTCTGAAGTGCTGTGCATTTTCAGCTCTCTTTTTCTACTATTTTCTCCTGTTTTTTCTTTTTCCTAATTTTATAAAGAAGGACCTTTCAAGAGTAGGAGAAGGTTCTCCTTAATCATATCACCTGGTAACACTGCAAAGCAGTACAGTGAACAGAGGATGATTTTATCACTTGTTATGTATATCAAGGATAGATTTAAAATTTTATGTGCTAGTGGTTTGTTTTTAATTAACCATATACTTACAGTAATTTGGATGTGAAGCTTTAAAGAGCTCCAGTGCCTGCCATAGGCTTTGCCCACTTGGATCCAATCTTTCTTTCCCTCACTTGTTCAAATACAGCCAGTCTCCTTGGTGTGGAAGCCCTTGTTGAGCATTAAAAGCAGAGGTTTTGCTGCACAGACAAATGCTGTCCTTTTCCTTGCACTCTTTGTAGTTTGGGGCTGGTTGGTGGTTGAAGTGTAGCAAGGATCTGTGAGGGAATCACAGGTTTGCGTAGCTGGAGGAGCAAGTGGGARTTTTGCTTGTGCTTACAGTGCACACTGGCACTTACCCTTTGACTTTTCTTTGATGCTTTCTTCTGCGGGCTACTCCTGTGTTTTTTCAGCAAAAGCAGCATTGGAAAATGCTAAATATCCAATTTTATTGTTATAATAAGTAACACTGAAGGAGAAATCTCTGAGCTCAATAAGTTATTTTACAGATATGTATGAGATAGCTTAGAAAGGAAATTTTGGGTATGTAGAATGCAAAACTGTATGAGCTTTGGAAATCATTTCTTGAACAACTGGGATGAGCCAAGTGAAAATTAAAAGGTAGTATTGAGCTCTGGATACAGTACAAAGCAGATACCCACCTTTTTTTCCTGATAAAACAGACATGCCATTTTCCTTTTTCCAATGGGCTGGGATTCCAGTTCCAATTAAACTCTAACCAAYTTTTGCCTCCCTGAAGTTCTCATGTAGCTTTATCTCTACAAGTTAATATTCTTTATCTATCTCTGTATCATTGCATCACAGTATACTGTGTCATAGTTTGAAAAATGGACATCTTTCACTGGAGGCATTTAGATAGCAGAAGAATTGCATTTCCTGTGATGAGTGAGGTGACAGTGTGCCTAGATGAAATTTTGGAATTGGCTTTGCAGGATGCTTGGGAATGTAGGTGGMAAGGTGGTTATGCAGTTTCCTTCCCAGCGTTTATGTAAGCAGATCCTGACCTAGAGGCACATGAGCAACTGAGCGCTCTCTGTTGCTATTTAAGTCCCTATGTGCAGACATATAAAGGTCTGGTTTGAACACACAAACCTTTCTGAAACAAAACCTTGCTATTTAAAACACTGAATCATGTGTAAATCCCTTCCTTTTCCCCTTTTTTTTTTCCCTTTTTTTTTTTTTTTTAAACGGTGAAATAAGTTTTCTGTGGAAGGTTTCTTCCTTCCTGCACAGCTCCATGCAGCAGCTGCTGTGATGTTCTGAAATCACAATAAGCCATTTCAGACTTCAYGAACTATAATTCAGTTTCTCATTAAAGGGCAGTGGGTCAGATGAACTCACTGGGATTAAGCAGGCTATTCCAGGAAGTTTAAGAGCATGGAGTCAGCTGCTTTGGCTCTCAGGTTATTCTGCATCTGGTACTTATCAGCCTGATGGCAGCTGTGAAGCCGAAGTCTGTTTGTGTAACACGTGGGAATCCTCTTCTGAAGGTGCTTTTGAAGTGCAATGTCATAGGTACAAGACTGTAAGCTAAAAAAGATGCTTCTGTTAGTGCATGAGAAGTATCCAAATGATTTTGATAAAAATAAGAGGAATAGAAATAAAAGCTTTGTTTCATCTGTTCTGTTTCATCATTTGCCTACAGAATAAGGAAAAGTTGGAAAAACTGAAATGCCAGGCAGAGCAATTTTGTCAAAGACTAGGCAAGTATCGGATGCCTTTTGCCTGGACAGCCATTCATTTAATGAACATTGTGAGCAGCGCTGGAAGTCTGGAAAGAGATTCCACGGAAGTGGAAGTTGGCACAGGAGGTACCGTATCTGACATCTGCATAAGGGAGTGGAGGGTCTGCTGAAGTCTGTAGGCACTTCCATGCCCTTTATTTGCCATTACTCCTTTCATGCTTTTTTCCCCTAGCTTAGGCCTTCTGATAGTCTTGGGTCACGGTTGAAAAAAAGGCAGAAAAATGCACGATAATAAATGGGTTTATCTTTCAAGGATTTTACAAGCAAACCATCTGTTATATTATTTAAAACCAGACCGCTAAGACTGCGAGTGTGTTACAGGCTGATGAGCATTTTTCCAAAGGAGTGGATTAATCTTTGAGAACCACACAGCTCATCTGAAACTGCTCTTCAGCATCCCCCAAACTGCCAACTTCATCATCTTTCAGAGCAAGAGAAATACATAAATCTCCACACAATAAAGACTTTTATAATAGCAGTAAGGCACTGGGGTGAGGTTGCTGGGAGAGGAGCAGTAGTAGTCAGCTGTGCTTCATAGSTTCTTGATGCCTCAGGAGTGTGATTGTCTTAGCATAACCACCTCTTCTATCACGCTTATTGCRTAATTTCTAAATGTAGCAGTTATCTTCCTGTATTAAAAAAAAAAAAATCCTGCCTGTAGCAAATGTATGCTTTTGGACGATAGTTTTTCTTCCTTTATTTTTCACTCCCTTTTCCCCTCCTTTATTTATTTCTAAGAACGTAAAGGATCTTGGTCGGAGAGGAGGAATTCCAGTATTGTTGGGAGGCGTTCATTAGAAAGAACCACTAGTGGGGATGAAGCTTGTAATTTAACCAGTTTTAGACCGGCTACTCTCACAGTGACAAACTTCTTTAAACAGGTACTGTATGCTTGCAAAATGATTTCAGTTCGTTGATGTTTACCCAAGTGTATTTAATGCCACATCTGGTTAAGGAAGAACTGTTGGTTGAATGTCACTTCTGTATATAACAAAGATTTAATAGCATACTGCAAGATTGTTCCTATTTTGGGGAATACTTTTTGATTATTAGGAATACAAAGATTTGTCTTCATATATAGAATGCTGAATAAGCTGCTTTTAGTGATTTCTCTCACTGAATAAAACTAGCTGAATACTATCCATCTATCCATTTTTTCCCACTTTTTTTTCCATATTTTCCCTTTCATCTTTATTACTGGATATCTGCCGCTTTTGGAAAGTTAGAGAGTGGCAGAGTAATATTTTTCTCAGATATTGCTCAGATTAAAATTAAGGGTGCTCTGAGCTGTTAAAATGGCACAAGTAAAACTGGCAACATAAACTCCTTCCAGTTCTTAACCCGTTTTTTTTTTTTTTTTTAAGCACTACTGCTAAAAAACTCCTTTAGAGCCTTACCAAAGAAAAGACAGGGTAGAAGGAAGGAGGGATCCCCACATCTAAGTGACTTTCCCCCCTTTCCCCCCTCCAACCTGTAACACGCAAAATTGGTCATTTGAGGAAAATCTAACAACTATTCTCAGTTTTGAAAAAGCTAATATTGGTGGAAGGAGAAAAGATTTTCAATCAAAAGGTCCTACTGCTGTCATAATGATTTATAAGGAAAAAAGAAAGGAAAAAGGATGGAGAAGTTAACTGTGCGTTTTAGCAAGTTAATGTTAGCACTTTCTTGTTCTGGAATGGTACGTTTTGACATCAAAGAACAGAGAATATAGTATTAGATGGTTTATTCATAGTCTCAGTATCCTGCAGGGCACTGTACTTAATCATTTTTCCCCAACAATCAACAGGAGGGTGATCGCCTGAGTGATGAAGATTTGTACAAGTTTCTTGCAGATATGAGAAGACCATCCTCAGTGTTACGGAGGTTAAGGCCTATTACAGGTATTGAATGAGATCTTTTTGTTCTCATGTGTTAAGAGTGTGTGTGTGTTTAGTCCTCCTCAGTTCCCACCCAGTTCTTAGGGACAGCTGAGAAAAAAACCCTAAGAAGTCAGTTGAGAGTAGTCTCTGCTAAAATCCAACTGGCACGTCCACATGTGCAACCTCTATCAAACTGGCAACAGCATCCTCAAAGCCCTAAGGCCAGCGAGGTCTAGGAGACCTCCGTTCTGTGAGTAAAACATCACCTCCCAGCTGAGAGGAGAGGTCTCTCCTGGGCTCCCACTTGTTCAGTAGGAACAGACTGCAGCTGTGTTTGAAAAAGAAAAATACAAACTGGCAACACTGGCATTAAAGCATCTCCAGTCCCTGACCTTTGCTGTTCCTGACAATATTTACATAACCTGTTCCTAAAAATCTCCAGTGACAGCAAATCTACAGCTCCTTTAGATCATCTCTCCCAGCTCTCAATTGGCCTTGTGATGAGACTGAGTATTAGGAAAACTTTCCAGAATTATCTTAGTGCAAATTAATCTGATTGTGGTATGTCATGCCCATAGGGAAGTTATCACAAGCTTTCAAATATTTGAATGCTGTTATGAGATCCTTATAACATCTGCTTTTTAGAGTCGTCATTTTTTTTTCAGCCCTTCCTCAAAGACTGTGATTTTAAAATTGCTTGTGTGTTTGTTATTCTCTACTGAAGTTCTCCTAACTTGTCCATGTGTTTCTTTTCGAGCATGTTTCTCTAATCTGGATATGCTTCTCCTCCTAAGACCTCTTCAGTGCCAAACACAGCACAGAAATTTGTTTCCAAGGTCTTAAACATGACACTGAATTAATATATCCTAGAGCAGTTGTAGCTGTCTTTTTGAACATTGGCTTGTCATCAATGTTGTCCATCAGCCTTTTCTCACAGAACTAATCCATAGCAATTACTGTCTTTTGATATTTGTATGTTTGGCTTCTTAATCCAAGTCCTTGGTCTTTCTTGAATTTCATTGTAGTCATTTCAGCTCCTTTCTCCAACTGTCCTGTCCATACTCTAGATTTTTACAGTCCTTCCAACCTCATGATATCCACAGACTCTAAATGTGTTGTTGATATTGTCACCTGACTTACTAGTCGAAATATTTCAGTTATCTTGGTGCAGGTTAGCCCTCAGCAGCTCTTGATGTAGCCTTCCAGTTTGATAGACAAGATTATTGATAAGATTTTGAGTAATGTTTTTGATGCTAGTTAGGCATTCACTTTGTAGCAGTATTATCTAGACTGTATTTCCCTAACTTGCATATGAGAATAGCATCTGGGACTGATTAGATTCATCTTTTCTGTTGTTTCTCATTGATTATGTGAGTTGTCTTAGATACCAATTTCACTCACTGGTATTTGTTCGTAATAAATCTATGTTAAGTGTAATTTATCATTTGTTTTTGAAATGAATATATAAGGTATCAACCTGAATGAATATGCATACTGATTTATATTTATTCTCTGTTTAATGTAATAAAAATATTTATTTCTTACAGCTCAGTTAAAGATAGACATCTCTCCAGCTCCAGAGAATCCTCATTACTGCCTAACTCCAGAGCTGCTGCAAGTCAAACTGTACCCGGACAGCAGAGTGAGACCTACGAGAGAAATTCTGGAGTTTCCTGCCAGGGATGTCTACATTCCAAATACCACATACAGGTTAGAGTTTTGAGATATGTTTCAAATTTTAGTGCCCAAGTTTGGCAGGCAGAGATTCTTACCTTATCATGCAGTTTGTTGCGGAACTTGCTGCATCAGTAGATCCGTTGTCTACTGAATGTGCAGAGACATAAAAATGGTCTAGGCTGAAATAGCAAAATAGTGAAAATGCGGAAGAACATATCTGCATAAAACTTGTCTCTGAACAGGAACATGTAAAGGAGGTTTTTTCATTTCCTGAATTTCAAGGTGAAATTCAGTTGAATTCTTTCCAGTTTTATTAGACTTTTTTTTTTCTTTGTGTGCTGAAGTCATTTTTGCTGTATGAAGTCTTGAGAGGAAAAAAAAAAAAAAAAAAGGATCTGGACTTATGTTGATGTGGAGGGCTGGGGGAACAAAGAGTTCAGTTTTCAGTTCAAAAGTGGATGATTTTGCTGAAGTAGGTGGGGGAGTAAGTTCTGAAGCCAGAGGTCCAGACTTGACCTAGAAAGTCTTGGATGTTGTGAACACTATAGGTGAAATACAGAGGTTCTAGGGAAAGGTTTTCTTGACTAGAAACAAAAATAACAAGTTAAAGSCAGTCTGCTGTTCTGGATTAGCCCTCCAGTGTATCAGTTTTACCCATCCTGGTTGGARCTGTGTGGTTTGCCTGTATTCACTTAAATGGTTGATCATAGCTGGGTTCACAAACATACGGGATTGCACTTAYTAGCTTCACTACTTTGTGACAATTTCACTGACTTAGCTTTATTTCAACAGGAAGTAAAAAGCAATGGAAATGCATAACCCATTCATATTTTGATCTAAATGCAATTTCATTATAATGCATTCTAAAATCATTTGAAGATCTGGAATTTACAAATATTATTTTTAAATTTCTTAGGAAAGAATACCTTTTTTTTTTTTAACTAGGACTGGGGAGGGAGTAGATCTTTTTTTCATTATTTAAAACTTTTTCGCCATATCGTTTGAGATAATACACATCTAAGTGAAACAGTCACCTAGTTTAATAGTTTCACTGACTTAACAAATATGCTACTTTAGGTAAATACAAACCATATTTTTAAGAAAACAATTYTTACAAGACTGTTTATTGAATTTCAATATCCTACTTTTTTTGAGAGTGTTTATTACTCTTTTATTATAGATGTTAGGCAGATAATCAAGGCTTAAAATGGACCAGAGCAGTAAGCAACAATGTGTGATCTTAGCAATAAATCCATGAAAAATAAAAGTAGTTTTACAATTTCTCTGTAATTAGCACATTCTATTTACACTATTTTTACTCTGACACATTACAATTTAAAAACCTTTTCTGTATGGTTACAAATATTGAGATAAAAAATCCACACTGTACAGGGTTAGATAAGACATATAAGTCAATATGACTCAATATAACTGCAGAATTGAGGTCTCTGTCAGGAAAACCTCCACAGTGGGCCATCCACAAATATGTCAGCTCTTAGGATTCTGTAGCTGAATAAAGTGAAACAAATGTGTAAATGTTCTTAGGAGCAGACTAACACTGTCATACAGTCTTTTCATGCAGGATAGATTAGACAGAACCACTCCTTGCTTCGGAGTTGTCTCAAAAGTGCAGGTTATCAACAGTTCTCTGTTTGAAATGTATTTTGTTATGTCCTTACTTGGTCCTTTCATTTAATTCCTTAGTGAGGTATACTAAKTGGTAGCAAAGGGATGGCTCAGTGTCCCAAGAAAATGAATATAAAAGCTCTCCTTTATTTCAGTATGCTTTGAAGATTAGTTCTTAAGGTTATTCTTCAAAGCATGATATCTAAAAAGATCAGCTGTGTGCTCTGGCTTTGGTGTTATGTGGGTGAGCACATGTGGAGCTGCACAACTACAGTGCTTCAGCGAACACTGACCTGACCTACACAGCTGGAAGTTTGTTTGGATATACATGGAACCATGAAATGGAGAATTACCCCTTATTCATCTGCTCAGAAGCATCCTATAACAGTACCGTGAACCAAACATAAACTAAGTTACTTTACAAAGCAAAATTCTTTCTTCCTACCGATGTTTTCTGTAGGGTTTTGACAGTCCATTTTGTTTACTGAAACATTTTGTTGGTTCCCTCCTACACAACCTTGAAAATCCTTTTCATCAAGCAATATTACCTAATATAAGAAAAGGTATATGATCTCTAGGCATTGGAGTTTGATCGCAGGCAAGTTGAACTTACAGCACATTGATATTTGGGTAGGGATAGTGAAAATACTCAYCAAAGCTACTGCAAGGACATCGCAAATGCCTCTGAGTTTGTCATTGGAGAATACACCATACATACAGTGTATGGATTTAGACCCGCAGCTGTTATTACATCATAAGGTTCGTGTTATACTTAATGTTCAGTCTGAATTAAAATGCACGAAGTTGAGCATTCAATCAAAACCTTTTAAATCTGTTGGGTGGATCATTATTTTGGTTGACTTGAGTAGATAGTATCGTCCTTTCTTAGGCTTCCAGTATAAGCCTTTTTTCCTGTCCAGCCTTCCTCTTGATCTTGGTGTGACGTATTTCCCATTGAGATTGGTTTCCTCGCACTCACTAYGCCACCAGCCACCTAAAGAAGAACGTTGTAATGCCACTTGATGTGAGTTGTACCCTGAAACACTCAGTTTCTAACCACAAAGTGCTCACTTTCTAACCACAAAGCTTTCGTTTGCAAAATGAACTTTCTGTAGAGCAGCTTGGCCCAAAATATTTCCCTTGTTTATGRCAATTACTCAGTATGTCCAACTGAAATATTGCTTATGCACAAACCCCCTTGCACTTGGGCATAAACCCACTTGCAACTTGAGTGCCATTGCAAAGATAGTGAAGCAGACAATAACTGCTGGCACGAAAGCACCAGTGCACTCAGCCCTGCCTGCACAAAGGCAGCCACTGTAGTGATACAGTCTGGAAGTTAACTCAAACCTTTCGTGCTTCCTGTGGCCCTCCATAACTGCCTTTCTGATCTGTGGTATTTTTCCCAAGAACAAAGAGGTCTCTTGAATCCCTGCATCTGCAGGATGAGGAAGAGCACTGACAGCCTTTAGTAAACAAATTATCTTTTTTTATTGGCTTGTTTCCCTAATCATTTGTAACTCCATTTTTTTTTTTTTCGGCAAAGGCCTGGCAAAGTCTCTATGTTAAAACAGAGGTTTAGCACTTTGAAATTAATTGACCACCTGCTTTATGGTCACTAGAGCTGAGTAACTCTCAGCATTGATTCAGATGATAGTAATGTTAAAGCCTCGAATGGCATCCACAAATGCTTGTTGTATGAAACAAGTGCTGGGGGGGGGGGGGCATTTCTATATCCTGTGGTTCAATTATTAATTGTTTTTTGAGTTGTTTGCTTTTTGCTATAGGCTGGAAAAAACATAAAAGTTTCATAAATTCAAAGTGTTTTGGAATCTCTTTAACCAAATTATCTTTAAGGAGAAATACGACTTCAGCCTCACAGCTGTCCTGTTGTTTTGAGAGTGATTATAGCATATATGCCTGACAAACAGCTAATATCTGCTKCACCAACCTCGCCATTATCCTTAATTTCTGCTTTATAGTCAAAACAGAGTTAAGAGGCACTTCATTCCTGTTCTCTCTCTTTTTTCCCCTAGAAAGGATTACACCGTTCCCATACCAGCACAGGCCTTAGAGGAAGAACCTTATAGCTCAGGATTTCATCTTGGAATTGTATTACCTTCTCTTTCTAATGTTTAATCTTTTGCACAGTCTTGTTGTGCTTTAGTTTTGCCCATCTTTAAAGCAGAATGATGATGCTTCATCGATTTTAGGACTCTTATCTGCCCAAGGGAAAACAAAGCAAAAACAGAGCATCTTCCTTTTTGAGGAGAAAGATACTGCTCTTCCCTGTCTCTTACATTTCTAAAGTCAGGCTAATATAAGCACTTCTTCCATAAAGCATAATACTACACTATATGTAATAGGGAAAGTGCCATTTAAACATATGCAGCATAGTGGTACCTAGGTAGTTTTCCGGGCAGTTGAAGTTGGTGGCTACGTCCATGTCCCGGTCTGTGGTTGAGAACTTCAGCTCCGTCCGCTCAGGCAGCGCGTTGGGGATGTTCCCGGAGACCCGGGAGAGCTGCAGGGTGTAGTTTGTGTCGGGGCCTCCCAAGCTGAATGCATATTCAATGTAGCGTTTGTTGTCTTTCCAGTCCTGCAGCTCGATCCGTAAAATGTAGTCGCCTTGTGTGGTGATGGAGTAGGTCTTATTCAGGCCCAGCCAGAATTCTCCTRCAAAGTTGCAGCAAATAAACGCAGTTAATGTGGAGCAGAGTCTGAGCTCGCTCCGTGCTGTTTGCATGTTTAACACATATCTCAGATAACTCAGTCTCCTTTAAATTTTGAAAATCTATTTGAAAATATTCACATGTTTCAAACATAGTTATTATTGGAGAATCTAAGGCAGAGAGTTCATAGGGAAGGGGACTATGTGATCAGCTCTCCATAAAAACCTGTCCAGATCACACTGCTATTGAATTTGCTTTTTACAGGTAACCTGTGTGTGGTACATGTRAAAAAACAGTATTTAAGTGAGATTATTAATTGCTTTAATTAAATYAATAATATGAGTCTTGGGGACTGTTGATCTTTTCACATGTCTCCTGATACCTTTTTTTTTGTTTGTTTACTTATTTTTAATTGCACACAAGTGATTAATAAAAGCTAAAAATATCAATGGAATTTCTCTTAACTTCCCCACATTTTGTGACAGAGGGAGCTCAAGGCATTTTAAGCATTCATAATTGGATCTGTGAGACAAGTGAAGCAAATGACATATATAACGCCTAATTGCAGTTGTTGTATTTTTTTAAGGAAAGAACTGYAGAACTAAACTGAGGCTTTGATACCCTTGTGTGCAAACTGAATTTAACTTTAGCATTTTGCTTTTGCTAGAATTCCCAATAATTAGTTCCCTTGTTTCCTAGAGCTAGGTGGCTTATTTTCGTCACTGATGCCAGTACATGGAAGGTAATTGTAACCTGTGGAAATAGCACAGTTGAAGGTGAATGCTGTACATCCAGGTGGCATTTACAGCTCTAGAAGACAAGGTGTTTGAGTGAAACACCCCGGCAGCCTACAGGTCAGCAACAGTGACTTGCTGTATTTCATCCAGGAATTCAAAATCACCATCTGTGATCCCTTAGACTATGGAGCACAGAACTGTGCATTATCCAGCTTTGCATAGTATGCTCCTCTTTCTGCTGCTCAAAAAGTGTGGGGTAAAAGCCTCGCTCCATCATGAGCTACTGGGCCGTGATGGGAGGAAGATTGAGATGCGGCAGCTCTTTATTGTAAATGAGGTGAAAAGTAAATTGTGTTGCCCAAATTAATGAGGTTTTAGTCTATGCTCAAAGAGACAAAATATTTTCTAAACCAAAGTAAAACCATGCTATTGCAAAGAGGGAAAATGGGTGAAGTGCTCTGCCCGGGGAGGCTGTTGGTGACCTGGTGCTAAAAATTCTTTTGGAGTTGRTGATTAACAGGCGAACGTGGGTGTTTCGTGGCCCTGGCTGCCAGGTGAGGCTGCCTCACTGGGAAGCAGGAGGTGTTTGCGTGAGGAAGCGCAGCGCGCACAGCCCCGGGCTGCCCTGGGGTTCGTCAGGAAGCTGCAGAGAAAGTAGCCTATTGAGGAGGTTTTGTGTTGGTGAGAATACCTTAAAGAACTCTTTTCTAAGTGTTAAAATCTCAATAATTCAAATGATTTTTAAAATATTTCAGTTGTGATTTACCAGAGGTTTCTAAAAGCAAATGTAAAGACATGTATTTGAAGATTTTCTTGAGCTRTATTTTCTGATAAGCACTTTCAGCAGCATTTGCTCTTCTGGTGCTGGCTAATAAAAGGTAAAGAAACAAAACAGGAGTTTTACCCTTAAGGTCTCCAAAACCATGTTCATAGGTGTCCCAGGTTTGGTTGAAATCTAGTGATCCATCTATTCTGTTCTGAATTACAGTCCAAGAAGTGCCTGTGAATGTGAAGGGGATAGCAGTCAAAACTTGGCTTAAATGTTAAACCGCTAGACACATAGATGGAACATAACTGACTTCATCAGCCTGCTGACATAGGCTGCGGTGCTTGCGCCTGCCCTGACGTGCATTTGCTGTCCATTGCAATGAAATGGGAAATGGGTTTGCAATGCAGGTGGCTCCAAGTGAAAATGTTAAAAAGAAAAATTAAATGATCCAAAGAGTTTTTTAGTTTGTCAGGCTTTTCATAGTGTTAGTGTTTGATTACTGGTAATGCAACTCCAGGCTTGTTTAAAAATAAATAAATAAATAAAATTTTTTAAAAAAAAAAAAGAGCTTTTTCTGCCCAGCTGCAGTGGGATCTTTCTCCTGACCAGGTCGTGACACCCTTGTTTAACCAGTTTCGACATGTATAACCCCTGGAGCTTTTTGCAGAGGGCTGTCCTATGCCAACTATGTTTGCACATCCAGCAGGATCACGCTGCCCTGCCACGCTTGTTGGGCTCTCTAAGGAGCTGTGGGAAGGGAGTGGCACAGGGAAGGCAGAGAGGAGGTGCGGAGAAGGGCACTGCAGGAGGCTCTACAGGCAGGTACATAACTAGGGAGCACCAGCCTGCCAAAGGAAACACGTGCCAGACGTGCTTCTTACAAAAACAGAGCAGGGGCAGTTGCCGTGTTTTCTAATCTGTGTCAGCTATCCTGTGAAAAATCTATGTCCATACGA
The DNA here is from genome assembly GCF_003342845.1 of Nothoprocta perdicaria. Classification (NCBI taxonomy): domain Eukaryota; kingdom Metazoa; phylum Chordata; class Aves; order Tinamiformes; family Tinamidae; genus Nothoprocta; species Nothoprocta perdicaria. The sequence goes on along the minus strand of NW_020455491.1, from coordinate 840,631 downwards.
TAGCTAGTTACCAATTCAACCAAACTTGACATTGCTTGAGATATGCAAGTAGGATTCCTGTCTCCAAGATGCACCTTTTGGGGTTAGCTTGGGATGTCTAGGTTTCAAGCAATAATCCATGTTATCTGAACAAAATTTTACCAAGAGGTTTGCTCTTTACCTTTTGCTTTGATTTTCAAGTTGTTTCTGCAGTGATAGTACCATAGTGGCATTTATAATTGCTGTTTTCACTCTCTGTATCTAAAGATGCCTGCTTTTTAAAATATATTTAATTTGTTTCAAAGGAGAAAAGTCCTTTCCTCAGTATAAACAAGAGACGTGTGCGTTATAAAAGTGGTGTTATATAGATTTGGAGCCAGTTCAAAGCAATAATAAAAGTCAAGAGGATCCATAGTCCCTGGTAAGCTTCTGACTCCCTTGCAATGGGACACAGATTTTCACTAACAGGAAACCACATATGTGAGGTTAGACTGCTGCTGGCACAATACTCTTACCGAATTTCATCTCACAGTAGACATCGAAAGCTTCTGAGCCGTTGGGCTTAATAGTGTAGATACCATTGAACCGGATGCCACTATAATAGAGAGCAGTGCAGTCAGGAGCAGCACCTGGGAAAGTAAACATGAGACAGCTACAAATCCCATTTTGGATATGGTAAATTCTTAATTCAACTTTGTAACTTGAATTCCTCTCTCAAAACAAAAAGAAACCTCCTTTGCTGCTTGGTAGTACTGTGAAGAACTGGGGATGGATGGTGGGGTCACCTGTACATTTTAGTTTAGGCTGTCTGGGATTCGGTGCAGGTAATCTTGGTAAGCTTGAAAGGCCTAAGGCCAGATTCTGGCAAAAGGACTTTTGCATTCCATATAAAGATCCCARTAAACACTGTTGCTATTGCTGCAGTTCAGAAATGTCACTTAACTTAAAAATAAAAACCCAAAAAGATTCCAAATTCTGTTAATTAGCCTGTGTGATGTAATTGTTCTCTGTGCTTGCTGAGACAGATGTCAGCAACATCTAAAGGGTAGTAAAAGGATTGCCGGTCACCTCCTTACAATGACCAGGTTGAAGATTGAGGACAAGATTATTTCATTGTTAAACATTGTTCCTGTATGGCAGGAGACAAGTATAAGCTGACTAACTTGTCTTATAAGCTGGGCTTAACAGAGGATGATGGTTTCCAAAAGCAGGAAATCTATGTCCTTTCTATGGCATTGTTCATAAAATAAGAATCTTTCTTTTAGTCTTTAACTAATTAAAAATACCACTAAACTTTCACGTAGAAACCTACAAAAACAAGGTACCATGTACCAAGGTACAGTTAAGACATGTGGTCTCACCATCCAATTTGTATGTTAGAGCAGTTGAATTGTGTACAAGGGAGGGAATGACCTCTGGTTCCACTTCATCCACAAGAAAGGAGTTATCAGTGATTTCCTGGAGCTCTATGTGGTTTAACTGTAAAGAGTCACAGTTACGAAGAGTTAATTCRCAGGGCTCTTAGTGATGAGATTCATACATCAAGTCAAACAATATGTTGTAAGAGAATAACTCTTCTTATTGATTTCATCTTTTAAGATACCAGTTAACAATATAAAAATAATTAGGACTGGATAGATTTCAGTTACCCTTAGATTGACTATTTCAGTGCTCAGCCAACGTAGGTTTCATGAAGTGTGAAACACTTTAAAGAGCATCTTAACTTCTTGAGGTGACATCACGCTTGGACTTGATGATCTTAAAGGTCTTTTCAATCCATAATTTTATTCTATGATCTAAGAGCACAGAATTGCAGTTCCTTAGGAACTTTGGCTTTTATAGCCTCCTCTCAGGAATAAAATTGGATATAATTCTGTCAGTTATTCCCAGAGTTGTGGTTAAACATATTAATAGAATATGGTTCCCTACCAAAGTGAATATTGAAAAAGAAGAGAGAGAAAATAACAATACTTAGCAGACCAAGAGAAGAACAATAATATAATAAATAATAGAAGGGAGGAAAAAAAAGAAATTAGCTTCCTGTATAGCAGCACAGCTGTCTGTCACATCCCAAAAGGTACCTATTTGCAGTTCAGATTGTCTGTGTTCTCCTCCACACCTCCAAATTATGAAAGAGAGGGATGGTTGGCCTGAATGAATGGCTGAGCCGTTAGCATCTCCTGTGCTATGAGAGACAACAGATCCAAAAAAGAGAAATGCAACCGGTGACTGTACCTTGTCCTCCAGCTCCATGATCTGGTTGTGCTGTCTGTCGAGCTGTACGTGCTGATCCTCTACAATTTTAAGGAGTTGCTTAATGTGGTTGTCCTGCTGCTGTACAAAAGCCTGAGGACAGGGGAGGGAGAGAGCTTGTGTTTAAAAGCAGTGCAAGGTCTTCACAATGATACTGCTTCACTGATTCTTGTTACAGGTTTGGTTTGGAGACATAGGCCRTTTAACATTGCCTTTCATTTTCTTTAGGATTGCCTACTGTTTCCCTAAAGAAGCAATTTCTTTGCCTCTGAAATGAGCAGACAGACTTCTGAGTCCTAGAAACCACAGACAGTATCATAGGCTTTTTCTTATTGTTCTTATTTTATTTTTGTATCCACATTTATATACTTATATATTACATTTCATGAAGCTGACTCTTGATTCTAACCCAATACATGCCACTGAGCCCTTAAAAGGAATGATTCTCATGTTTAGGATATAAGCTTGGAATTTTAAAGTCTGAGTTGAGCTTTCTGCTCTGACTTGAATATCCAGATATCCAGTATTTTCTCAGTCAGTTTGCTTAGTTCTTTTATGCTTCAGCAAAATAGAATTCATACTTCCTTTTTTGCTTGTCTTCATGCTTGTCTTCAAGTTAAGTCTACAGCAATTAAAATATTCTTTGGTCCTGGGGGTCTTGTGGGTACTACAGATACTGTTCTTTAAAGCCTGTTAGTTTGAATGTCCCATTTCATCCCCAGAAGAGAGTTCTTAGTGTATTGTTTTGCAGTGAGCTGATGAAATACTAAGTTATTGACTTGGTAATCATATTATTTTCCTAATGTCAAAACTAGTTATTCTTTCTGCTTACAGAATCTCTTAAATTGATTTGCAAAAATATCCTGAAAAAAAAAGTATAGAGATTTGTTGTTTCACCATTTTTGTACTGATTTCACCAGGCAATTTTGCCATAAAATAAACAGCATGTCAAAATAAGACACACGGTCTCTTAAAAGATAACTGCACTGGTTTATTTCTGAAGATACACAGTAGTGCAGTAGTGAAGGCATAGGAAAAGCATGAGCTACTATTGCCCAAATACTGTGAACAGCATTACAGTTTACTTTGCCTTTCTATGTCAGGCACTTTCACCAGTCTACTTACTTTGAGTGAAGAAATTTCATTTGTCTCTTGCGTTGTAGGCTGAATAGTGGCCAATTTAGTGACTTTATCTTCTAAGCCCCAYACTTTTTCTTGCAATTGGATTTTGTTTTGTATGAGGTATTCAATCTTTGAATTCATCTCCTGAGAGAGATTCTTTATCTCTTCATTGTTGATTTGCAATCTGGCAGTAGTTTGTCTCAGCTGTTCTTCTTCTTCCTTGATTTCACTGGTTTGCAGTGAGAGCTCATAAAAAGACTTATCAAAAATGTTCAGTTTTTGGAAGATATCATTCATTTGCCCCTTTGTCTTATGAACAAAGTCTTTAAGACCGTGTCCAAGCTGGAGCAGTCCGTTGGCCAAGATTCGTACATCATCTAACATGGCAAATCTTGATTTGGTTTCAGGAGGTGCAGCAGAATCAAAGGAGAAGTCCTTCTCGGCTCTAGCTGAAATGGCAAGCAGTGCAATGAATAGAAAGATTAGACAAGTTTTCATGTTTTCCATTCTTACACTCTCTTTGGCTGTTCAGAATGGAGAGGCTTTTCCTACTGACAGATTTTGCATGTGATAGTTCTAGGTTGACGAATTAAATCTATATATATTCCTGTTCATTTCGGAAGAGGCAGACCACTGAGTTGATCATTAAACTGCGTAACTGAACGAATGTAACCTTGCTCAAATCCTGGCCGATATCTAGGAAGATAAACCTTGACAGACAGACATGTTGCTTTTCAAAATTTGTTTAAACTTTTCCATCTGCCAGACATTCTGTTATAAAATTATTGATCACACAAAACATTTGTGACACTTTTTTAACAGGTAAAATTGGAGTCATACTTCTGATAAGGGCCTAAATTSCTTTTTTTTGTGCTGTGTAACTCWTTATTGCTCCATATATATAAAATAGTTTRCCATACTTAAAAGAGCATTAAGCACTGTATTGTAGGTTTATCCTTGATCAAGCAGTAGTAGCACCAAATATCCCCAGATGATTCATTCCATCTTTTTTTTTTTGGTCTTGTATCATTTTCTGGTGTTAGTAGTCGGGCTGCAATGAGTTTTCTTTACAGCTACTTCAAATTAAGTGAGAGGAAGAATTAACATTAAGAGATTGCCTAGATGTGATTTTGCTGTTTTAAGTTTTGTGCAGTCACTTCAACCATATAAAACTTGCTTTTTAAAAGTTGTTTTCCGGAGGTGAGAGAGAGAGAGAATGCCACGCTTGCGTTTCTCACATTGCCGCTCCCTTTACTGAGTAAGTCTATAGGTGTTCTGAAACAAATGGGTTGTTCTACTATGGGTGTCTGCTTGGAACCAGGTGTGCTTTTCAGGGAGTGAGCAAGTATGAATGAAAAATATTTTTTTCCCTAGGGAATTACCCATTGCAATGCAGGAAATCAGTCCATGAATATTATAGTCTACTCTTTGAAGGGTTTTCAAGGTTTTGCAGGATTATGGAGAACTTGTCTGTTTAACTATCCTTTCTTTGGGTGGTGGGTGGTTGTTTTTGCCGCCATTTGGTTAATTGGTGGAGAATATTTGTTGTGTGGTTTGGATCAGACTTACCTGCATATCTGCACAAAGCAGAAAAGCAGCAAGACRGTGTAGATGAGACGTAGTGTCCTAGAGAAAGGAGGTTAATTCATTCATCAGCTGGGGCGAAGTAAAAACGTTGTAATGATGCAGGTGGGAAGCACAGTGTATGTAGTGACACCAAATTACCTAGGATCTTTTTGTTAAAATGAAATACCGTTTAGTCTTTCAGCTTCTGCCTTTTTAAATCCATGTGCAGTGTTTGAAGGTAAGATAAACATGTTTTAGACACTGTGGTATATTATGTGGAGAAAGTCACAGAACTGCCACTTGTGTAAGTGAAAATTAGATGTTTTCTGTATGTTAGAGCAATCTGACACTGCTCTGTTAGGGAGCGAAGTTCAGGTTCTGGCATCTGACACAGGGATTTGAGGGTAGAAATTTTGAAGTAGTAGTTGCAATTTTTTCTGCAAACCATTCCAAAACACTTGTACAGGCTTTGGTTTTACAGGGTGTCAAATTAATAACTTTTTTGTATTTCAGCTATTTTTCCATCTCACACACACACACAAAAGTTTTAAATAATTTTGTATTCTCCCAGCTACTTGTCCCCTCCCTTCTATCCTCAAATCTAAATTCTTGGCTTTGTCAGAAAGCTATAGGAGTTTACTCAAAAGCTATCAATTACTGAGCAACCTCTCTACCAGATTTCTACAGGTTAATTGGTTTAAAAAGTGTGTCACTCTGTGCCCTTGAGCCCACTGCCAAGTGCGGTTCCGGAGCCGCAGGTTGCGCTCACGGGTCCCGGTGACACCTGGCAGCCCAGAACTGTCTGATCTGAGCACCGTGGTATTGCTGTTAATAACCTATGGATAAACTGCAGCTGTTGAAGGCCATGATACTTCCCTTGGAAAGGTTTGCTTTCCTATTGGGAAAGGCAGGCAATCCAAGGGCGCTCATCTCTAAATTGAGAAAGCAATGAGCGGCTGCTGAAGTCGTGCGGCTTTAGAGTTTCTGTATTAGTGCCGGTGCTGGTAACGTGAAGCACTGATAAGCTCACTTGAAAATACCTACCTCCTGTTCTTAGATAGCACAACAGTCGTGGAAACAGAGAGCAAAGCACGACATGGAATGGGAAGAGGGAGAAAACCCTCTCGTATGATTAAACCATAAGATTCAAGAGTTACTGAAACCCTAGGGGAGAAAGCCTGTTTCTGGGATCTATCAACACAGTCAAAAAAAAAAAAAAAAAAAGTTGTGTTTAACAAAGATGTCCCTGAAGTTCTTTAATGTTCCTGAGTGACCCTCACTAATTTGACTTGAAGGGTTATAAGTAAAGCAAAGAAAATGTCTCTGGGTTTTACTGAAAAAGGAAGCTTTAGTAATGGTTAGAAACTCTCCCTAAGAGTACAGGGACAGCTCTTAGGATTTTAATACATTCATGGATGATTTTGGAAAATGGCTGCAATCACATTACATAAATATTTAGAGGACTGCCTGGTGCCGTTATTTCCTTGGCTTAGGAAGACTTCACACTTAAACAGTTCACTTTATGGAAGTAAAAGTACATTTGAGGTCTGTTTGAGATAACAGTGTAAGCTTTGCATACATTTGGCATAGCTTTGTAATAAAAGCTCCAGGCACAAGTCCTTGGATTTAAAACTTCTGGCTGCAATTTTTATTGATCGAAATCTGTGAAYAGTATCATCAAGAAGTAGCTGTTACTTCAAAGCTGAGGACCAGCAGTCCTTTTATTTAACCAAATTAAGCCCAGCTTGTTCGTTGGTGCTAYAGTATTTTCTTGGTAGATACCTTCTTCTCCCTTCATCCCGTTTTTAGAGAATCTGCTATGATGTGAGACTTGCTTCATTGATATATGACCCATCAGAAAGGTGTTCTCCACTCCTGCTTTCTCTCTGCCTGTGTATTGCACAGGGTAAGGGCATTTCTGAAGACTAGATTCAGAGTCTTTCCAGTTTGTATRTAGAAGCCCAACAACTTTGATGCGTATCCCACCCATGCAGTAAGGCAGTTTCTGCTGTCATTTTGTATAAAATTGTCACTGCATCCGCTGCTACAGCGCTCTCCATGTTTATTGTTATAAATGGAGCTAAAGCCCTGGCTGAAATGTAATATCAGCTCCAATGCCTGTGGTAAGTCTCTGTCACTCTCTTTCTAGGGTGGCATCAAATTGTTGAAATGTCTCCTTTGCTCCTAGAAGAAAGGTCAATATGGGAACTGAAAGCTTGGTTTCGGCTAATCTCTGATATTCAGCATAAATCAGCCCYGAGAATAAGACTGTCTTTAATATAGGGATCATGTAGCCAGGCTTCCCAAATACATTAAATCCTTCTCTTAAGCACTAATAGTACTTAATGAAAGTTTTATGAGCAATGTACATTTTAGAGTAAATTTTCATATCCATTATCGTTTTAAAAAGCACATCAAGGAGCAAATGTATTCATGCCAGAACAAAGTAATTTAGTAGAGTCACAAAAAAGGCATGGACCCCTCCTGAAATAAAAAGTGAACGTTGATTAGGCAAAGCGACCAATGGGGATGGAATTCAAAAACTTAATTCAGCATGAAGGACTTCATTTGAGAAGGAAGAAATTTCTCACGTGCCAGCTAAGCATATTCCTCTGCGCAGCTTAATAAAGCTGCCTTGTATCGTGTTCTGGAGCTGTACATTGAGATTGCTTGATAAAGGTGCTGGCTTCTAGGGAAGAGTCTTTTTCTTCTGAGACTCTTAGAGAAGTTCTTAGGACCYGCACTAGCCTATGTCTCTATAGAGAAAGATACCTCCATCTTCGGACCAGGGCAGATGTTTGGGATTTCYGTGGCGTCTAAAATGCACCAGATGGCTACACAGAGCAGCCAAATCACTGGCATTTTGATGATCAAAAAAGTGTCGTCCTGTTTTCAGCCTACTATTGCCAGCACTCAGTAGCAGCTTTATTGCACTTAAAAAGTTGGCCCACTGAGCTCCTCACTGCGGTTTTCTTTTTACGTCTGTTGTCTCTCTGAGATGAGGAGTGGAACTGGAAACTGTTTGCAGATTATGCTCAGAATTAGTGAATAGTTCCCAACCGGGGGACAGATTGAAAGGAAAGCTCTTTGTTTCTTTCCTTACAAGTCAAGACTTCTTACAGATCTAGTTGCCTCAGTGTTTGCAAAGGATAACTCTTTTCAGTCTTTTTCCCTGAGGTAGGCAGGGCAGCAGTCTGAGCCAGGGTCTCTCCTTGCTTGTGTGCAGGGTCCCAGGGTCCTCAGCACCAGGCTGCTGTGTAGCCCTGGAGCCAGTGACTATTAGGAGGAGAATGCATGTCCCTGATGGACAGGGCTGTATGGAAATTAGATGATTTCCAGGCCAGGTTCTTTTAGATACAGGATAATTTGTAAACTTTTGTCTATTATTTTGTAGCAAAAACGTGCATATCTTTTGAATAATTTAGTCTATTGTGTGGGATGGTTCAAGGGCCATTCTTCCATGGCCTCAGCATGCAAGGGGTTTTATTGCAGGTAGGAAATCTCAATCCTGTGGCAGGTCTGGGACTCACAGCTGACAGTTTTGCTAATGATGTATGAATCCAGCTTCTTTCTTTGCAGGAGTTCAGTAGGGCTAAGGAGACAGGAAAAAAATAAATAATTCTGCACATGCTCATTTTTGTGTTTAAAATAATCATAGACTTGAAGAAGTAGAACTGGAAGAGGCCCTGAAAATCTGGCTCCCTCCAGTGAAAGATGAGGCTGTCAAAACCATTTTGGACAGAAGTTTGCCTAAGATGTCCTTAAAAGTTTCAGAAAATGGAGATTTCACACCCTCCCCGGGCAATCTGTTCTATTGCTTAACTAGCTTTATAGTCTGAAAGTTTTTCTGCATATCTAACCTATATCTTCTTTGCTGCAATTTCAGCCCATTACTTGCTGTCATATCCCCTGTAGATATGATGAACACTTTATTACTTTGCTCTTTGCAGCAGTTCTTTAGATACTTCTAGAGCGTTGTCATTATCCATGCCATTCCCTAGCCATCCGCCTCGAAGCTGAACAACCCTGGTTCAAACTGGTCACCCCACTGTCTGCCATATCTCTTGATTGTCCCTCTTTCTTTCTGGTTATTTTTAATTCATCACTCCCTCCCTGAAGTATGGGATTTAGGTGTGGAATTGGAGGTACTGTTCCATCCGAGTCATCACATAGGTTGTGTATCTGCTGATCGCATGAGTATCCATTACTTGCAGAGAAGACATGTAATCCAAAGTCATCGTGATGTAAGGAGATTAAAAACAGATTCCAACAAGGAGGTATTTAGCAGAAAAACTAGCCACTCTGTGTTGAACAGGTAAACACTGGAAAATGTTTAATGCATTTCCTTTCCGTTCGAACATCTTACATAGTRTAATCACTTAGAAGTTTATTTTTCAAGCACCATCATAAACAGGAACCCCTCCTGATGTATCCTGGCAGTTAAGAAAATTGTGAGTTAAATATCTAAAACCAAGAGTCATTACCAAATTGCTTGTGTGGGTGTTGTTTGGAGGAGACCATCTGGCTAATGGAAAATGTCAAGCCCTTCACTGTGAGTTTCTATGTGTTTTTGTAAGACTTTAAGTAAAAACATTAATAACAGTGTGAACCCTGTCATTCTCACAGTGAGATGCTCACTCAGTGCATTTATCTCTTGCAGGAATCTTCTTTATGTCTATCCTCAGAGCCTTAACTTTGCCAACCGCCAAGGATCTGCCAGGAATATCACTGTAAAAGTCCAATTCATGTATGGAGAGGATCCAAGCAACGCTATGCCGGTGAGGGAAGTGCTTTGTGCTCAGTTCTGCGAGTGTCACGTGCTGCTAAGGCAAAGCACACAATGCAGCCATAACATCCCCGTGTTAAAGAAAGTCCCACTGACATATATTTCAAACTAACAGCTTCTAGGGAGTATAAAATTGTAGTAATTCAGAGCAAAGGGGGCATTTATGTGGAGGTTGCCAAATAATAGTAGCTAGTATTTTAACCTGAAATGTTTGCAGTGGACTCCTTGTGTTTGGAATGATAATGTGTTTGCTACAGTTTTAAAAAAAAAAAAAAAAAAAAAAAAGCCTGAAGATGATGGTTGTACTCGTGTTCAAAGCCAGAAGTAGTCAGCACCTGGTGAAGTTTTAAGTGTGAGGTACCTTGCCTTATCTAGGTTCTATTGGCCCAGTTTCCATGATGTCTTGTGTCTCTGTCTCTCCAGATTGTTTCCTCAATTTCCTGCTTTTTGCCGATCTGCAGATGAGGAATACAACAAAGAAATTCTCTCACTGTTAGTCCTGCCTACAGAGTCATTACGTGCATCAATTCCTCAGCTATATCTGTGTGCTATTGTAACTGGGATTATTAAAATTCCAAACTCTTCAGTGACTCAGTAAAATGTTACATAGGAATTAAGGATCAAATAACAAGCAGTAACTGTATACAACTGCACTGACTCTAGCTGTGAATGACACTAAATATCTCTGCAGGATTATGGAACAAATTCTTGGCAAAATATAACCGGGGGGGATTTTTGTTTGTTTTTTTTGCAGGTCATCTTTGGCAAATCTAGCTGTCCTGAATTTTCCAAAGAAGCATACACAGCTGTAGTATATCACAACAGGTAAAACACAAGCTAGTTCATAAAAAACCATGAGCCCCTGTGGATGGTATAATTGCAACTAGAAGGAGTTTTAGCAGTGTGAATGTGGAGTAACTCAATAGTGAATCTATCTTGATGTTATTTAACAGTTGCAATCTACACTTAAAAACAATATCTGCAGTGTTAAGAGATACTGTAGTTAGAGTTCTGCAGTGACTAGGAGCTTTGTTTACTTTGGTACAAATCAAGATCACTGTGCCAGAAGCCATGATCCCAAGCACGTAGCCAAACTCAGCGGATGGCAAAAGTACATGCTTCAAGTTGGGCAGATTTATGATGTACACTCATGTCAATTTGTGCTTTGTTATTTTACTGAATTAGTAGGTAATCGGAGCTGTTCAGACCGTAGTTACATATTAGACATATTTGCACTTGAAAATGATCTCCCTGCACCTGGCGTAAGGAGTGCTGAATCTAGCCCTAACATATCTGCTGTGCTTATAACTGTACCAGGGGAGGACCTCCATCCCTCAGGTCCGTGCATTTGGGCATTCCAGGTTTGCTGTAGTGGAATAGAACTTAATCCTGTTTCAGTTTCTGGAGCAGGCCGCAGAGCAAATTGCTCTGCAAGCTAAATTTCCTTTGGAATAAATTGGCCATTTCAGAAGGAAGCTGTGGTTGACCTACTGTATGTGCAGGAYGGACCAGACCCTGATGTGATAAAAGAATGAGCTAGATGGACAGGTTAGATGCAGAAAATGGAAGAATGATACTGTTCCTTTCAGTAATGACAGGACAGGGCATAGCTGGTGATGCCTTGATCTCAGAACCCTTGGAAATTAGAGTCAGTTTTGAAAATAATCTCAATAATGATGAATTTTGGTATGTTTTTCCTAATTACTTACATACTGTTTTACATACCTAGACTGAAAAAAGAAAAGCAGTTGTCCAATTTTGAGATGCCATTGGTGTTTAAAATCCCATGTATCTCAGCAAAGCTGGGAAAACTGCTAGAAGATGTTGTAAGTATTTTTCTGGATTGGAAATACATACTGCAAGTTTTTCCAATTCTTGGCCATCAGAAAGTGAAGTTTTTCATCCCTTGAGATAGTCCATATTCCTTCCTTCCAGATACTTTAATTCCAAGGATTCAGTCTCAAGTGTATGATACAAATAAGTCTAAGCCATCCTGCTTTTTATTGATAACTCAGTTGATGTTCTGCTGTCTGCACAGGTCGCCTGATTTTCATGAGGAAATCAAGATTAAGCTTCCAGCCACTTTAACGGATCATCACCACCTGCTTTTCACATTCTACCATGTCAGTTGCCAACAAAAACAAAACACTCCCCTGGAAACTCCAGTTGGATACACTGTGAGTGTGTCTTTTGATCTTTTTTGTGCTTCGACACAGGATGCATTCATAGTGCATTTTTTTCAGAATTCATTTAGCATGACTATCAACAATATTCACCATTATATAATTTTATAGTTGTTGCATTTTGAAGTGACTGTGCTTTTAAGTAAGGAAAGATTTGGTCAGAAATTGAATTGTGCAGAATTCAACAAAAGCCKTAGGAAGTGAGTGGTTTTGTTTTTCCTTTTTTAAATTCCTTCCTTTCAAATTCTCCTCAAAGTGGATACCGATGCTTCAAAATGGACGGTTAAAGACGGGTCAGTTCTGCCTACCTGTTTCACTGGAAAAACCACCACAGGCTTATTCAGTGCTTTCTCCAGAGGTGAGTTTTTCTTCATGCTGAAAATCCACCAGAGAATGCTCCTGTCAGAAAGTTGGGAGAATATACTCATACAATTATATACATGTGGGTGCATGTGTATTTTAAACTTCTAAGTTATTTATTTCGTAAATGCTGTTAAGTTTTGATGGGTGTATTTGTGAGTGATCTGATGGTAAAATAAAAATGAATGGCAAGTTATTAGAAGCCCCTTAGCTCTGCTTTCTGTCACATACTAGTTTATCTTTCTGTTAACCTGCAGGTGCCGCTTCCTGGGATGAAGTGGGTAGATAATCACAAAGGCGTTTTCAATGTAGAAGTTGTTGCTGTATCCTCCCTCCATACACAGGTAAACATGGAGAGTAATTATTGTATCATAGAGAGCTTGGTAATAATTTGACAMGGATTTATATAATTCAAGTAGAAAATTGGAAATGTAAGATGGTGATTGTTTTTACTGATCATTTTAGTCTGTTCTGTTTTACAAAGTGCCAGAAAGCTATTTTGATACTTCATACATGTTTTGTTTGTGCTATGATTGGTAACATGATTTTAGTGAACTTCTGTCTGTTTTGCAAAGAGTACTGTTCTTATAGCCAGTCACACAGGCTGTGGGAACTGCTGGTTTGTCCTGACAACTTTTCAACCCATTGGATAATTGGACGTATGAGCAGAGCTCTAAAAGATTTTGAGTTACAGTTAACTTTGTGACATTAAGTGGSCAAATATGAGGCCACAAATCCACAGAAAACAGAACTGCTTTGGGAGATCCTTGCTGATTATTCATTTTTGTTTGTATGTAGGACCCTTATCTTGACAAGTTCTTTGCACTTGTCCATGCTCTGGATGAGCACATGTTCCCTGTGCGAATAGGAGACATGAGAATTATGGAAAACAACTTGGAAAATGAACTGAAGAGCAGCATTTCAGCTTTAAATTCCTCTCAACTGGAGCCGGTAGTGCGATTTCTTCATCTCCTGCTTGACAAGCTGATTCTTCTCGTAGTAAGACCTCCTGTCATTGCAGGCCAAATAGGTATTCTATTTCATTTTATAGAGAATTTCATAACTGAGAGTTTTACACTTCCAATTTTATTGTCTATATGTAGAAATAATAAAGCCCATAATAATGCTTTATTTTTGATATTGCTAATATACTGGGTATCCGAAATAAAACATGCTGACATCCAGATCAGTGGTGATATATACAGGAGCAGTAGTTAATTCAAAAGTTTTTAAAAAATGACTTATAATTTGGGCATCCAACTTGAGACATCAGAAGAGGGCCTGAATTTCCAGGATACTCAGCACTTTCTTAGCACTGGAACCTTTTATAGTGTTTATACAGGCACTCAGAAATTAAGGTTTTCAGCCTCACTAGTTAGCTTGGAAAATCTTGGAGTAGGTGAGATAACGGGTGATACATGTTTCTGTACTTATTGTGGATCTGATACATGTTTGGAACAGATATTTTTCAGAGATAGGGTGGAATTGTTCTTTTTGATAGACTGTATATTTTGGCTGAAATTTAAATGAAGAAGATATTTAACTGTGAAAAATATGGTGAAATGTCCAAAGGATTTTATCCATGGTTTAAGCAAGGACTTTATCTTGCTACCAGCTACACTCATCTTTTGGTTCAGTTGTTTACTAGACCAGTTGAGAAACGCTTGCTATGCCCTAACAGACTTGACTGCTTACAATTTAAATGGTAGATGAAATGCACATTTAATATTTGATTATGGCTCCTACTGAAGTTTAAAAGGAACTCTTCACTTACTACTTTCAGTTAACCTGGGCCAAGCATCTTTTGAAGCAATGGCATCAATTATAAACAGACTTCACAAAAACTTGGATGGAAACCAGGACCAGCACGGCAGAAACAGCCTTCTTGCTTCCTATATTTATTAYGTTTTTCGCCTACCAAATACCTATCCCAATTCACCATCACCAGGTAACCCTTTGTTTTTTCTTTGCTTCTTGTCTCACTTTGTTACAAGCAAGCAGAAAGTGCTTGCTGGCCGAGTACGCTGAGATCCGACTGTTSGTTCCATGCCAGGTCCTGTTATTAACATTGCTTATGATCCAGTGTAGTCATTTAAAAGCTTGATTTATTAAGCTTAGCAATGTCAGAGGTTTAACTGTTTAAATTATGGTAAAACACAGTTTCTTAGCTTGGTTTTCTATTGCAAGTAGSGGGATGCAATACAAGCAAGGCCTGTCCTGCCTACCAGTCTCCTTCAGTACTTTAGGACTTTTAGATAGTTGCAGGAAAAATACAGTAGTAAAGGAGTGCAAAATACTTGAAAGCAGGTGTCTGGATGGAAGAGGGAGACCACAGAAAACTGAATTTTGGAAAGATRTCTCGTTCACACAAATTCTTTCTTACTTGAAGTGGAACACCCATGAGGGGTTTGGGATGRCTATGTACTTCAATCTGTGCCTCCTTCTTCAGTGGTTTTGCAATCTGGGGTCTGGCAAATAATGTCTTTAGCTCAAAACATAGCTCTAAAACCACAGGGAGTTTTCTGCTTCCCACAGATCACTGAGAAAAACAGCATTKTAATCCCATCACTTTCTCCCAGCTGCTTTGAAGAGCCAGGCAGAGGAAGACATGGGAGGTGTTAAAGCTGCTTTTAGCCACTGAAAGATTTCCTTACTAGCTGAACAGTTATGCAAAGGCTTGGTTGCAGCAAAGCTGTATGGAACAACATGGGTTGAGAGCTTTAATGATGTGACAGAGTGTTCTTTCTCATGGCTCTGTAGGTCCTGGTGGTTTAGGGGGATCAGTGCATTATGCTACCATGGCTCGATCTGCTGTCCGACCAGCAAGTCTTAACCTGAACCGCTCACGGAGCCTCAGCAACAGCAACCCAGATATATCCGGGACCCCCACCTCACCAGATGATGAAGTTCGCTCCATCATTGGCAGTAAGGTATGAATATGCTCCTGAGGGTCTTGCAGGAACTTCAGCATCCTGTATTTAATCATTAAAGAAATAATGGGGAAGTTTGAGTGTTTTTCCTATTAAAAGAAGTCCTCACTTATGGCTCTTTCTCAAGACTTTTTCTGAKAGTTGCTGGGAACATACTTGAAATTCCACTCTGAAATTTGTGATTTCTCTGACTTCCTAGACACCATCCTGCTAGTGTTACTTTCCCAAATGTGGTGGCCMGGAGTAAAAATCCTTGTGGATTTGTGTTTCCAAGACTAGCAGAATAAGAGTGATTTTCCACCTCAGCTTTCATGTGGCCAGCAGCCATATCCTCTTAGGAGTTGTTATGTCTCTCCAAAGCTTGCATTGCTAACCTTGTTACCCTGTGATCCCAATCTTACCTTCCAAACCAAAACTCTCCCTTCTCTTCTGCATTCAGCACTAACAACTACTCAAACGCTTCCTGTGCTACTTATGTCCAGAGCAGGTGTGTTCATACAGCGGGCAGTAATCCTAGCAGCTGCCTGCTCCAGCAAGGATTTCAGATGGTTGGAAAAAGAGCCAGAGTCTGGCCAGCTGAGCTGCAACTTGAAGCTGTAGTGTGCTAATTCCCAACCTTCTTTGATTCCTCACATCTATATATCACTGGCTAAAAGTGACCTTCCAGTGAATGTGGATAAATCAGCTCAGGGTGCCTGAGGATCTTAGCTCAGCTGCTGGGTGCCTATGTGTACATGCAGGTGTGTATTTATGGCATGCTAGGGCCTAGTTGGGCCTGGTTTCATGCCGCTCGGCCTCRGATGTGCTATCTGCTTTGGGAACATAGTTGCCTGGCCTTTCTCTGTGTTCAGTAGAAGAAAATCCTCAAAAGATAATTTATGCTGCACAAGATCTGATTGAAATTCCTGTCCCTCTCTGCTGACTGCAGGGTGCCTAGGGTTGCTTCAGTTCCAATCTGAGCACTTCAGTTTTATGCCTAAAATAGGTGGSATGAGGCAGGCCAAACCTTTATTTTTGGTGCAAATCTGTT
Organism: Nothoprocta perdicaria; assembly: GCF_003342845.1. NCBI lineage: Eukaryota > Metazoa > Chordata > Aves > Tinamiformes > Tinamidae > Nothoprocta > Nothoprocta perdicaria. The sequence goes on along the minus strand of NW_020455491.1, from coordinate 824,422 downwards.
ACTATAAAAGAGCACTTTGTTTACAGGTTTGGATTTTTTTTTTAATATATGCTTTTTTATTATTGTAATTTACACTAAAAGGGAACGGTTTTCTTTTTTTTGTTTTTCTGTGAGTCTTTTGTTTTTTTTCCTCAAAATTAAATTATTTAATAAAGTCATCAGGCTGACTAGACAGGCTCAACATTCACTGGTCCTGTGTTCTACAAGAACAAGAAAAACATTGTTGGAGAAAGAAGCCACCAATTTTAAATGAATAATGACACAATTTGCTCACCAAGTATGAAACTGAAGAAGTGTGGATAGGCAAATCATTATTTCTTACATCAAAGTGTGGACTTAGAAGACTTTAAAGAATTTGAAGACTGCTTTGATATCTTGCTAATTAATTAAGCAGCCGTGACCTTTAGTGAAATGCCATAGGCACTAATGTGCATATGGAATTTACACAGGATATCAGAAGTTTAACATGTGCTGGCTYAGTGAGTATCACAGCAGAAAATGAAGGGAAATTTTCTTCTGAAGATACATGCCAGACTTAAAAGGGAAGAGGATAAAGAAAACTAATGTATGGATAGCTTAGTAGGGAAATTTTCTTTGGGAGTCTGAGCATCAGCTGTTCGGCTCAGTTGGAATATACAGATTTTTAATTAAATGTGATTATTTCTCCTTGTTGAAGTCAAGCAACATATATGAGAAACTTACTGAAATGTAAAAKGAATACAAGTGTGTAAAATTTCATACTCTGTTTCTCTAAGTAATGATTTGAGAGCATATCTCCAAATAGGGCACCTACACTTTAAATTACAATCTGTCATAGGAGGTTTTCTGTTTTTAAAAGGAGCAGATAATATTTATTTGATTGAAGTCACTGGAGTTCAGTCTTTATTGGTTTTTGTTTTAAGATATTCCATAGTTTGGGAAAATTTACTTTGTCACCCCTGTATGAGCATCTTTCTTAAGTCAGAAAATGCAARCAATCATCAGGATGTACAAGATTACAGCACTTTTACTTAATAAAGGAGACTTTAAGTCTGCCACTTAYTTTGCCTTCACTTTTGACGGTGACTATTTAAATTTTATTACCTACTAAAGCAGATCTGTTAAGTGTCTAAGAAGAGCTCTGATGAGATTTTACACTTTGAGTGTTTCTAAAACACTGGAGGTGTGTTAGGAAGAAACTTGAAGAATTGTGCAATTCTGTAGCTCTGAATATGGATTTTCACAAACCTGTGTTATGTACCTGTGTGGATGCAGCAGCAGGGTTAAACCCCACAARCTGAACAGCATTTATGAGGAGTTTTGGGAACTTTGAAGTTGCTCTTGTAGTCAAGAAGCWCTCTATTTTTGACAGAGGGGAGAAAGAGTCTCTTTTCAGATTTTTACAAATAGATGCCTGCTCTTGCCAACATTGTGTATGGTTAATTTTATACTCGGGACCAATTCAGTGACRTGATTAGAAAGCATATGAGGAGACATGTGAGTGTTATAAAAGGGCATTTTCAAAATGAGGCCGGATGGATGATCTTGGTTCTGTGTTCTGCCAAGTCCTCTTGACTTTAATTCACTTAGGGCAAAATCAAGTGTGTTTATTTGTCTGAGCGAGGTAGAGAGCTATAATTTGTTTCCTCTAAAAACTGAGATGAAAACGCTCTGTGTGTTCCAGTATTTTTTTTAATTGCATATCTTAAGCAAAATTTTAGCAATGCTGTACTCTACACAGAGGATAGCTCAGTGGATTAATGGTTTAACTCAAATGTTATTGATTTCAAGTTTGATTACAGATACTCCTGACTTTGGAGCAATCCAAGCGACAAACTAGTCGGATTTTTTTTCTCTTTTCTTCTTTCCGAGTGTCTTGAGAGGAGAAGGGAGAGGACAGAGAAGGGAGCAGATCTGCAAGAGCAAATTTTGGAGTGTTAAGTAGATCCTACTTTTAAAAAGAAGGAAGATTTAAAAAAAAAAAAAAAAAAAAAAAAAAGTCTTGAAAAGCAGGTCCTGGAAAAGATGCGTCCTCTTCCTCGTGTTGACGAAAATGCCCAGATGTTCATGTGAAGTCTTCTTCACAGCCTTAACTCAGCCAAGAGTCCTGGTCCAAGCTTCTTGCTGTTTCTGTAACAGTTACAGAGCTCATGAACTGTGGACTGTCAGGTAGTCTATATCAAAAGTGTAGGAAACCACACGAACATCCTGTGGTTTCCTTATCTGTGCACCAGTTTCCTCTTTCACRTTGTTGTAAATCTGAACTGACTTCATCTACTGAAGTGATTGTATTTAACTTGATTGAAATGAGAGTGGGATTTTTCTCAGGATGAGGTTAGTTGTTAGAATATCCAAGAAATACAGGTAGGGCAGATTGCACCAGAGCTATTGACCATATTGATGTGGTGTGTGTTTGTGTGTCTGAGAGAGAGAGATGTAATAAAATAATTCTATAGACTAAAATTTCTCAATGGATGCCTGAGAAATCAGGTTGCTTTAACAGTACTAATTGATGATATGTTTGCAGTGTACCTAGTTTGATTGCTTTATAGAACTAAACTTTGACTACTGTATGGCATGCAACATGTAATATTTCTTTCCTTTCCCAACTGCTTTCTATTACATGCCCAGGGTTTAGACCGCTCCAATTCCTGGGTAAACACTGGTGGTCCAAAAGCAGCCCCATGGGGATCCAACCCCAGCCCAAGTGCAGAGTCAACACAGGTGGTGTCTTCAGTAGAGGTTTTTCTGGCTTTGTTTTCCCCAATGTTTCCCTGTAAAATATCTTCTTTTCGGTTTATATTCTGATTTTGATGGTTTGCCTTTTTCTTTCAGTCCCTGAAAAATTTATTTATTTATTTATTTATTTATTTAATTAATTTAGCATCTTCTCCCTCACCACCTCACTGCATTGCATGAGAAACCTCAAAATATGTGACCATGTCCCCTTATTTCATTTTGGTGATTGCTGGTCTGTGATATGTAAATGCTGTGACTCCTCCTCTCCTCCTCTCCTCCTCTCCTCCTCTCCTCCTCTCCTCCTCTCCTCCTCTCCT
>NW_020455491.1:758827-821192 GCF_003342845.1 Nothoprocta perdicaria | reverse complement strand
CTCTCCTCCTCTCCTCCTCTCCTCCTCTCCTCCTCTCCTCCTCTCCTCCGTTCAGGTGGAACACTTTTCTAATGGGAACGTTAATCACAGCTTCATAGTTTGTCCATGTTTCCTTTTTCTTTTAATGTTGTGAACCATTTTGCCATTTTCATCAGCCATTTAGTATTCATCGTCAAGCAATCCTTCATGACTGTTTGAGAGGAATATCATTAAACCAAAATTGTTACACCTATAATATTCTCTCTTAAAACATGTAAATTTAAATGCTGGAACCACTGACTTGCTAGGTCCAATTGTATCTGTTCTGTGTTGCAAAGTATGAAAACTTGAAGCAGCTTCAGTGAGAAAGACTTAGCTCATTCTGCCTGCTGCTTTTCACTGCATGGTCACCTGAACGTACCTCTCAGCTGTACTTCCTTTTAAATTAACTAATCTTCCAGAAATATTTGGGCTGAATTCACTCTCACTCATGGCAAATTATTTTCATTAGAAATAATAATAACTCCAGTAATTTTCTAATTTCCTGCACTAATAGCGGTGTCACTCTGTGGTACGTGCGCACTCTTTTTGTCTCAGGTAGATTGAGAGGTATGGCACTGAAAGTTAGAAGTATTATTACTTTCCTGATATATGCATGCTGATAAAATATAAGTATGGAAAAGTTTCATGCTTTGCAGCATAGGAGTGTTTTTGTGCATAAGAAAATGCAGCYATTTAAAGAGCTTATATGTCTTAAAACAGTAAAAGGTGTTGTCATTTTGTTTGAACCAGATCTGTGAATAAGAATTTGAGAATGCRTTAAAAGGTGTAAAAACAGTAAAAGTCTACAGCTGGAACAGTGTTTTTGTAAACGTACATTGTCCTTGAGCTGCAAAACCCATCCACAGCAAACTTTAATGTCCTGTCATCATTCATTCATCTCCACTCCGTAGGCTACGGATCGAAGTTGTAATCGTATGTCTTCGCACACTGAGACGTCAAGTTTCTTACAAACATTAACAGGACGATTACCAACTAAAAAGGTAGATTTCAGTGAAGACAATTGATATTGTGGGGCAGGGAGGTCAAATCATTCTAAAACCATGATGCAAACTATTCCTTTATTTATAGCCTGATTTTTTACCGAGGTCATTAGGAACTGCTGCTGCTGAGCACCTCTGAATATCCAAGCTGTAGTGAATATGAAATATTCTGACAAAGTTGAATTGGGAAGAATAAAATGATCAGGGGTAGCATGTCTGGTTTAATGCCTGTACTATTTGGATCCAATTTATTGCTGGCTTTCAAAAAATATGAATAGCACTGTCTAGACATGCAAGTGATACATTCTTGTGTGCAAAATTATAATGCGTTAGACGGTTGGCAGTACAGACATGTTCTGACCTCAGTTATATAGGTGTTAATCCAGAGTAAATCCAGGCAGTGACCGGRAGTTACTTTGGAAGTACCCTCTTAAACAAGATGAGATTCAACTGAAAATCAGACAGACAATTGACTCCAAATAACAAAATTGTAGTCACTACTGACAACTTAAGTCTGTGGTTTGGTTTTCCTGGGAAAAGAAATCAAGAAGCTGGTTCTTATCCCTACATTTCTTTCTTACTGTTTTAAGTCCTTTTTGACAGTAAATATATCTTTGTACAAATTGCTTTATATGTCCACTTTTTTACTCCTTTTTCCTGCAAAAATCAGACCAGGCAGAAAGGTAGACTTTTAAAATAAACTCATTTGAGCACAAAACTTTTTTTTTCTTTTTGAGGGGGGAGGAAAATTCTTTTAACACTTGAAATTCAGTTTTGGAGCAAGATTCTGTGAAACATTTCTCACATCACATATCATAACATTGTCCTTCATTGTTAGTTGGGGGTTTCTTTAAGGATTGTCACCACAGCTGTCATGTTCCCACTTATGATTTCGCTTAACCTCATTGTTTGCCACACTTTCCATGGACTGAACTACCATTTCTCATGCAGACTGCTTTTGTGAGCTGTTTTGAGACTGAGGTTAACTCTGAATTTGAATCCATGTAGCTTTTCCACGAAGAGCTGGCCTTACAGTGGGTCGTGTGCAGTGGGAGCGTGCGGGAGGCAGCCCTACAGCAGGCCTGGTTCTTCTTTGAACTGATGGTGAGCAAACTGAAAATACCTTGCTTATGGTCTTAAAATTCAGTTTAAAGCACAGTGGCAACAACTGTGCTTCCCTTCCCTTACATTTCTGCAAGTGACACTACTGTAATTTATATTCCTATAGGTGAAGAGCATGGTGCATCATTTATATTTTGCTGACAAACTGGATGCACCAAGAAAGAATCGTTTTCCTGAGCGTTTCATGGATGATGTAACTGCTTTGGTCAGCACAATTGCTGGTGATATAGTCTCTCGGTTTCAGAAGGTAATAACCAATAATTAAACTTARCCCAGGCCACTGCTCAGGCATCAGAGCTTCAGTATGTTGTGTGTTGATGCCTAGGCCAGGATTTGTCATTTGAACTGATAGTATTGCCATATTATCATGCAGTGTTACTTTAATACCCCTTTTTTTTCTTCCTTCTCTCTAGGATACAGAAATGGTTGAAAGGCTCAACACCAGTCTTGCATTTTTCCTCAATGATCTGTTGTCCATAATGGACAGAGGGTTTGTCTTTCTCCTTATTAAGACCTGCTACAAACAGGTAAATGCAGATAATTATCATTAATTAGCTGTGAGCTATAGCATAGCTTATTTCTGTAACAGAAAGGAAACAAYAATTGTGTTATCCAGGTCTTTTTATAGAGAATGTAGTGTTCTTAATGGTGGTTAGTATTTATRCCCTTCTGATTACACTCTTATATGTGAATTAGGAGTAATTAATTTGTAGTGAATGGACATGCCATGAGAAGGAACAATTTTTTCCCCTCTCCTCATCATAATTAGACRAGTAATTGAACCAAAAATTAGAAGGAAGTTGTGTGTGGGAGCTCACACTGTCACAGTTTGTCAGCRGATTTCTTCTGGTATGATCGTGTTGATCACCAAGTCTCCTCTGTCCTGAGCATCCAACARCAAGATCTCCTTTCCCATAAGAAGGGTTTCTACCTTATGCCTTGGAAGCTTCTCTGAAGCAGTGTAGCAGGGGAACCACAAAGTTTTGTTTTGACACTGATAACAGAGTGTGAGGCTGTTTATTGTAAGGGGCAAGGACAGCAATAACCTTTCAACTTGTTGCCTACTATGCTGCATCCTTGGCCTGTAAATTCATCACAAAGTGAACAGTCCTGATTCTCATAAGCTCCTGCTGAAGTCAGTATGACATAGATATCATGTGTCAAGTATATGATTCTTAATTTGCTTATGTAAATATGTCTGTTAAATATTACTTATGTAGGTGTATGTGCTAGTGATTGGGATGTGTATGGGTTCCTGCTCTTCAAAAATAGAATCTGTGACACAAAGAAGTAATACAAATATTACTATTTAATTACGTCAAACTCTTTAGTTTGGGTGTTGTGGCTGCAGAAGAGATTTCTGAGAGCAGTGATGGGCAAAATGGGGCTGGAGCTGCATTTATAATRTGTTTGGATCCTAACTGGAGTGTAACGGATTCAATTTGCCAGGTRTCTTCAAAGCTGTATTCCTTAACAAACCCAAGTAACCTGGCGTCTTTGAGACTGGACTTCCTTCGCATCATCTGCAGCCATGAGCACTACGTCACCCTGAATTTGCCCTGCAGCTTGCTCACACCACCTGCATCTCCGTCGCCGTCTGTGTCCTCAGCAACTTCTCAGGTGTGCTGTGACAAGGATTTTGTATGGAATTGCAGGCTGAGCTTTGTTCTGAGGCTTAAGTCTTGAGGCCTCTCCCATTGAATAAAAAGGAGGCCAATATTCTTTGTAGTGTCTATGCATGGTTTTGTCCTTTAGACCTAGTCCCTTCCCGTACTGACAAATGCATGAACCTAAATGAGGCATTATAGAGAAGACTTTGACTAGTTTTAGCCTTTTCTCGCAAAATGAAGTTGTGTCTCCCATGCCCAGGAAAGATAGATTGAATTAACTAGTATGTCATTCAAGTGGATTAATTAGTTCCAAAATTAAATAAACTAAATCAAATTAAAGCCTTCTTAAGCCTGAATGATGACATCCATGCCTCTGTTGAAAGTTTGACTAACACTTTTAAAGGTTATTTGGCTTAACTTGCCTAAGTACTCTGCTGTAGGTGAGAAGGTAATAATGATAAACAGTTGATGGAAGAGTTAGTCAGCTTGTCTGCAATATAAGCAGAGGTGCTTAAATTCAAAGAAAAAGGGGAGGAGGTAATTTACATTAAAGTGTCTTTAATTCTGGATACTGCTGCTACAATATTTTATAAGCTTTAATTCTCTGTGTTCTCGGGGGTCTCATTATGCAATTTCTGAAACTTGATTTTTTTCACAGAGCTCTGGGTTCTCCACCAATGTCCAAGACCAGAAGATTGCAAATATGTTTGAATTGTCTGTGCCTTTCCGCCAGCAGCATTACTTGGCTGGGCTTGTGTTAACGGAATTGGCTGTCATTTTAGATCCTGATGCAGAAGGGTAAATCTTTACGTTATTTTTTTCCCAATCTTTTTCTGTAATTCCAAGTATATGGTGGATGCCAAGCAAGTTCTACACTGTGGCCAGAGCTGATTTAAGCTTAAAAGCTGAGAAGTTAAGAAATCCATTCCACAACTCTTAAGAATCCTCTTTGCTCCCTGCCCCTTGTATTTCCTACTTCCTTAGCTCTGACTGTATAAATGTGATTCTAGGCACATTTTTCCAACTGAGAAGGAAAGGAAGAGACTCCTATTGGGCTCTCCAGCTGGCTACAGGGCCACCTTTGGAGCTCTAAGAGGAAAATAGCTTTTATCAGTTGTAACAAGAAAAAAATATTCAACATGAAAGAATTCTTTGTTTCTAATGGGGTTTTTAGTGTTATAATGCATTCCTTCTGGGCTCCTTCCAGCTTTTTAGGAACAAATTATGTGTTGATGAGGGCTCTATGGATAACATGAATTGAGTCCAGCATGCAGAGTTTGCGGATGATCTGTCCAGCCTGGTCTGGAGTTCTGACATCCAGTCTGTTATTTGTGTTATTTAGGTCTGTATTCAGTTTTTCCCATTGCAAATGCATTTCAATGGAAATTAATGATTTCTTGTATGTTCCTAAATTCTCAGAGGCGTTTTTCTAGAATGGATCCAGAAATATCAGCAGAGCTAACAAATGCTGATAATTTATAGTTAATTCTGTCGTCTTAGAGATCCCAGGAGTGTGGATTTGCATTAATTCTTTCCTGCTGGAAAAGAAAGTCATGCCTTAAATTGAAATATTTTCTTTTATATGTACGTACACTACAGTATCATTCCTTTGGCCAGAAACAGAAAAAGCAGCAAATCTTTGCCCATTTACACTGTCAGCAGAAGTTCTTCTGTACCGTAGCCACATCCTGTTCATTAGTTAGAAATCTGATCCTCTCTCATTGTATTTGCTCCTGGTCTTCACACACTTTATTGTTCTCGCCTAACTTACTTCCTGAGCTCTCCCTTGGGTCTGGGTCTGAGCCCAGCTACACAGAGGAACTGTCACTGTGATCTTACTGCTGTCCCTTGGAGACACTGTTCTCTCAAACCCAAACTTAACAAAGGAAACCCACTGAATTCTTTGATCCCAGTTCAGCTCTGGAGATTGMCTTTAATCAAAAGTGGAGATTTTTAGCCTTGTACATGTTATGCATTTAATTGTTACAATTTTGCAGAATAATCCCTCAGTTGTAGCTCATTAACTGTTCTCTGTCCTCAACCTTCTAGCTTTGCCAATGTAGAGAGTTTTTGGAGGACAGCAGCAGAATTCAAAGATTATTTGGAATTGGTACCTTGTGCTATGTATATGTGACTCTGTTCTTGTCAGCTACATAAAATAATCTCAGCCAGGGATGTACCTTTGGGATTGATCAGAAGAATTGCAATAAAAATAGCAAGTAGAGTAGGAATTAATACATCTAAGTGTTGGAGCCTCGGACTGCAAATCTACTTGGGTCTAGTAGATCCACCAGGTAAAATAAACCACTCAGTTCAGATTTGCCTTTTCCTGCCTGTGAGGAGTTTTAAAGGTCAGACAGGGTCATTAGCTGATCGTTAGTATAGAACTCAGACATGCCTGTTAGGAAAATGTTTTCACCTATTTCCTATTTCCCTTTGAAAAAACCTTGAACTTCTTTCTAGTTGCATAGTCCTGCAGCAGGAATGAGGAATAATATCTGTTTATTTTTTATTGTGTCAGGCTTACCTGGCCTCTTGATAGTGATACAGAACTTTGAGACTTTTTTTTCTCTCGTCTTCTTTGTCCCATTAGCAAAATATCTTGAAATTTAGCTTATACATTTTACGAGTGCTATTCGGATTCCTTTGGGAATTTTGTTCTTGTGAAGTTCTTAACGAAGAAAAGACTTTCCAGTGTCCTAGTGTCTAAAGGTAGTACTTCAATTAGATTCCTCCACGCTGCGTGCTGCACACAGCACATGACAGTTCAAAGCACTTGATGTCTGAAAGATGAGTCAACACGTGGATTAAGCAAGCAAGTTGAATTTGGCAGTTGGAGAACGAGGAAGAAAGAATGAGTCCAAGCAGCTATATCCTTAACAGATTGTCTTAGCAAACAGTGCTGCCATGCTTTGATTGTTAACCAGTAATAATTTTATTGCTCGTTACATAATTTCTCTGGTGCCCCTATTGTCTGATGTTACGGAACACAAGTGAGAAAAAGCAGAGTTTGGCCTTCATATTTGGTGTCAAAAGTCAGTATTCTAGAAGTGAGCCGTGTTGACACAAAGTCATGCCAGGGCTGAGGTAAAAATGAGACTGTTTGGAGAGCATCAAGCTCAGTTCATTGTATAATCAGCCAAAAAGGCATATTTTCTCCTCTCTGATATGGATCCATCTGTCACCAGCTCCATACCTGCTGTATTTTGGAAGATGTGGAAAGAAGCTCATGTAGCTTCTAGATTTTAACTACACTGCTTTTTTGAGTGCGTTTCCCCTGTAGGGAGGTTCCTTTTAAACTATTACAAACCTGGCTTAAATGCCTCTCCCTCAGAACAATACGAAGACTTCCCTTTAACCTTGATTTGAATGACCCAGTCATGTAGTTAAGCATTTCCTTCCTAGTTGCTTAGGGTCTCATTGATAATATAAACAAGCAAATGTGGGATCTCATTACAGCCTCATTAAAAATACAGAAAAGAAGTGTAGCTGCAACTAGCTCATGTCCTTCTAACCTCTGCTGGTCTCCTTGTAATCATTTTARACCCCTTGACAATCCAGTCAAAACCTCGCACCTTTTTTTTTAACTGGAACTTAACTCTACTTTTCAGGTAAAGTGGATACTGCCTGAAATTCAGCACTTGTTTTAATACCTCAGGTCTGAACACCGAAGCTTATGTTTTGCTAATGCATAATGTATGAGCTTCCTTGGCTGCTTCGTGCATGGGGTAAAGTTGTCTTACTGGACTSGTTTGCCTACAGAAGCAAATAGTGAGAGACATACATGCTATTTGCTCTGTGAGAGTTTTGCCTCTGTGTGGTGGCTGAGGGAATCGGAAAGGGGCTGAGCGAGTTCTTGGGAGACTCAGAGTTTGTGATTTTAAGGCATGAGCACGGAATAGGCTCAAGCAAGGTGCTGTGTGAGAGAGAGTCATGTTTGGGCTCTCCTGAATCTTAATAATGGAGGAGGTGTTTTGGGAGGGCTTTTTTTCCTTCTACTCATTAATWWTTTTTTTTTTTTTTTTTKAAATTATATAATGGCAAATATTGATCTGTAGGCTGCTGTTGTGGTTGAATAACTGCATGGGGGTTCACAGAACTGAAGTGGAAACTTCATGGTGATTTGAAAAAGGGGAGTTCTGTCTTAAGACACAGTTGCTCTCTGTAAATATTGCTGGTTTCACTAAACCCACTGTCCTCTTGAGTTTCTCCTCCTGTCTTCCATCTTCCCCATGTTCTCCTAAATGTTCTTCAGTAGACTTGATTCTTCAGCACAGTGGGAGTTTGGGGTTTTGTTCTTGAATGGAAAATGTGAGAACCTGCACATTAGATTGGGTCTGATTGTGCACATCAGCAGAAGGTTTTTAYACATTTTATAGGATATAATCAAAATTACTCCTGGACTGCAGGCCAATTTGTGAAAGCCAGCCATTTGGAAAACCTGTGGGAGAGCAAGGAGTACTGTGTAATTACAGTTTATGTTAAGTTAAAAATAAAAGCCAGGATTTTTTTTTTTTTTTTTTTTGGAAGCCACTTAGTTACAAAGTATCGTTTGCTTTGAAGGTATTAACTAATCTGTGTGACCCAACTCTCTTTTAACAGTTTATTTGGATTGCATAAGAAGGTCATCAATATGGTACACAACTTACTGTCCAGTCACGACTCGGATCCTCGGTACTCTGACCCGCAGGTAAAGGCCCGGGTGGCTATGCTGTATCTACCTCTGATTGGCGTGATCATGGAAACCGTGCCTCAGCTCTACGATTTTACAGGTATTTTGTGTTCTATGCTTTGAGTGCATTTTCAGTTGCTTGTAAGATTTGGTTACTTTTTTTCTAAAATTGAACAAACAAACCCTTTACTGCTGAATGGGATTGTTACTGTTTCTGAAGTGTGATAACTTTAACATGTTTTCACATCAATTTCCTAAACTGCATGTGCAAAATATATCCACAGTAACTCCAAGAGTCAAAAGCTGCATTTACCTACCTTGTAACATGAAGTGAAAAACAAATATTGCATTTAAGTTTACTTTTTGATGATGAATGAAAATGCCTGGTCAGCTCCCTCTAGCCTGTTTAAAAATTGACCCATATACTGTACAATAGCCATAACCATTCCAAAGGATAAGCAAAGTTCCTCCTTTTCCTTCTAGTATGTTCTTTATCAGCAGTGCTTTTCAGGTCTGCCCAACGGAGTGTCCTGAAGAGCAATGGTCATTATTTATAGCAGGGCAAGGGAATCACCTGGAAAAGCTTGGAATGTGGAGTTGTCTGCTAAGTCTTTTGAGTTCAATGACATGAGGAAGCTCCAAGGAAAGCTTTGGGGTGAACTCTTCAAAGCGGGCTAAGGTTAGAAGAATTCTRGAYACTGAGGTTTTTAGGTCACTTTTGYAAATTGTTATTCTTCATAACTTCAAATAATAGCTCTGTTTACTCGCAGGACCAAATGAGCGTGATGTTGTTTAGTTTGCATTTCCAGACAGTTCGGTGAAATTAGCACTGTGGAAGGAGACTGTGGTGAGGAGCTTTGAATTTGAGGATTGACTAGGTTGTGTGTGATTGTGTTTCTTGGCAGAGAGTCACAATCAGCGAGSGAGGCCGAGCTGTGTCGCTGCAGAGGATTATGAAAGCGAGGGTGGAAGTATGATAAGCCAGACAGTTGCCATGGCCATTGCAGGAACATCCGTCCCTCAGCTCACCCGACCCAGCAGTTTTCTACTCACCTCATCGGTACAAAACCATCCCTCCCTATTCCTTGACCCTCAGCCTGTGTCAATAAGCAAATATTTACACATGCACGCCCTGTAGGAGTGATCACCGAGCAGTAGGGCCTGATACCAGCTTGCAGCTGCGTTTTACACAGGAAGGCAGAGGGTGAAAAACAAAGTGGAACAGATCACCCTTGTATGGGGTTGTGGCTGATTTGGAGGGAGTACAGTAAAATGCTAAAAAAGAAAAATCAACAAAGCTCAGAAAATGGAAGAATTCCCTTTSCTGATAAAGATTTTAACCTTTTCTGAAACAAGTCTGATAAAAGTTCTGTAAAGTGCAATAGTCATTTTATGTGAATTGCCGTAGTCATTATAGATTCTAGGCCCTGCCACATTCCTATAACATCTAAATGTTGAGAACATAAATGTGCCATTTTCCTTGCCCTCTCTGCCAGGGAGCGGGTCCCTCTGATTCTAGTAGCAGGCAGACCCCTCTGAGCTATTGAGTTGGTAAAGAGCAATGTGTGTCTCCTGGTTGTTGGTAAAAATTCCTCTATGTCTATCTGGTAATTACTTAGCCCAGAGTGGTAGCTGATACAAATCTTTTTATGATGATTGAAGTGTCTGGGCATGAAACCCCATGTAACTAACTGTCTTGACCTGTCTGTTCAGAGTGGAAGGCAGCACTCCACCTTCTCAACAGAGTCCAGCCGTAGCCTCTTGATCTGTCTCCTGTGGGTGCTCAAAAATGCGGATGAAAGTGTCCTGCAGAAATGGTTCACAGACCTGTCAGTGCTGCAGCTGAATCGCCTGCTGGATTTGCTTTATCTCTGTGTATCCTGCTTTGAGTACAAGGTACTGCTATATTGTCCAGAAACTCCTTCTAGAGCATGCAAGGGTATTTCCTGCTCTCTCCTAAGTATTTCTTGTATTCATAATCCTGCAGCTATACAGTTCTCTGTGAGATCTCTAGCCTTCTTGCACATTTATTTAGCAATGCAAATGACTCTCCTCCTTTYATTTGTTCAGTACTTGCCACTTGTCACTCACTTGAGAACTGTTGAAGAAAGTGGGGACAGGTCTGGGAATTTTTTGTTTACTCTCAACAGAATGGTAATGGAGTATGGAGAGACTAGATAGCAGCTAAACCTATATTCTTTTCCTGACATATGTCTTTGTCAGATAATGTMTCTGCAGTTATTAATCCTCTGAATATATCTCAGTTTGAAAGAATCTTCCATCATTGTCGCTTTTGAAACTTGCAGGGCAAGAAAGTATTTGAAAGAATGAACAGTCTGACATTCAAGAAGTCAAAGGACATGAGAGCCAAACTTGAAGAAGCTATTCTGGGAAGCATAGGAGCAAGGCAGGAAATGGTCCGAAGAAGCAGAGGACAGCTAGGTAAGTAAAGATGTATTTTGTGCAGGCCCCTTTCTCGAAAAGTCCTTGCACTCTTCGGTGGTGTGGGATACTACACATCAAGTGCTCCAGACAAACAGCCCCCAGGGAAAAAGCCATTTGCAGTTTGCAGCATGCTTCACTGGTTCTGTAAAATCTCCACACCTTTCCTAAGTTCCATCAACTGGCTATTTATTTGTTACTTGACTGCTTTACTGTATAAGTGGTCATGTCTTATTTATGGGACCTTCCTGCCTGAACTTCTTCTAGTGTAACATCTTTCAGGGCCACTGTCTAGCATGTTCAGGGCAATGGTCAATGTGGAAAAAAAAATCTGTCTGGTCTTGCTTTTCATCACTGAAAATGCCCGAGTGCTTCTGCTAAAATAATGCTTGAAATAGCCAACAGTTTAGGGAACACATGCCCCCTTGTGATGACTTCTGTTTTTTTCTCTTGAGGGTAAGATTGGAAGTGATTGAGGAAAATTGGGTTTGGTCCCCTGTTCTGCCACAGGTTTCTTCATACATGTAAACCAGTAATTGTGAGCTAAGTTGAATAAGTTTTTAACAGTAGGTCTCTAATGACTTATTTGAGAGAGAAATGGCACCCTTTTATATTTTTTTATCTGGCCTCAATGCTTCAATTACTGAACTGTGTCTCAGTTGAAGACAGAAATAACAGACTGACAAGGGTTGCCAGACTCAGCCTCTTTATCTAGTCCAAGGAAAGCTGAACAACCTCCCTGATTTGAGTATCTCAGCTGCCTGTCACTATTAGCTGGGTAGTGAACTGACATGGAAATGGTCTATGTTTCTCATGGCTCATTCAGATGAAAACCTCTATAGGGAAAGGCACCTCTCATGTCACTCTGAGCAATGATAGAATTAGGGACCATATAAAGATTTGGGGTGACTGCCACAGCCCTTGAGCTCTGAGGAGTTATGGTTTGCTGTCACTTCTCACTTGTGAACATATCTAGAATAGCCACCCATGCAAAAAACTAACAGTAGATGATTGCTGTTGTTTTGATGTTATTCTGCAGAGAGAAGTCCTTCCGGGAGCGCATTTGGAAGTCAAGAAAATTTGAGATGGAGAAAGGATATGACTCACTGGCGTCAAAACACAGAAAAGCTTGACAAGTAACTCTGCCTTATCCTTATACATTAACAATGTCACCATTCCCCTAAGAACTCAGGGTATCTCTCCCCATAGGGCAGTGGCAGTGGTCCACTTGTACCTCGTGTGAGCAGATTTAGGCCCTCAGCTGGAACAGAGCTGGTTGTGTCTCTGCTTTTCTACTTGCTTTTCTTTATTTAGTATTTTGAAATGAGTTTGAGACTAACACAATCCATTGCCTTCTTAAATCCCTGTAGTAAACTGTAATTCAGGGAGAAGATCCATTATTAGTATTACAGGTAGTATATATATCTCATGTCATATTTCCTTTATTCCATAAGAGCATTCTGGAGTTGTCAAAGCTTGCTTTCCTTTCCTGTCCTAATCCATCACTTTGATTGTTTTTCCACATGTGCTGTGCTTTTAGAAGCCACAAACCAGCCAGGTACTGTAGCACTGGTGTGCAGCTCTTATAAATTGCCGTTTTGTACATACGTAGACTCAATCATCACAGCACTATTTGTGATGCTTGGCAGAAATTTTCAGTGTGTGTGTGCAATTGGTTGGAATGAGCTCTTTTTGCTTATTATGCCCCTTCCCTTTAGGATTCCCTCTCTTGTTGTGGTTTAGTCTGGAAGGCTCGGGAGTTATGTTCAGGCTTTGCTCTGCACGTTTTCTGTTTTCTCAAATTGCAACCTGCAGCCTCCGTCCTCCCAGCAAAAGAATTATTCCTAATCCCAGGGAAGCCAGCTCAGCCCAAGTGAACTTCTGAAAACACTGGGAAAGGGGGTCCTCAGAGACTGCACAGAGGGCAGGTCAGATTTCAGCCATGAAGACAGACTGCTGCCTCCTTAAGTTGAAAATATATCTTCACAGCTTCTAWTTGCTTTGTGCAACTCAACCATGTAGTTTCTTGCTGTGTTAGGTAGTAATGTTTTGTCCAGGACTTTCATCCTGTTCAGGCCCCGGGAAGGCCAAATAACCGGTGATGTACTGATAAAGTGACATTGGTACAAATTTCTCCRTGATACAACTCCAGACCTCTGTGGACAGAGTTACACCAGCTTAACATCTGGTCTGCAGGACCCATCATTTCACTGTTGGGACTTGGTCCAGGGTGTCCCTTCCCCCTGGAAGGATCTAACACACATGTTAATTCACTGTGGATTAGAGTGACAATCAAAGGACGGTCTCTCTCCCCACAAARTACTGTGCTCAGATAACTGCACTGACCTGCTCCTTAACCTGTATTTGCTCATTCTGAGCCTTGGTGTGTCACGTGCAACTCCTGCCGGTAGCCATGRTACTGCAAATGTGCTCTTCATCCATAGGTAGAGTCCAACACTTTGAAATCTAATGCTAGGAGAACTGTTTTATGACAAATGCAGCAAGACTGTTGTTACACACTGAGAACTCTGCACAGCTAAACGCAGGTGGCATTATTGTATGCAGGGCCAGGGCTCTATGTATGTTCTGGAAATGTCACAGTAGGTAATGAGAGCGTGACCCAGCAGGCACAGCAAGCAGCAGGCATGGGGAAGAGGTCGTTGCAGCAGGGGTTCCAGGAACACTCTCAGACATGTCAGTCACCATCCCATGTGCTGCATTTTTTTGCTTGGATTCAGCCCGTTCTCATGTGTCACACTGAGTGTGACTTGGCCTGGTGTAAGTATGCCAGAGACAGCACCTGAGCATGGCAAGCTGTTGYTGGATGCTTCAGAGGTACTGCTTCAAAGGTCCTGTTGGGTCTTTGCCCAATGTGCTCGTTTCACTAAAGTGGTTACCACTGAATTCCTGGGAACAGGATGTAGGAACTTAATCAGCCTTTCCAGGAAAATGAGTGGCTGGCATTTAAGTGCAAATAGTTTCCTCAGAGAGGAAGATATTCTACAAAAACTGCAATATAATGTAGTGTAAAAGGACAAAGATCACATCCACAGATGATGCGGTCTCTACCACACAGTGCAAAATTACTAGCTCACATAGCACCACCTTGTGTCCGTAGCCTATAACATAAAGCTGTATGTTCTGTTCCTGGTTGTGTTGCTGCATGCCTTACTATGCTACTAAACCAGTTTTGAGCTGGATTTTGAAGCTAAATTATTGTTATGTTCCTAGGAGGATAATGAAGTGTGTCAAAAAGTAGTGTAGTCCCTCCTGAGCATGATAAACATAAATTGTGTGCAAGCTGGTATACGTGAAAAAGTTATTTCTTCTTGTCCTCGTAATGGATGCATTGAAATACCCTTGTAATGTTGTCCAGTACTAAATGTGTGTGCTGTAACTGGGAGTTTCCTGCTAATGAGAAAATGTTTTTGACTGGAGAATATGGAGTTCAGCTTCTTAAACAGAATGTAATTTTATTGCTTTCTTTTCTCTAATTAGATCAAGGGCAGAGATAGAACATGAGGCACTTATTGATGGAAATCTTGCAACGGAAGCAAATCTGATTATTTTGGATACATTAGAGATAGTTGTCCAGGTAAGGGTGATAAAAAAAAAAAATAGCAGATACATTGTAAGAGCATTTGGATCACCTGGCAATGAACAGTTTGTTCTTTAAAAAAATATATATATATATCTTCCTGCCTTAACTTATCTTAAATTCTAGAAAGCTGCCCTAGTCTGACCAGCTCTAGTTCCTTCCCAGATCTGCCTCAAGTCATCCAATCCAGGTCAATCCCTTCTGCCTAACTGGCAATGTGCAGTTGATGTTTCCGGGCTCTTGGCCTGGTTGCACACCCCAGCTGTGTCCTCGCTGCCTCCTGGTGAGYGTGGACACGTGCCCCTTTTCTCCTCTGCTTTCAGTGCAAATGAAACATTGTGCTAGGCTAGAAGAAGGCAGTCCCTACTTGGCAGATCCAGCCACAGGGAGATCTGGGCCCCAGGAGAGTTGCTGTCTGCTTATAGTGGCAGATACCCACTTTACATCTGAGGGGGTTTCTGAAGCAAATGGTGCCTCGTCTCTGCAGTGCAGGCCCTTTTTGCCTAAGTTTGAATGTTAGCAAAGAGACACTGCTGCACTTCTCAGGTGAAGCTTAATTACCCTTGGAGTGAGAGGTTGATCCGCTCCAGGGCTTTGGAGCATCCAGGGTTTCATTCCAGCTTCATGACATTTCCAGGACTCGCAAGGGCTTCACTTTGCACCTCAATAAAACCACTGTAGTCTCCCTATAACAGAACAAGGTCACAGAAGGCCAGAGCCTCTTCAGGTGGACAGCACCATCATACCACAGGCTTTAGAGCATGTTATTCATTCAGGAACATCAGTGTTGCACAAACCAAACTAAACAGGTAATTTTCCAGTGCCATAGGATTTTATTCAGGCAGTTATTGTCATCTTCTCTCTCTCAGCTGGGAAATTTGTTTGTGCTCCTGTGACTCTTGGTTTACCTTTGACTGCAGACTGTTTCTGTGACGGARTCCAAAGAGAGTATCCTCGGCGGGGTGCTGAAAGTGCTTCTGCACAGCATGGCCTGTAACCAAAGTGCACTTTATCTTCAACACTGCTTCGCCACACAGAGGGCTTTGGTTTCAAAGGTGATTTCTCTGCAGATGCTATACGATATACTGAGCAGCAGTGATGGTTGGGGTTTTTTTCACTGCATTGAAGTCACTTCACCACCACTTGATCAGTACTAGTTTTCAGGAAATGTGGTCTGAGAATGGTTTAAACCTGACTGTTTTTCATGATCGTTGTCTGTATTTATGTGCTTGGGTTTGGGGACTGTTTGCAAACTTGTGTGAGTTCCTCTTGGCCAGCTGTAAGCTGACAAAGGCACCTACCCAATAGAGAACACAAGGCACAGTTTGAATTTAGACTGAATGAATCTCAGTTAAAATGAATGTATTTTACTGAGCTCGTAATTTCTACYATTTACCTGTTTCTGTACTGGAAATAGACTTGAAATTTTAAATTTGATTTTATGGAACTGAGGTAAATCAATCTAAGAACGTAGGAGCAGGTTTGTGGGGGTGATGTAAAATGAGTTAAATTCTAGTGCTGCCAGTGAGTTTGCTTTTGACTCAGTGAGAGTATGAAGTGATATAAATTAGCCCCCTTGAAACAGAGGGAACTGTATTTCCTGTAGTGCTAATCTACACTCATTGCAGGGGATCAGCAGAGTTTTTTTTTTCCCTRGTGTTTGTTCCTCTCTGTCCAGGCAGAAGTGCTTTTCTCATGCGCTGTTGTTTTTCAGTTCCCTGAGCTGCTGTTTGAAGAAGAGACCGAGCAATGTGCAGATCTGTGCCTGAGGCTCCTGAGACACTGTAGCAGCAGTATCAGTACAATACGGTCACACGCGAGTGCCTCTCTTTACCTGCTAATGAGGCAAAACTTTGAGATCGGGAACGTAAGTATCTTGATGCACTTTACCAGGTTATGATGTGTAAAATTGTTGGGGACTGCTGTGTGGAGCACTGTGTATTCCTGCAGGAGAGCTCACCATCCAAATAAGCAGGGAAGAGAAGCACAAGTTACTGACTTTGCCTTGCTCATGATCTTGCTTTACTTCACGTCACTGTTTGGTGACATGGCAAGAGTGTCCAGGTCCAATGTCAATATCGTCGCTGTATGCTCAGAATTTCATACCAGGCCCCTGCAGCAGATCTGAGAGAACCCACCTGGTCTGTGCCCAGGGCTTTCTGATTAAGGGATTGACAGCAGAAGTCAACAGTGACTGTGACTTTTAGGCTTGACCTAAATAAAGACGGCTGTCTTTAGGAATGAAGACTGTATTCATGAGTTGAACATCATCCTATTCACAGTGCTTGAAAAGAGAATGGGAAGGAAGGAAATTTAAAACTTGTTGCAGGAGAACCTTAACCTGAAACTTAATAATGTTGCCATCAGATTATGCAGCCAACAGCACCAGAGATTTAATGTAACCTGAGTTTCACTGACCATGGGGATGGGAAGTGGATCCAGGTGTCTGTCAGGAGGAGGATACAATGACCAGAGCTCTGATGTTGCAGCAGACTACTGCAGTATGTCTGTGTCGTTGCAATATAATAACAAATTTCTGTGTTTTAGAACTTTGCCAGAGTGAAAATGCAGGTGACCATGTCTYTGTCATCCCTGGTGGGGACATCCCAGAATTTCAATGAGGAATTTTTAAGACGTTCCTTAAAGACTATTCTGACATATGCTGAAGAAGATCTGGAACTCAGAGAGACAACATTCCCTGATCAGGTAGGAAAAATACCCCAAGGGAGGTGACATGTAATTCATTATCAAGCTCTTCTTAAACCTTCATCTGGTAGCTGGGATTTGCCTGCATTCCCTGAGAGAGGTGCATATATTTTTTTTTCTTCCCGTCTTCCCGTCTTCCCGTCTTCCCGTCTTCCCGTCTTCCCGTCTTCCCGTCTTCCCGTCCTTCCTTCCCCTGTGAGCAGGATATATAAAATTTAGGTCCTTGATTGATGCTGATGCTAATTCAGAGTGGCTGTGGACCTGAAATGGCAGTGTATAGTTTGCTCCCTGCTGACAATTCCTTAAAGCATTATTTTTGTTACAGGTCCAGGATCTTGTGTTCAACCTCCATATGATCCTCTCGGACACAGTTAAAATGAAGGAGCACCAGGAAGATCCAGAAATGCTGATTGACCT
Source organism: Nothoprocta perdicaria (assembly GCF_003342845.1). Lineage (NCBI taxonomy): Eukaryota > Metazoa > Chordata > Aves > Tinamiformes > Tinamidae > Nothoprocta > Nothoprocta perdicaria. Next base: position 803,603 of record NW_020455491.1, on the reverse strand, counting down.
TATGTACAGGTAGAGTTTATAACTGTTGCACTGAAGGGACAGTAGATGTCAGTACTTCACATGCTGTTTGATCAAAGCTTACTACCTGCTGTGTTTAGAGCCTGAAATACTGTATTGCCATGAACTTCAATTACCTTTTTTATTAGCCATTATTTTACTTTGAACTTTAAGCCTCTTTTCGCTGCTGTTGCTTGTCATGATTCACATTTTGCCTGAAATTCAAAAGGACTACCGCTTTTTTGGATTTGGACTCAAACGCTGCTCACTTCAGCCCTTCAGTTTTGGTACATATGATGGTCACCATATGCAAATCTATACAGTCACTCAGAATAACTTCCCTTCTATATAGTTTTTATCTCTTGTATTGCTGGMTAGCCTGGATCTGAGGATGGTTGATATTTAAGCAGAAGTACCTAAATACTAATCACAGAGCTTTTCTTTTTGATTAGGATTGCAAAGGGCTATCAGAATTCCCCTGACCTGCGCCTGACCTGGTTGCAGAACATGGCTGGGAAGCACTCGGAGAGAAGCAATCATGCTGAATCGGCCCAGTGCTTGGTCCATTCGGCAGCCTTGGTAGCTGAATATCTAAGCATGCTTGAAGACAGGAAATACCTCCCTGTAGGGTGTGTTACATTTCAGGTAGGAGTGTGTCCTTTATCCTCCACAAAGTGTTTTTTTGGTTTTGTCATCTGCTGCTGAGATGCAGATTATTTCCATGCACCAACTACTGCTGTGCCTATGTATTCATACTGCATTTAGGCAGTTTGGTTTCGGAAGAACTGGTTAGAACAACTTCAGAAAATCTTTATGTTTAAAGACTGCCCTGGTTCTTCAGAATTGTTTTATCTGTAGACTAAGTGGACCCAGTTCTTTTTATTTTACCGTTTAAGTTGTGTCTGCTAAGGCCTCATCTAATACAGTTTTTAAGTCCTGACATTCTATAGGGAGTACATTATACTGGAGTAACTGATGAGAATGATTCCTGTGATTACTAATTTAGGCTCAAACACTGAGCAGAGTAAACAGGCTTTGAACATGGTGATTCTTCAATCCAGGAAACTTAAAACTGAACATGTGTTGAATTGCCTTGCTGGATCAGAAAGAATGAGATTAAATGCATGTGAAAGTTGCCTCTAAAAATTTTAGAATTTGATTGAAAATCAGCTAGCTTTCAAAGTGTTAAATATAACTAAATTGAGTGTAATCATTCTGTCTAAATTATGTCTCCTCAGAATATATCTTCTAATGTTTTGGAAGAGTCAGCAGTTTCTGATGATGTTGTATCACCAGATGAAGAGGGTATCTGTTCTGGGAAGTATTTTACGGAAGCTGGTCTGGTGGGATTGCTGGAACAGGCTGCAGCATCTTTCTCAATGGTAGAAGACTTTTAATTTCTTTATCTCTTCAGCAATCTTACACTACTGGGCAGTGTAAAGCAAAATATTTCTTTGAGACTATATGGCTCTGTTGTAACCACTTAATTTGAGTGGAGCGTTGGGAGTGTTAGCAGTTAAAGACAGGTCAGTTTGTACTCCCAAGTAAAATGTGCAGCGAACCTGTGCTGYATACCAAGAGGTCTTTGTGTGTTTTAGATCTTTTCTTGAGCAGTGTATGTTCTGAATTTTAGAACAGAAGAAAGGCTCYTATGATTTACCTCCATCAGGGAGAGAGTAGGCTAAAAGATTTTTTTGATAGAGGATGGAAAATCTACTTTAAGAGGAGCAATGCTACCTTTAAGAAGTAGCAGTGTATCCATCAGAAACCAGTGAAAGCAAGTGAATTATGTCCCGCAACATGATCTGAAGTTTCTGCTGGTAGGTTTAACTACAAGCAACAGTAACTACAGAGTAGGGACTTAGAACCGCTTAGACTTAGAACGAAGCAGTGTCTGCCTGCAGTGGCTTGGGTCCCCTGCACAAGAGCCATTCTAGGGCAGCTTCATAAAGTACATCTCCCGGAGTGCCAAAAGTGGACAGAGAAGTCCCTGCAGGTTGAAGTTGCACTRAACAGAATGGCCTCTATTGTGTATTTAAACTTCCATATTTCATTCCTGTAGATTTGGTTAGGATCCTGTTTTGTTACACTCTTGTGCATATATTGAAACACCCTGAATTAACCCTATTAAAATAATCTCATTTACTAGTAGCAATATAATGCAGTAAATTCTTGGTTCCATTGATAGCAGGAGATTTTATTCCATTCACTTACATGTGTATTTTAAGAAAAGGTACTGATTATACCACAATGTATTTGAGTTTCTATGCCACGTTTTCATTTTYCAGTCTTACTATTTGAATGCTTTGGGCATGTATCATACTTGCTGTTGAATTGATGGAGCCATCTAATGGACATTATTTTGTAGGCTGGCATGTATGAAGCGGTTAATGAGGTTTACAAAGTCCTTATTCCTATTCACGAAGCTAACAGAGATGCCAAGAAGCTATCTACTATTCATGGTAAACTCCAAGAAGCATTCAGCAAGATTGTTCACCAGGTAATGATTTGAATCTTCAGCTGCAATGAGAATTGTGAAGAAATTTCAAATGCTCAGTGCTGCTAAAAATTACCCATCAAGGAAAAATCATTTAAATCAGATTGCATAAAAATGTCAAAATGATGATCCACAGTAAATGAAGAATCACTGACAAGATTAGTTCTCTCAGAACTCTTATCATTAGAAACATGAGAGACAAATTTGAGCATAACTTCAGAGGTTTCCAGGAGTTAAATTCCAATTATGTGTCAGCTTAGCTACTGTTTTAAAATGTTTTTTTGCATGCTGTAATTCTGCTTAAAGAAAAATGTTTTTTACCTTTGGCCTTTGCAGGTAACATTGAGAAGTGTTAGGGGGTTCTTCTTTGCATTTAGTGGATGAATTATTGAATCTGGATGGTGCCAAACCCACCAGCTTGGTGGAATGCAAAGCATTTTGTGAGATGTCCAAGTTACCAATCTTRGCTAAGCTTGGGAGACCTCAGCTCGCAGGAAATAAGAACACTTGGCACCTCTCAGTGTGTCTCATCTCCTGGGAGCCTGCTGGGCGCGTGGCTGGCTCTAAGGGCAGGCAAGTGCTCAGCAGACTCCCCTGCAGGGCCTGCCAGAGCTGCTTGGAGCCCCACAGCACAGTCGACTTTCTGGTCATGGACTGCTGGGTACGCATATATTATCTGTAGATGCAGTTACCTGTACTCTTAACATCCTCAGATGTCTGTTAGGGCATGTATTTCATAGGATCCAGCTGGTCTACAGCAGCTGAGGGTCTGGTTGTTGTGTGTGTTCTGGCATTGCCAAACTCCTGAGCTTAAATGAGCTGATAGAGGACAATTATTTAATGTCTTTCTGGGCCAAAGAAGGTCATTCTGGATGCATGATGACATGTAATCATTGAGAGTATTTCAGGTTAATGATACCTTACGTTGATGGTCATGTTTTGGCCTTTGAAACTTTTTTTTGGTTTCTGTGACATGCGCTTTTTACTTTTTATTACACAGAGTACTGGCTGGGAGGTAGGTAACTCCATTTTAGTTAGTAAAGAACACTAATAGATTTATCAGATGACTCACGCCAACGCTTGCCCACATGTGCTAGTTGTGGGTATTTCTGTTGCTGTCTGCTGTTACAACTGAATTCATTAACCAAAGAAATACCAATAAACTGATTGTGGTTTTAGTAGGAAATTCTTCATAAGAAGCTGTAGGTAGTGCATGGATGCTGACGTGTTCCACTAATGAGGTTCTTTGGTGAATGAGCCACTGTATCATCACTAGTTTGTTTTTATAATTTGTTTATATTTCTTTTCATCAGCATTGACACAGAATACCATCTCTTCATATCATGTTTTCACCCCACCCACAGGGGTCGATTTAAGCAATAATGCTCAGAGGTACTGAAAAGCAAAACTGTTTTATTGTATATGCAGATCGTATCTCAGACAGTAGGAGACCTAATTCTGTTCATTTAATAACAGCTAATTTGTTATGTAGCTGTTTATCAGGCAGCAAAATAGTTCAGTTGTGATACCTGGAGTCAGTTTTGCTGCTCACATTTTTGTAGAGACTGCTCACATTTCTACAACATACAACATGAGAACCACACGTTTGTATTAAACAGTCTGTTTTCCCTGTACATTACACACAGCGCTGTGAGTTTGATAACTCAGGCCCTAATCCAGTTGATGCAGTTGGTATGTAAACTTTGAGGAGTCTCAGAAGTCCTTTTAAGTGCTTGGTGAATATGGTGTTAGCTTATTTGCTTAGGCTTGAGCCATTCAGTTGATTTCTGCTTTTCTGTGACCCAGCTCATTCCAAGTTTCCAACACAGGAGAGCACTGAAGCCCACACTTCCTGAACTGGGGCCTAGATGGAAGTTGCTTTGCACTGTGTGATAAAACTAATTTGGGCTGGTGATGCTTGAACTTGAGTTTTAATTCTAGCCTAACAAAAAGTGAAATTYGGTAGCTTAAAAGTAACCCCTGACATTCAAGGGCTGACCCTGTTAATCATTTGCTGATCAATGTGAAAAGTCCCTGCAGAKGAGGTAGCACAGCTGTCTGGAGTGTGTCATAGGAATAGAAATGATACATATTCAATATCCAACAAACTTAAAGGCCTGTGAGCATCTGTTTTCATCAGTCTGCCCCTAAATCGACCCCTGAAGAAAATCCTGTCATTGGTTATGAATCTAACATCACTCAATCATGTTTTATTGCATGGTAAAAGACACCCATGGTTTATGTTCTTGTCTGTCATGGTGCTCTCTCATTGCCATACTTTTTCTGATCTTTGTGCTTTGTAGCTTTCGGATTTGTTGCATGTTTTTTTCTCCTTTTCCTTTATTCATAAATGCTTTAATTGACGCCCACCCTTTTTTATTTTAAAGTTTATTTGCTGCCAATTTGCTGCTTGTTTGTTTTTTGGAATTTCCCTAATTAAATGCTCTCTGTTTTCTCCTCTATTGCCCTGGTTGCTGACCCTCCTCCCCACTCTTACTATTGTCTGTTGTGGTAAGTTCCTACTTGTGGATTTTTTTTTTTTTCATTTTCCTCTTCCCTTCTCCCCTTTATTGTTTTATTCTGTGGAAGCCCCAATTTCATTTTACCAAAGAGCTATGCCAACAGCAGGATTCACCCCTTGGGTCACAGGGAAAGCAGGATTGCCAGCTTCAAGCACCAAAGTATCCCGAGTCAAGCATCAATACCTGTATGAGATCTGCTTAAACTTACCAGGTTGTAGATTTTTCTGTTTGTCCATTTGCTTGCTAAGTATTGCRTTCTTTTCATTTACTTTCCCATTGAGAAAGTTTCTGTGAAAGTCTTTTCGTACACAAGAATTTAAAAATACTGTTTWTAGTATGCAAGGTGAGGTTGCCATCCGACAAGGGGATTCCAGGAGCTCGTACTTCATGAAAAAAAAAAAAATAAATATTGGAAGACTTGCAAGAGCTGGCAACACTGCAAAATGACCTTTGATTAAAGTCAAGCAAAAAAGTACAATGCTCAGTTTAGCAAAGATGGTTAGCTTTTGCATTCTGCACATTGTATATGAAGTGTGTATATATGTTTTTACTCATACGTGCTTTGGGCTGATTCTGCCTTCAGACAGCTACACTGCTACATTGGTCTTAATGGAGAAAACAGATGATCATTTGAGTCTRTTTTCTCAAATCTTGTTGGCAAAGCTTTTTGTGTGTGTGTGTAAGTGATAACTCTAAAACTTTATTCCCAGCAATTTTGAAAGGTATTTACCATGCATAATAACAAATCATGAACCCTCATAAATCATGATGGCTGTGATCTGCTCTGCCGGTTCTGTGATGGCTATTCAGTGTTCACCTTCATTCTCTTCTCCTCCCAAAGACCTATTATTTTTCATAAAATAATAGGATGTAAAATGCTTTTTAATAATTTCTYCCTCATATCTGCATTTTAGCTCTTTTCAGAAACAAGACCATGGAGTATTTTTAAGTCATTTATTTTGTTTTCAGTACTGTGATTATGAAGATCTTGATTTTAACTAAATTTCAAAGGAAAAATTGTAGTGAGGATTGCAGAGCCATCCCAAATTGTCAACTGCAAGCAAGAAACTGAGCAAGTACAGGGAGTAAAGAGTAGCCAGGAGATGACTGCTTGCCTGCAGGAACCTGCTTCCAGCTCCTTGTTTCCAATTGCAGACCCTGGCCGTGGCTGCAGGCCGGAAAATTGTATGTGTGAAGGGATGTACTGGACAGAGCTGCTCCCCTGTGCAGGAATAGAGCAGCAGGAAGGCTGGCAGGCAAGGACAGTACAGATAGTCACTGGTTGTGGACCAGAGGTGCTCCAGACTGGTGTTGTATCTCCTCACACGCGACATGTGCACTGCAGCTGGCAAAAACAGCACTTCTGTCACCTTAGGAGCTAACCAGTACTCCTCACTGCAACCTTTTCTCCCTGGCATCATTATGATAACTGAGTTTCAGCAACTGGATTTATCAGGAAAAGCCAGTGTAGTTGGACTTTGTGATGACAAAACAAGCACGTGTCCTGGGATGCTAGGTTCACCAGTATCCTCTGGGACCACCACTCCTGTGACTTCCCAGTGCACTATTACTTGCTTCAGTAAATACCACCAGAAATCTACTAAATGATGCTGATGAAAAGACATTTTCTCCTTCCCTCATTGTTATTTTTACAGCAACAGGAATTTACACTGCCCTTAACAAGTAGCTGTCTGTGTAAATGTCCACATAGCAGGTGTTCACCTTGAAGGGACTAGATCCTGCCAACTTCTTGCACTGAAAATTTCAGGACATGTCTCCTCCCGCACGGCTGGTGGGAGTTGACACAGTTGGGAACAACCACAGTTGCTTTCTCTATGCCCTCAACAAGCCAAGACCTGGAGAGCCCACAGTTACCTTTATGCCTTTTTTCTTCCCCTGAGAATTTAACCAAATGAGAGAGCTTTTTTCCTTGCAGCTCAAAGGCATATCAAGCCCTTGAGCAGGTTTTTCTCACCTTTTCATCTCAACTGCTGATGGAGCTCTCTTTTCTAGCCCTGGTGCAGCCATAGCTCTCTGTATCACATGCTAGCATTGCCCTTGAAGGGCTCTCTGCAGGAGGAAGGACATCTCGGACAGATGGGGCCTGTGGAGCTCCATTAGTTGCACTGCTTGGGAGTTATTCACTGGAGCTGCGTTTGGCATTGATAGTCACAAATGTTTCTGTAATACTTCATCTTGCCATCTGGGCAGTGAGGTGAAGGGGATGATTTCTTCTTGGTTGCCAAGTAGGAGAGAGGGAGATGACCCAGTCCTGTTGATGAAAGGACCCGGTCTTTCCAGGAGAGTAGATGAAGCCTGGAAGTCATGCGGAAGCCTGACCTAGACTGCCTAGCCTTGGCAGCATGGCCAAGTAGTAGGAGAAGAGCACGTGGATTGAGAGTAGCCATGTGGTGTCCATCACTGAGGGTTCTCTGTGCCCATCAATCAGAGGCAGAATCCCACCACCATSCCTGTGGAGCAAGCCCAGACCCAGCATGAGGTTGAGGGAGATGCTTTGCTCCCTATACGRCAGCTCCTCATGGGCAGGACTCATTGCTACCTTGGAAGGTGTCTTTGAGAAATGCCAAGAAGGGAGCATCGGCTCCCTGCGACTGACTGGTCGCATTGAAACTGAGTGAAAAATGCTGGAAATGCTGTGGGAGTTGAGGGAATTTAGCATGGGGAATAGGGGTCAAAAATGCAACTTTAAAACGATAATGATAAGTAAAATAAGGGCTCAGTAGGCTACTCATTTCTCTGTGGGTTTGACCAAGGAAGTAGCTCCCATGAGTTGCCAGGTAATTGCCAACTAATGCTGCTRGTAAAACAGTAATAGCTTCCCAGCTGGGATTCGCATCCCCAGGAGCTGCATCTGGGAAAGGCTGCATGTGTGTGATGAAAATCCAGTTGTTGGTGCTGGCAGGTGGAATTGGTTCAAATCACCTCTCTGGAGGCGGGATGGCTGCCAARGGTGGCCCGAGCATCATGTGCACGAGGTCAGGCAGATGAGCAAAGCTCTGGGAGACTCTGCATTTTCTTATATTTGGCCATGTGTCTCTGCTGTTGTTAGTGTGCAGCCAATGAGTTCATGTCCAAAGCAAAAGGAAATAATGTTCTTCTGAAGCCATAGCATGTCTGAACTACCAAAACAACTTAGGAGAGGAGGAAGTGCACCAAAATCACTAGGGTGATGAGAACATTTCTCCTCAGCTCTTTGAACATGACCCTCCAGCTGGTTGTTTTTCACTGACGTGTTTCTTTTCATTTTAATTTGGTTCATTCATCCTCTTTGCTTTCCATAGATCATGTTCACCCTCATCGCAAAAGGTTAGTTTTGTCATAGCAAACGGCTGAAAAAAAAAAAAAAAAAAAAAAAACCAAAAAACAGACTTGGCAGCCAGGGCATCTGTAGGTGCTCTTTGAAACCAGACACTAACTCAGCTCAGAAACTTTGCACATTACATGCTACATCACACTTCCCCATGAGAGTAAAGGTGAACATTTTAGAATTTCTTGCTTAAAAAAAGAAAAAAACATTTCTGGTTTATGCATGCAACATGAGTTGTTTTAGCCTTTAACAAAATCAAAGGTGTGATTTTTTTTTTAAGGCGTTTTATTTTCTGTCTCTTTTTTTAATCAGATATTCTTTGTCACTTTTCCAGCAAAAATCCTTCYGTTCTTTTGTTGCATTTCTGGGCCAAATTCACCACTGGCTCTAACAGAAGCAGCTCCACGACGCCCTGGACTGCATCTGCTTTCCCCAGGAGTGACTTTGGCCCTCAATTTTACAAATTAGTTCCTAGAGACAACCTTAATGCCTTTCAATCAACATGCTATTAAAAAGCACTTGTGTATGTGTGCGTGTGTGTGTTAATTGACTRTTGACCTAGGCCCAATCCTGCAATTACCTGCGGCTCTGAAGTGGGTGATTTTGGGGGTGTTTGCATGCAATGTTCTGTGGGCTGCAGCCTGTGGAGGCTGTCAGCAGCTTTGGTGCCCAGCACCATGGCCATGGGCCAGGTTGAGGGTTCTCCACGTGGAATTTGGGGAGTTTGAGCTATTAATGCAAGTGGAGAAACTTGCCTTTAACTGGACCTCAGAGACATCCAGTGCTCTCAGGCTCCTCCTGGTCTGGGAAAACTTATTGCAGGGCTGGGCTAAAGGTCACACTGATCCATGTGATTTTATGTTAATTTATAATTTCAGTGTGGTGTTTGCTGCTAAACGCATTCATGCTGAGTTCCAGGTGTGTCTGTCTTTTCCTCCTTTCTTTCTTTCCTTCTTAGTTTTTAAAATCTCTTTTTATTTTGCCTAAATTCAGGAGCGTGTCTGCAGCYGTGCTTGGAGTATGCATGTCTGCACCCTGAGATAACCTTTAATTTCTCCAAACTAGGATGGAAAGAGGATGTTTGGCACCTATTTCCGGGTTGGGTTTTATGGAACTAAATTTGGAGACCTGGATGAGCAAGAATTTGTTTACAAGGAACCTGCAATAACCAAGTTAGCTGAAATCTCCCACAGGCTCGAGGTGAGATTTATTGTGGCCAGTCTCAAATTCTTTGTCTCTGAATTGCAGTTTAAATACTTTCCCGTAGTTATTTAAGAGCTTTGCTCCCAAATTTTTCTGTCATTTTGTTTCCTTGGCATCTAGTGCCTCCACTCCAGGAAACTAGGGTCTCTTTAAGGTGCCTGAATTTCATAGCCTGCAAAGTGAGCCACACAAAAGTCCCTCTCTGAAGTTTGTCTCGGCCATAAACAGGCACAAGCAGCTCTGATGAATGTAGCTGGGCTGGGATGAAGTTTTGGGTACCATCCACGGGCCATCTGSATCACGTGGCTGTTAATCTGGTGTGCGTTTGTGCCGGCTAGCATGTGCCAGACGCTGCCTTAGCACAGTCTGGGGGACAGCAYGGGTCCGAGCCTCTTCCCAGGAGGCAGGACGATGGATGGGTCATCTCCTGGGGGAGGAAGAGCATCTGGCTGCATGAAGAGCATCAAACTGCATGGAAGAGCATCTAGCTGCGTGGCTCTGCATCGTGCCGGCTGCTTGGTCATAGGACTGGAAAACAGAATTGACCCTGTTTTATTTACTATAAGGGACAGGGTCATGTCAGAGCCTGATGTCGCATTGCTGCTGTCGCAACCRTTCAGTTGCTGTCACATTGCACTGAAAGCAGCAGTTATTTGAGGTTTAAGCACATGAAACAGTGTTCAGACCCTGGCCTTTCATTCTGCCCAGCAAAGCTGTGCTCTAATGCAGCACCTGATTTCGGAGCGCAGCCTGCATTGACCCTAGTTTTCAGTTGAGCTCACAGACACACASAGAGCTCAGATGACTGGTTCAAACCATACAGTATCTGTGTGTGCAGTTGGAAGGCTCCCGAGTTCTCCCAGCTTCCAGGGTTTTAGGTTTGTTTTTTCCCTGTTGCCCCTGAAATGCAATTGATTTAATTCTCCTAAGTTCAGCAAATCACATTCAGCCTTGGTGCAGCTATGGCTGAAGGCATTGGAGCTTCTCCTCCCCTGAATATGCCTTTGTCTCTCTAGCCCACATCTCTAATTGCTGCATTTGATGCTTCCTTTCCATATATTTCTCTTAATTATAGGGGTTTTATGGAGAACGGTTTGGTGAAGATGTACTTGAAGTTATCAAGGACTCAAACCCTGTGGACAAATGTAAACTAGATCCTAACAAGGTAAGGACATGAAGCAGAGGTTTTCATTGAGAACTGGTCCTAAATATGTGAAAACATAAAGGGCCAAATTCTGCCCTGAGTTGCCCCAAATATGCAATGAAATCCACCATAAAGGGCCAAATTCTGCCCTGAGTTGCCCCAAATATGCAATGAAATCCACCTTCAGAGCATCTTGTGGCTGCTTGGGGAGCAAGTTGAGGGAAATCTTCCCAGCAAAGCAATGCAAAACTAATGGTTTCACTTCCTGCCCCAAACTTTGAACCTTTTAGCAGTTGGTGGGAAGACGTGAAAGGACAGCACAGTATCAGGTGCCTTTCCTCATAATCTCCTCTAAATGCAAGGAAGGAAGGGATCTTCTCTATTCTCTGGCCTATGACTTCTTTGCAACTTTAATACATTACCCTATTAAAGTATCTTGTGCTAAGCATAGCAAAAATAATAGGAACGTRTCTCAGAAATCAAACTGCAGATGTGGGCAAGGCATTATCTGCAAGGAAAGGCACCTCATGTGAAGAACAAGAGAAGTAGGGCAGTGTGCTGTATTTTTTTCCAAGTCTTGAAGCCACAAGAACAGCTACTGGGCACCTAGTCATCCCCGTGAACRTGAGTGTGATTCCTCTGAGTAACAAAACAAGCAGCAGTTTTAGTCCTTCTAGGGGCATTTTGAGGAGTAAAGAGTTGAAAATGAACTGGGTTGTTGGTGTTGCTAAAAACAGGGATTGGAAATCAGCTCTCCTCAGCATGGTCTCGTATGGCACTGTACTTCATTGTCTGCACACTTGGGTTCTTTCTTTCCTCCAGGCCTACATTCAGATAACCTACGTGGARCCTTACTTTGACACGTATGAGATGAAGGACAGGATAACTTACTTTGACAAAAACTACAATTTGCGGCGTTTCATGTATTGCACCCCCTTCACGCTGGACGGCCGAGCTCACGGGGAGCTGCACGAGCAGTTCAAGCGCAAAACCATCCTGACAACGTCCCACGCCTTCCCTTACATTAAAACCAGGATAAATGTCATCCACAAAGAGGAGGTGAGGCCTGCGTTCTCAGCACAGCAGAGATCCCCAGTGGTGTCCTGTGTTTGAAGGGAAATATTGTAAGACTAAATGAAGTGAATTTTGTGAAACTCATGCATAACATACCCAACATAGCAGACCGGGCTGTACKTGTAGTTTTTTGCCTCAACTATGTCCTTTCACACTGTCACATTAGCACATATACACTCTCCTGGCCATTCCRTAGTCCACATTTCTCTCCCTTTTAGGGATGCATAACTTCTGCAGAGAGCCGGAGCAGACGAGTGCTGTGTTCAGCTGCTCTGGCTGTTCATGGCAGGGACTGTGCTTGTGACCCCTTCGTTTTGGTTTTTAGAAATAGCTCATTGGGCTTTCTCCTGTTCCCATCCAATTTATATTAAAAGCAGACCAATTTAAAAAATGTGGTGATTGTTTAAAAAATGCAGTTTTAAAAATCCTGATGCCTCTTTCAGCAGTTGATGTGATCCCTGGGATACAAAAATGTGTTTTAATGCAAGACAGGGAACCTCCAGGTGTTTAGCCACCATGGGTAATTTGTTCTACTGACCACAAAGGAAGGTAGCAGTCTGCCTGATGAGAAGCAATTTCAAAACAYTCTGATTACCCAGATGTATAAACACATTTAAAAATCACAGTCTTCTTCATAGTTCTTAATAAGGAGATCACACAGGTTCAAAAATGCTTATCTTAATGTTATCTTGGCATGTCAGTGACATTGCAAGTGACCTTAGTGCTTTTGAAAGCCTATTTCTGATTAATGGTTTAAATCATAACAAGAATCTTGTATTTCTGGCTACTCGAATAGATCATTTTGACACCCATTGAAGTTGCCATAGAGGACATGCAGAAGAAAACACAGGAATTGGCTTTTGCAACTCACCAAGACCCTGCAGATCCAAAGATGCTGCAGATGGTGCTGCAAGGATCAGTAGGTACCACAGTAAACCAGGTGAGAAGTGTTTTCCAAGTTGGTTGCTTAACTTTGTGCCTTATTTTTAAAAGACCTTTTTTATTTTCACTCAGTCTGTGGCATGTGTTTAAAGTCATTTTGCAGTCCTGAAAACGAGTTTAGATCTAGAAAGTGACTGAGCAGAGATCACTCTCCTTCCTCAGTTCCCTGCCTTTCCAGGCATTTGCAGGCATTTCTGTTTGCTTTTCCTTCTCTCTTAAAAAAAAAAAAAAAAAACTTTTATTATTTTCCCTCTGGTTAGCCAGGCTCTGGTGGGTAGCAGTGGGATTGTGTTCTGCTGGGGTTTATGAACAAAATGGAAAGCAAAAACAGTGAATGGAGAAAAATTGAGGGAAGATGTGTAGGTGTAAACTTGTACTAATGCATGAGCTGGAAAAAACACAGCTTGAGTTTCAAATTCTGGGCTGAATTTGTGCTTCCAAGCTTCTTTGCTTCCACTTGCTTTGTCTAAACTTTTTCTTGGTTGACAGTTGAGCATTTGTTGTGAAAATTTGTTGAGGGTCGTTTTAAGAGAAAATGTGTAGAGTGTGCACATTTTCTCCCACTGCTTTCCAGAAGCAGAGCTGTATTTTAAAAAGAACATGAAAGGCATTTATTTGCTGTGATCTTTGGTGATTTGTGCTGGGCTTAGTAACTGAATTTCTTCAAGGCACATTCTGTAAGGAAATGTTTCCATTTATGAGTATTTCTATATGCAAGAAATTTCTCCAGTGAATAGATAGGACAGTTGAGAGAAATTTATTCTTTTCTTTTCTTCTCTTCTCCTAAAGGGACCATTAGAAGTTGCTCAAGTTTTCTTGTCTGAAATACCCAATGATCCAAAGCTCTTCAGACATCATAACAAACTGCGGCTCTGTTTCAAAGACTTCACTAAAAGGTACAGAGGGTTGTTTCCATGCTGCCTTCCAGATGCATTTCTTGCTGCCACATCAAACAGAAACATGCACAGTAGTGCCGGGGTGTATCCAGACAGGAATTTTGATGTTGTAATGGTTGGTATTTGCTACTGTCTTCTAACCAGTTTCTGTATATGGCTGTATTCTTCAGCTAAGCAATTGGTTCCCTGTTTCTGTGATGCTGCCTGGTCCCTGCTAAAGTCAGACCAAGGGGCTGAGCTTATCTGTGCTATTTTATGAGGAATGAATTAGTGATGACAGTTCAGTTGTGAACAAGTGTTGCTGTTTCCACCACTGTCCACATTGGCACAAATGAACTCATGGCTTGGCAGGGTCAGGAGGAACTGTTGAATTGCCCAGGAGATTTAATTTCTGCCTGAAGTGAATTTCTCCGAACCGAGTGGAAGCATCTTGGCACAGTTCTCTCAAGCAGTGTTTTGGCTGTTATACTTTTCTCTTCAGTAATGCAAATTGCAGTCTCAATCTAACCTCTTTTGCAAGCACCAAGTAATTAAAAAATAATAATTGAAATAAAAATGTTCCAAGCAAAGTACATCCATTGGCAACGTAGATATTCTATACAGAAATTAGCATTGATATTACAGTTTTTTTCATGCCCTTGTTTAAATTACATCCTCCAAATAGAAGAGCTGCTGATGAGCATCTCATAGTCTGCTATTTATTAATCTTTTCCTGGGGAGAGCAATAATTTATCTGTCTTTAAATCCTCTTCTGGAAATGGCTGTGTAGAGATCAGCTTTTAAATTCTCTTCAGGGAGGATAAATGTAATTAGAGAGTAAAATTAAAATGAAAAAGGAGTTGCCAGCCTAGAAATAAAATGGAATTTGGAGATGTGGCACCTTCTCCTTTTCCCATTGASACCCACCAGTTAAGCTGAGTCTTACCCAAAGGACAAGATAGAGAAGGGTATTACATGTCAGCCCAGAAGAACAAGAGGAAAGCTTTTGTGCTGTCACGTTAACAGCTCTCCCGCAGGTGGGTCCTTCTTTATGCACATTTGGTTTCACAGACTTTTGTTTTTCAGATGTGAAGATGCTCTGCGCAAGAATAAGAGCCTGATTGGTCCAGACCAAAAGGAATATCAGCGAGAACTCGAAAGGAATTATCACCGGTTAAAGGAAGCCCTGCAACCTTTGATAAACAGAAAGATCCCGCAGTTATATAAGGCAGTGCTGCCAGTCGCTTGCCACAGGTGGATATTTGATTTTACTCCTTCAGCAGAGATAAAGAGGGTGTGAAATTGGGTTGGCTTTATTAGTATTGATCTTTTGGATGGGTCCATCTCTTTCCTTATCTGTCCTGGGCTCAGGGCACATCCCCTTCCCAGCAGTTATGGTAGGTGGTGTTTTGCATGTYCCTTGAGTTCCTGATCTATGAGAATAATTCTTTTTTCTTTTTTTGCGTCTCATTCTTTTTAATCTCTAAACCATCCTCAAGGTGGCCAGACTCTTACAATTATTTTTTCCCAGGGGAAGTGGCATGAGAAACTCCAGGGAACATAGAGTGGCAACAGCAGAAAACAGTTGGTGTTTCACGTGTTGGAAGACCTGAAAGTCGTAGTCTAAGCTTTTCTGTTCCTTTGCAGTGAGACCCAACATAAAAACCACTCTGTGAATGTATGAACCAAGTCAGGGTCCTGGACCTTGTTAGTCTGTGGTGACAAACTGTGACTGAGCAGGGGGCTTCTCGTGCATCGTTTCTAACAAGGTCCTTCCCTGCATTTACTGTAGAAAATGAAAAAAGGGCACAGTCATACATGCATTTGGTTGACTACGTGTAGGGTCCTAAGAAAAAGAAAAGTAATGTCCTCATTTTCCTGTGGCTACCTTCCTTGTGGAAAATATGGAGCTCCTTAAGGAGTTCTCTCTTATGGCAGCTCCTTAGTTARCAAAATTTTGTCTCCACTTGCAATTTGCCTATTCTGGCTCCTGAACAGGGAGAGGAACACTTTTCAGCACATGCTTTCCCTGTAATCCTTGACTTTCACCACTGCAAAGGACCCTATCCCTATCATTTCCCCTTCAGCAAGGTAGGCTCACCCAGTCTTGCCAAGGCTGCACTGATATCCCAGTCTCAGCYTAAGAGAGCGGGGTGAGGTTTCTGAAAGGATAAGGGCCCAGTGCTGAGCAGGGTATGGACGGTGCTTTTAACTGCAAGTTCTGCACAAGATTAATGCAGATGTTGCATTCTGCCCATATCTGTGCTGTTGATGTGCAGAAAGGTGGCATGTCCTCATTACCCATGATAATGACTTTAGGGTTGCCCCAGGTGATGGGCAGTTTGCTATAACTCTACTGGAGCTGCTGTCCTTAGTTGGAAGTGGATGGGAGGAGCAAGGTGTTTTCCTCCCCACCTTCCCTGGGCTCCCTGCAATTGCCCTGGCTCCTGGCATGGTAGTTGATCTATGATTTTGTGAAATTCATCCTCTGCAGAGTGTGTAATGTAGGTATTTCATGCCAAGTTCTCTTAGAGATTTTTTGAACAGTTTCAGTAAGTAGTGTGGATATTTTGTGGTGCTTCTCTACATATCCATGACTTAAACCTCTGAGCTTTCAGGGCTGTAGGCCATGAAAGTTGAATGATCCCAGATAGAGACACAAAGCAAATTCATTTATGAAGGCAATGAATTCATATCAATGGACTTAATTTTTGTAGTTGCCAGCTGTAGAAGTATTGGAAATTATGTACAGAGTCATTCATCTTAAAGGGCTTCTCATTTCATCRTGGAAAATATAAGCTCATCACCGTATTTTTTCCTCCCTCAGAGACTCCTTCAGCAGGATGAGCCTTCGCAAAATGGATATATAAACAAGTTAAAAACCCAAATAAAAAAAAAAAAAAGCACTTAAAATTAAGGTATTGAAAAGAAAGATCCTTGTTATCAGCGCTGGGAATCAAAGAAGTTTTATTATGAAATAAAACTTGGACTTCATCYTGGACATCCCACACCTCTTCCTCCATCAAAGCGTTCAGTGGCCAAAAATCATTCTGAATTGTCAAATATAGACTTATCAGTGTTTGAAAAAAAATCATGGCAGTGGTATCCAGAGTACTGGTGATTGATAAGCTGTAAACTTACCTGTTTTTAAGGCATTTTTATGACTCAAAGGTACACTAAAAGCATTTACCTTTATTTATAGCATTACCTAATGTTAAATTTATTTACTTTCAGTTCATATATTTAATTTATATTAGGACCATATGCAAAATGCATTTTTGAAGTTTTTAATGTAGTGATGGTTATTTTGATGGTACTATTAAATATGTGAATGTTTACACTTTAATTCCCTGTGCATTGGACTTCAGAGCTTGCCATCCTTGGGGGGAAAAGGTTCGGAGTAAGGTAAGTCTTACAGTAACACTTCTTAATCAAATGGTAACTTTTTGCTGTGTCTTTTTCTTTTTTCTTTGTAATTCTGAATAGGAATTGCTGCAAAGAAAAATAATTCTGTTTATTGCTATCAGATCAGTCGAGGCATTCTTCTTTGTTACTACTTATACCTCCTGTAGTGGAGTTTCAGCCCCGCTCCTGTGTGTGCCCAATATTATCCACCAACTAGGAAATTCAGATCCAGCACAGTGGTGTCATCGGATTTCAAATGCACAGTGCAGGTTATCAGTATACATGCAGCTAAACTACTTCTTAGTCCCTCTTTCAATTTAAAAAATAATTCCGTGGGGAAAAAATACAAACAAAAATGACACAAAGATGATTTAACTAAGCTACAGCTTACATAGAAAACATTCTTTACATTCTTACGTCAGAAAAGTCTGCTTCAAAGCAATTTAATTGCTTTCAGGAAACATCAGAAATGGAACTGACTACGCCAAAAAACAGGGGGGATTAAATCCCTTTTATTATCTCTGAATTGAACAAGGCCCCTGAGAAAAAGGGGTACGTGGTAAAACAGAAGCTCTTCTCATATATATAAATGCATTTGTGTATTTATAGATACATATATACATAATTATCTATTTTCTTTATTTTCTATATGCGTATATAGAACAAATAGTTTTTAAGGCTGCAGTCGTTAAGTATGGATCACCAGTTCCAACTTACAAATGGAACAAACTTACAAATTTACTTTGGAAACCCAAGTATTTTCCATGTTCCTTTCATGTGGGCATATTGCTAAGTTGCCAGGTGGTGTTTGGGGCTTCTCCCTCCTGTTRTTTCTGTTCCTGTGGTGCAGCAGCCACCCCTGCTCTTGCCCCAGGTGGGGCAGGTGTTTGTGCCTGCCTGTGCGCTCGGCTCTGCTTGCTCTTTTCCATCTTCCTTCAGGGTGTTGCCAGCTGCAGGTCAGCGCAGCTTGTAGCAGCTCAGGCTCTTTCTCCCGAGCAGGGCTGGTCAGCACCGGGGTGCTGCACGATGCAGGCTGCTGCCGACGTGGGTTTTGGGGAGGGGAGCCCCGTCCTGCAACATTTCACTCTTGGTCAAGAGCTCTGCAGCAGCGGAGCTGCTTGGGTGATCCAAGTGCAGCGCTCCTTGCAAAGGGGTTGTGCTGTTTCCTGCAAACACACCTATTACCAAGCTGGTGCTTTAGCAAGGCTTGCAGCACAGGCAGCCTGGCAAGGAATATCTTGTGCAGGAGAAGATTGCTCCTCTAACCTGATGTTTTTGTGTGTGCCCGATGTTAACAAGGCGGTGTTAACAAGGCCTTGAAAGAGGTGCAGGAATCTTGGACATTTGCAAGGAAAATGATTGCAGCACAGGGAGGGTCTGGTTTGCAAAAGGCTTATATGGAAACCTGCAAAATACTTAAGAATTAACAAAGAAAAAAAAAACTTAATAGCTATAGAAGAATGGAACAACTTACAGTAGTCCTTGCATACCCTTTGTTCATCTATGAAAGTGTCTGTTTGCATCTAAATCTTTTCACGTGTAGTCTTTGGCTTCACCGAGCAGCCTCGTGCCATGTGCACAGCTGCTCAGCACCCATGGCCCTGCACTTGTGCAACCCTGCGGAGCACTAACGTGGGCAGCGCGGTGCGAGCAGCAGCGCAGGACACCAGCTACGCTGCACAGCCCGGCTCAGGTAAGCTGGAGTGCCCTTGGCTTGAGCAGGCCTCCAAACCCCGCTCTGTTAACCTTCAGTATCACACTTAGCAGCTTTTTTTCCCACTTAGGATATTCTGGCTGGTCATATTCTGTGCTGGAATACTCAGAAAGGGTTTCTCTAAAGTCCTGTGGTACTATGACGGAAAGGGGATGGCTGTGTCATCTGGTGATGATACTGTAACCACTGTTTTGTTGTATATATATCATTTTGTTTCCATGGAACATTTCATGGTCCTGTAGTTGAATGAAAAAACCTAAGTCCTGGCTTGACTTTGGAAAAATAAACTTTTATTTGCAGGCTGAAATTGAGCAAATCCCATACTGCAGGCAGCAGTAAAAATAGCATTCAGTAATTTGATTTGGCTGTCCTTGCAAGGTAAGACTACAGGTATTTTTTGGAAGATAACTTTTTGGTTTAGACTGCAAATTGATTTTGGTGGCAGTGCTGTGCAAAAGGAAGAGTCTCAGTGAATTTGAACTACATTTTTTTTCCTTTACAAAACATGTTAGGAATCCGTTCAGCACAAGTACAGAATTAGCTTTAGCTTTAAATTTAGTCCGGTCTTTTCTATGTTGGTTTTTATTGACAATACAATCTTTCTACACTAAAGCATATCTTATTAATAATCATGATCTGAGACGTACAGCRGGAGTGAGGGCTGTACAGAAATCGGAGGTCAACTATAACATGGAAAACAGATTTTTTTCATGAGTTACCTCAGTGTTTGTGCTGCAGTATTGTAGATAGTCTATAAAAAGATTAGTGTAAACATGGTATGAGCTTTAGCCCTTTTTGCTTTAAATATAAGTTAATTTGTATTTGAAAACGTCTTGAAACATTTGAAAATTTGAAAATGAAAAACTTGTAAAGTATGTCTTGAAAAATGGGCACTGATTGAAAAATGGGCAAATGATCTTRCGCATTTTTCCTAAGCTGTGTTTAACAGTAATTCAAGTCATTCCATCTCTATTRTGAAGAGAAAGAATCATCCTGTTCTGTAAAGATGTCAGTTGTCCACTGTCTGCAAGTTATAGAATGCTCCTGAAAATTTTAATTTCTAGCACCTAAATTAGGATATTAATCTGTAATATTTAATGGCAAACATTGCACTCATTTTTGTAATAATCTGTTAGTTTCTCTTTCCTCTTGCCTCCAACCYTCACTTTAACCATCAAACCCTTTTCATGTACAGTATGATACTTTTTGGTCAGCTGTTTACCTGTACAAATTGTTTAAAAACTTTTCAGTCATTCTCACATMTGAATTTCTCCAAAATATGCAACTCTGAGCCATTTTTTTAAACTATGCCCAACMGTTTTCCCTTCCAGCCTTTTTTCTCTCTCAACGCAAAGTCTGACCTAGTCATCTCAGACATTCAGTGCGTATCATAAAATTTTTTATTTCATATTTACATTCTTAACAAAGCATCAAGCCAAATGCTTTCATTTTCACGCTCACATTTCAGTGAGCTCTAAACACAAGTTAACTGCTATAAGATCACCACTAAATTCCAAATCCACCCAAACAGATAGGCAAATTAGAGGGCTTTACTCTCAGAAGTACAAAATATTTTAATTACACTACAGGCTCCCCCCTGTTTGGGAGTATTAGTCACATCTATTTACAGTTTGTCCATTTAACACCTAATCAACAAGATGTAAATTAGACCATCCAAACATTGCTATTAGGTTCAATTCCTCCCAATACACTGAACAAGGTTACAAGACCCTTTTCTTGTGCTTTTGAGTTGCACTGAGCACTACAGAACTGGGTAAGGAGAATAGCATCAGTCAACCATGTAGATTACCCAGAGACTACATATGGAGTATTACATCCCAAGTTACAAAAATACACAACTTCTGGATGAAATTTGCTAGTTAATATACATTTACTCCAGAATATGAATACAAATAACTTTTATATATATAAAAAAAGCTAATAATACAAGAGAGGCATGTCTGAGAACTAGAATTGTGTTAAAACCACTACTGTGTATCGTAGGCCTCAGCATCATTTAGGATCTATACAAATTTGTATTTCTAAAAGGTAATATCACTGTTATGCAGCATAAGAGTTATGGGAGATAAAGTTCTATGACATGGTTTGTTAATTTGAGCCACTTACACAGAACAAAAAGACCAAGAACATTATGATCCAGTAGCTTCAAAAACAAACAGCCATTTCTTCAAGGCAGCCTTCGATGCAAATCAGACCAATAGGTATATGCAAATCCCTAATATTTACAGTCAAAATACAGCATCACTCTACAATTTTCTTATAAAACAGCAGGTAAGGAGTTGATGTAGATGATGATGTTGGAGAAAGAGAATTCAGAAAGTCTTTTTCTTCTGTAACCTTCACTTCAGAATCATCAAACAGCAACCACTTTCCTTCGTACTCTTTGAGGCTCTGCAGAACATACAGAGCTTTGTTTTCTAGTCCACTGAAAGCAGCACCGTTTTGAGCGCTGTGTTCTGAATTGAATTCCACATTTCCATTTGTACTGCTAGACTCAGAATTCCTGTTTTCACTAACTACATTAAGAAACTTATCAGGATTAGCTGGTTTGTTATTGTACAGGTCACAGTCAGGCTTACTCTTCTGTCCCCCAAGAAGTCCAACAGGTTCCATGTTCTTTTTATTCAAAACTTTACCAGGCTGTGCATTTCCATTGACTCTAAAAGAGACTTCACCATCGTCATAGTCTTCAGCAACAGTTCTTGCTTCCTCCTCATTCAGTGGTTCTGGTTTAATCATTTCGTACATTTGGTCAGTGATGAAATTTCCCTTATCTAACTCTAGACTATTAATATCTGTAATTTTGACAGAAGCTGTGTAATGTCCACTACTAATGGTGATGCCACTGTGCATTACCACTGCAAATAATCCATAGGTGTCATTAGTTGGTTTTGTGCTCCACTCTTCTAGTGACAGCTTGAGCGGCGTCAACAAGGGAGTGTTTATCTTCGAGAGCCCGCCGTAACAATCAAACCTTTGGAAGAAAAATAAAGTTAGACCTCGTGCTACATCATGCCTTCAGGTGGCCCATGTACTGTGTCTACTAAAAAGACACAGGAGATCTGAACAKAGGAAGTTGCTCCCTTTCCAACTGAAAGTGTTACGGACTAATTGGTGCATATTTAACTATTTTAACRGTCTCCCTTTTTCTGAAACATCAGCTACAGTTTTAAATAGTGACTAAAAAAAAAGTTAGGTTTCACTTCCTGCTTTCCATGTTTGAAAACTCTTCAACATAATAACATCCAGAATGAGGTTTTTTTAAATARACTTATGAAAATTTATTAAATATGGACTATATTCTCCCTTCAGATAACTTGAATGTTAAAAAATGTGGGGCWTTTGCTTTAATAATTTTTCCTTATACCATCATAATGCCCTGTAGTGTATTTCCAAGCAAAGAATGGTTTAATTATTAACATTCTTTGCTTATTACTAGGGATTTTGTATTATCTGTCCTAYATTATACAGTTTCTTTACACAATTATTTAGCTGACTTTGAAAAAGCATTTAATGTTCCAGAAATGTTTTGTATTTTGTTCACAGCCCACAAAGTTAGAGTGCAAAAACTTTAAATCTTTTCACTATAGCAGATGTCTTCCAAAAAGTTTGAAAATATAAACACTGAAGCTTAATCAGCTGCTTTACATTATTGTATGTTAGTTTCTTTGAACACAGTCTAATTAATCCCTGTGTTTTATTTAATGATACTTTATACATCCTATAGAATTCGGTGATGTCTCGGTCCTTCTCATCTCTTAGGATGTTGTTGGGGAAAAGGGACAAGCCCTGCAAAACTTAGGCCACAAAGAGCTAATTATTATTATCCAACTTCTCTTTTATCTTAACCAAGGACTACAGCTATTTTTTAATCTGAAAAAAATGTAGATAGAGCATAACAATATAGGCATAATYTGAGTAGTATTTTTTCTGAGTTTAGTTTCTATTCTGCTATGCTTTTTAAACATGTAACTTAATGTTCATAGACATAAACCCTTACAAATACATTTATACACACAGATTTCCTCCATCACACAAGTGTAATTGAAATCTCATTTTAGACCTAGTCTTACCATAAACTTTTGACTAAACCAGGAGAAAAGAGCATATTATCAGAAAAACAGTAAGTTTTAATCTTCTGAAAATCCCTTTTATTCCTAGCCAGCAGTAGAGAGATTCAGAAGAGAGTCAAAAAACAGAGAAACTGTTTACTGATAGTCTAGATCAGAAATCCAGTTCCACCCAAGCACACTGTGACAATCATATGAATAAAAAACATTAAAAAAGGCTCTACCTTTCTTCYGACTGAGATCCAGCATCAGAAAGATTTGGAGAGGAGGAAATTAGAGAGGAAATCTTTTCCTATTAGCTTTTTGTTCTTCTTAATGATAAGAATCTGAAGACAGAAAAGTTGCATGCCCAGTACTCTGCCTCCTCTGCCTGATGCACAGTAGCTCATGGACAACAAAGTGGCTTTCTGCCACTGCATATGCCAAGGTCGCGCAGTAGTGGGACTTCACCCACCGCACTGGATTAATACATCTCAGCTTAATTCTTTTAAGGGTCTAAAATAATTTATTTTACTGCAGCTCTTCTAATAGTGAAGGGTGCCAATACTCCAAATGGAAAMGGTTTCTAATGGCATTTGTACTACCTTCAGCAAATCTTTAAAAATAAAACACACACACCTGCCTTCACCTGCTTTCGTTTCACAGGTCAAAAATCTAGTTTTCTCAGCAGCAACAGCTGGTAAATTTCTATTACAGAAAAGCTGAGTTAGGTGTTACCAGTTACACATCCGCTCTTAGTAGCTTCTGAGCACTCTTTCCTATAAAGTATATCACTTTGGAAGCCAGCAATGCTCCATTAATGGTCAAAGTTTACACTGCTTTCTGCTTCATTTCTCATCAGTTTTGATAGGATTCTTATTGAAAGCTCAGTAAAGTACAAGTGAGAAGCAGCCAAGGTTTCATAATTTGTCTTGCAGTTAGGACAACCAGGATAGGAAGATTGTTAGTTTAAGGGAGAGYAAAACAGTCTTACAGCTTCTAGGGAGAACAAAATAGTGCAGTCCCATCTATGAAGAGACTAGTATTTTTACCATAAATATAGTTTACCTAAGGAAATAGTTATATATAGTTAAGTATACAACTGGGGGAGAATTCAGTAACTCTCCAATAAACACCTTAGGACTGAGAAACTCCAGTGTCTGGGGTAACCCACTGCTCTGGTTCACCCTTCCTGGCTCTTCCCATTTGATTTGCAGCGTGTTTATTAATCCCACTGTAGCTGCTTAAGAGTAACATGGGTTTGTCTGACATAAAATTGCCCAAGCCAAAAACTKGAAACAATTTAAACAGCTTTTACTACATCACTGACTCCAGTACTGTGATTTTTCCACTCTTACCCTTAATCCCCGGCTGCTAGCACTTGGCAGAAAATGCATGACATGATTCAAATGGCTAGGAAAACTACAAGAGGGAAACTAGGCTAAGTCTGACCCAGCTATAGGTCTGAATACTCTGATCAAGSCCTTGGAAGATTACCAGGACAGAAGAGGTGAGTAGTTTGGGAAATGTCTCTTTAAATCACAAGCTGCAAATACTTAGAGAAGCAAGAAAGGGGCAGATATAGGAACAGGGTGAAGATCTGTAATGTTCAGGCCTCCTCTTAGGAGGACATCTCGGGCTCTATTTTTTTGGATAACCTCTAACACTAGGATTCCAGCTCCTGTCAAGGACTGCTCAGTAATAACCTAACAATTGTTTTTAATGCTGGATTTAGTTGGCTTGCTTTTCTCTACCTTGTCATGACAGCAGAATCATTATGTTCTTATGACACGATCTCTTCTTGCGTGCAGAAGTGCTGTTAGCAGGCATTACACACATGTTCCCTTTCTATTCTGTCAGACAGTATCTGCTTTGAGGAGTATCTAGACCAGGCTCAGTGAGAACTCCACTTTTCAAMATCTTAGCAAGCTATCCTTAAAAAATAATATAATCCTTGCAAATATAGGTTATTATAAAAAAAAGTTTATCACAGATATGTAAACTATATTAACTACAGCTTTTACCAGCACTTGTTTACAGAGAGGATCTTGTGACAGATGATCTCTCAAAATGTTTTGTATTTGTATGGTGCCAAAGGGCTTACAGTTTTTAAATATATTATAAACTAGACTTCAGTGAGGATCTCAATCAGTAGATTTACTACTTTGAAAGTCTAAAATCAACTAAATACAAAGTCCAGGGAATTACTATATATACAGAGAACTTGGTGTATATATAAGGCTGAATGAGTTTGTGGCTGAATGACTTTGATCACCAAAGAGCTCTGTTACGTCTCAGAAGCGCTGAGACGTCATCAGAACATCCTCCCTTTACATGAGGTTTTAAAGTACAGGATAGGCAGTTGACACAGAAAAGTTGACACATGTACAAGTTACTTTCAATGAATATGAGAAGATGAAAATAAACGTGAAGTCTAGAGATGCTACTAAAACTGTAYTCTTAAAAGGCAGTCAGCTTTGCAGTAATTTTCTAAAGGATTCAGGGGACATTTATACTATAAACAAGTTTATCTTGATAAGTCCTAATGTTAYTTTAAACTATTTCTCTGCTGAGATTCAATAGAATCTATTGAAAAACACTGCTTAAATTATCATGGTGGTGTTCTATTTCTGTACTAGATTGTGAGATTAAAAGGGTAGGTCTCTTTGGGGCTTTTTATGAAATAAATACCTTTATTCATACTTAGGAGTTTAGGAGAAAAAATATAATCACTTTTTTTTAAAGGATTTCTACAATATATAACATTGATGTGTCATTGCTAAGCAGCTGAGTATTAATGACATTGATACTGTTGTGTTTTAAAGGAATGGATCCATTCTTTTCTGTAACGTTATATATTTAAAAGGTTTACCACCTTTTTTTCCCCCAGAATTGTAATATTCCCATTCAGTTACAGACTAACGCACTGCTAGCTCTGATAATGAAATTGAGTTTTGTGCTCATCACTTCTGCTAAACTGCTTAAACCTACCTCTTAACTTGTGCAGATAGGTGATACTAAAATTAAGCGGTAAACAAAATTTTATGGAACACTGGGATTTCAGGCTGTACTGGAGACACAGTTTATAAAGTTAGGAATTTATAAAAAACAAACAAACAAAAAAACACTTCTGAAGGTGTAGTTTCCTGAAGATAATTTCAGCTGCTGTCTTTAATAACRAAAAGCCTTCATGAAATTAAAGGCTGTGTCCCACTGATTTAAATTCAATGTAGAAGTCTGTTCTCGTTTTTAGAAAATATTAAATATTTTGATCTCTTCTGCTAGATTTCTCCTCCAACAGTACATTGTTCATAATATAGCATATCTGTAATACTCACTCTAAGCCACTAGCAGCAAAGCACTTCAAATGAATTGTTATAACTTCAGGCATTTTATCAAACAAGAGGCTGCGTTCTGCTTCTGTGTAATGATGGCAGTTTTCACAGAAATATTTATCYTCTCCCACAATCCTTTCCACTGATGCAAACTGGGAAATTGCCCATTTTAGAGTCTTCATTTCTGTTTTTGGCTCTGGAGAAACTATAAGAGAATCATTACATTCACAGATATTTACATTTCCAATGCCACCCCCACCAGAATTAAACAGGCACATGTTCACACATACAAACAGTTTAGACATGTTCAGGAATGAGTACTCATACTGTAAAGAGTATTCAATAAATAGATGATCTGTCTGAATTCTGTTGACAGACCTAGGAATTGGATACATGTATTTGATTCAAGACAAACCTCCGAAATTATCAGAAAGTTCATTTGTTTCATTTCACCCTCATGGACAGCTTTGCACTGTTAATGATAGTATCAGTAGTGTTTTACACAAACACACACACACACACAATGAAGTCCTTCAGCAAAACAGGAAAGGCAAAACTAATAAAACCTGCTCCAAATTAAGATGACAGGAGCTAAAATTAGTTTAAAACTAAATTTTAAAATATATTGTCACACATTTGCTTAGTGCAAAATTGTTATTACAAATCACTACATTACTTTTGAAATTAATTATCAACTAAGTGTATATAGATATATCACTAATAAGTGTGAAAGATATCAAAGGAATTCAGAGTTAATATTTCCAAAGTATTTGGAATTAAGGTAATGATAGTAAAGAAATACTCAGAAAAAATGAATTCATACACACACAAAAAGATTTCTGATTTATTTTTAACAAAAGTTGCAGATATTTTTTCTGCTTTTTGTTTATAAAAAATTCGCATTATCAGACCCAAGTCTGAGAAAATATCTGTTTATAAGCAGAGAAGTGTGCACATACAAGACTGCAAGTAGTCTATGTCATGGGCTAAAATCTGAGGCAGCATTAATACTGCCTGGATCCATCTACATGATCAGTGCTCTGTTTCCAAAGTCTAAAGTTAACCAGGACACGAGATAAGCCTCTAATTTGAAGCAGCACAAACAGGATCACTTTTCTGCAATGAACATGGCCCTGCCCTTCATCAAGGCAGTTTGAAGCAGACACACACAGCTCAGCCTTCTCCATCATTACTTACTTTCAGAACTCTCCTCAGTTTTAGAAAGTTCATCTTCTTGCACTGGGACGCTGATGTCCTGAAAGTCTTCCCTTCTTTCAGTGAAGCACTCGCACTCCAAGCATCTTGTTCTCAGGACTAACTGGCCCTGGAACAGTTTCTCCACTAGTTCAAAAACGGCCAGCTCTGGACCTAGAGAAAACATAGGCCAGGTTACTCAAGATGCGTTTTATTCAAAAGGTAATACAAAAACTAGGTAAAGGTTTAGTTAAACAGTTCAAGATTAGGGKGTGTGTGTGTGGGGGGGTGTATATACATACTTGTATATAAAAACAAGTACAGAATAAGTTCTTGAGTATTTTTCAATTCTTAAAACTACGATTTGATATTTGGGAAGCTCTTTGCTATGCAATCTGAAGACTGACTTCCCATGCAGTAATTTTCTAATTTTACTGAATTTTAGACCGTACATTCACCAACCTTCCTTATTTGGTTCTTTTTCAGATGCTTTTTCATTATGGCTTTCCACAGGAGACACTGGTTCACAACATTCTTCTTTAGTATCACTACCATTTTCACACTTGACGGATGATGACTCTTCTAGCTCACAGCCATCACATTCTTTCACTGGGTCTTTGGATCCCAAGTTGGTAGTTAACTTTCCCAGACTATAAAATTTGGACAGAATACTAGGCTGTTTGCATGACGATTTTAACCAGTTCAGCCTAAGCCGTGACTTTTTCTGTGTTGGCTTCGCACTCTCGTTTTCAGTGGAACACTTGGCAATGGCATCGGTTTGATTTTCTAGCTTTTCTCCCGTTGCTTTCCTCTTTGACCTGGTTTGTCTTTGATTTTCTTCAGTATTTTGCTCTTTTGATACTTTGGATTTTTTCTTGGCATTGCCGCCTTCAGCATCACTTTTTCTTTTCCCATTTCCTTTCAGGAGTTTATCTTCAGATCTCTCTCCAACCTGGCTACTCGGTACATTATCCTCCTCCTCAGCGGGACTGCTAGTTCCATTGCTCTCAGTGTTTTGATTCAGTTTTTCCTCCAGTTTAGCTGTAGGTTCTTCCACCGACAGTTTGTTCAGTTCTTCCTTCTTCAGTATCTGACATGTTTCTTGAATATTACCTAGGATACACTGCAAAACTTCCTGGGCATCATGCTGCAAGTAGCCTTCATACATTGGGTTGAGCTCTCTATTAAAAATAAAAGTAAACAAACAAAACTATGATGACTAGTTATTCTTTGCTAACTAGTCAACATGACTTGAGATATATATTAAGGAAGTTTGTATTTAAGAACAAAAAGGAAGTCAAAAGCAAACACACAAAAACACCCAGGGGAGGATTCTCCCCAGGGCTAGGTGAAAGTCCTACCCAGGCAGCTAATGGCCTGATGCAGAAGAGAACGCGAGTTCTACAATTGCAACCTTTCAGTGATCCTTCTTAGGTTTGTTAGAACATTTGCATACTCCTAATTAAATACTTTAAATTCACTGATGCATTSAAATTATATTCTCACAAAATCAAGATTCACTTCAAATTTATTATGTCAAAGAGGTAACAAAATAACACAAAGCTCTTCTCAGAAACATAGAAAAACTTATTTCTTTAAATGTTATTCCAAAGTTACAACTATCTGCCTCCCATAAGTCTCTAACACTGTATTGGATAGTTACAATGACCTCAAAACTTTAGGTGAAAGTTCTGACTTTAAGCTGGAATGTCTTTAAGGGAATATGTACCTAAGGGTATTTAGTAGCCTCCGTGGCTGAGTAGCAAGTTCATCTGTGTATTTCTCTGGATTTAAGAGAAAGCTGGCTTGAAGYTGTTCAACTGACAGAATCAATGAATGCAAACTGCAGATTAATTCATAGCTTGCCAGTGGATCTTCTTTGCAACTTCCCTGCAGAAAATAATGTTAGAAAAAATGGTAACGATTTGAACTTTTCCTCTCATTTTGCTGATTTTCTATTTATTTGCAGAATTTATCTGTTATGAGAAACAAGTGATTCTCAGTCAATATATATGGCTTTTTTGCCAGGAGAAGACAAATACAAAAGCCAAGAAAACTGTTCAAAAATCCCAAACAACCATCTTTAGCTAAACTCCAATTTCTATCCAGTTAAAATAATATCACATTATCTTTGTATGAGAAATATGGTAAGATATGGGGTGTTTTTTTTCATTTCTATTAAAAAGTCMTTACAGAATGACTTTAAATGGCATTACAGAAAGCTGCACTGCAAATCTTCTYACATAAAGGAAATCATAGATTATTYTATACTCTTGGCATATAGCCTCACTTGCAGGTAAAAGAACATATGGTCAGAAATGCTACCTTTTCTGATTTTTGCTCTCCTTCATCCTTCAAAGATTCTTTCTTCTTTGTAATGATATTATATAAATGCTTTACTCCAGTTTTAAAACCAGGACAGAAGTACAGCACCTGAAAGCAAATTTTGAAACAAGATAATAGCTGATAAAGAAGTTATTCAAAATATATTTCTGCACTTAAGATCAAATTAGCTTTTATCTCCCAAGGCTGCTGCAGAGCACGCACAGATAGAGAACTGCTAATGGCAGGGAGGTGGCCAGAGTGTGTAACCTGACAGATGACTCAACCAAAGCAATCTATGGTGCATGTATTTCCTGCAGTATCATCTTTTCTTTTCCCAGCATAATTACACTCCCTCTATACAATATCTAGACGTCTTCTAGATGTTGTCATACACGGAATCTCACCTGCTTGTGCGTAATCAAAAGATAAATTATGTTTCCAAAGCCCCTGAGCGTGGCCTTACCTGAAGTATGCTGTTAAGGTAGCAAGTGTTTCCTAGATTGTTCAAGCCCACGAAAGGCAACATGGTGTCCTTCTTCTCGCAGCTAACAAGGGATGGAGGCTGTGGTGCAGGAACAACCTGATCACTGTTAAAAAAGARCAAAGAGTTATGAGAGAATCTGTGAAAGTTACTCCTTCAAGCACACGTGCACTTATCTCTCCTGACCATCTACCATCCTGGGACTGGCTTAAACTAATGACTAAATAAACATTTATCAAAGCTGTGTTAAACTGTTTCTGAAATTCTCAGTGCAGTTACACTCCACTGAAACACTTCCTTCTAGCAACATGCACAGAAACAGACAGGTTTACAAACAGGCAAATCTGCCACTATTTCCAATACGTATTTTTGAACAAGCTTRGGATACTGGCTTAAGGAATGAAAGTATTCTCTTTTGGATGCTACAACATGTACTATTTTCCTATTACTATCCCTGCTCCAGATTCATATATAACTGCCTGAAAACATACTGAAAGCGTAAGGACAGTTTAGGAAGTGAACATGGTGCATTTTAAGCGTTAATGCACTATTATTCATAACAAGAATATATCTTCACATCTTCAATGTGTCTATATTTTACCATGATCAGACATTTTTTTCTTTTCCCATTAACACTTCCTCACTATCTGCAATGAAATGCACCAACTGACTTGCTGGAGGCTTGAAATACCCTAACGAACTTTAGTCAGTAGCATGAATAATGCTTTTTGTAGCCGAAACAGGTTAAAATGCATTTCTCAACAAAGCAAGTTTTATGGGGAAAAATAAACTTTTTTTTTTTTTACGCTTTAAGTAGTTCATTGGAATTACAACCTTTTAATAAAAGCGAAATAACAGTAACTTCCACAAGTTCTTAAGAAGTTTTGCCACTTAAACAGCCAAAGCGGGACAGATTTATTCACTTATTTTCTCAAGGGGCTCCAGCACAAGTTACTTCAGCTACATCACCGAGGGACAGGGCTCTATTTAATACACGTTGAAAAACACACAGGAGCGAGCGGTTAACGAGCGGGTGGCGGATGCACCACRCGCCGGTTCCCGGGGCGCCGCTCCGTGCGTTACGCGCCGGTTCCTCACACCGACTTGCCGCACAGCCCGCCCCGCGGACTCTTACGCACATCTCGGGGCCGCGGTACTCGGGGCCCTTTTGTTCATTCTCCTGCGCCTCCGCGAAGTCCAGCGCTCTCTTGGCCTCCTTCTTCGGGAAGAGCTTCAGCGAGAGCCTGTTCTTCTTGGCGGGGCTCCCGCGCGCGGACGCGCTGCCCTCGCTCGGCAGCACCCCGGGCATTTTCCCCGCACGAGGCCGCGCGCGGGCGCCGGAGCCGCGGCGGCACCTGTCAAGCAGCGCGGCCGTTACCAGCCGTTACCAGCCGCCCCTTCCCGCGCGCTCCCGCCGCCGCCGCGGGCCGCTGCCCTTCCCCGCCCGCGCTCCGCCGAGGGGCCCCAGGCGCCGAGGGCCGCCGCGCGGCCCGGGAGGGAGGCTGAGGGGGGCTGAGGGGGGCCCGGCCCTGGCGCGGCGCCTCCTCACCCGCTACATCCCCGCGCGGCCCCGTCCGCTGCCGCCGCCGCGCGGGGGGCGCCGCCCGCGCCGGGCACCCGCTCGCCGGTTGCTATGGAGACCGCGGGGCGCCCCGGCGCCGCGCTCCCCACAAACGGGAAACTTGGCGCGTTTTCCGCGGCGCCAGGACCCCCCGCCCTCAGCCCTCCTGGCGCCCAGGCGCTCGCGGGCGCCCGCCACGAACGCCGGAGCGGAAGCGGCCGCTGACACCCGCCGGGACTCCGGCGCCATGGCGAGGGGCAGCGCTGCRCGCCACTGCAGCGCGAGGCAGCAGGGTCTGGGCTCGGCGCGGGCCGTGGGGCAAGCACCGGGGCCGCGCCGCCGTGCCCGCAGTCAGGCAGCGCGGCGGGCAGCCCGCGGGGTCCTGCCTGGGCGCGCGCGGGCGCTCCTAACGGCCTGGCCGAAGGGCTCGCGCTAGCGAGGCGGGGAGGGAGGCGGCTGGGCTGAACCATCCCGCTGGGCGGCCCCTCCCCCCTCCCCGGCCGGGAGTGGATTGGTCCCGCCCTAGCCCCGCCCCTTGTCGCCTCCACCAATCAGACGAGTGGCGCGCGGCCAATCGCGGCGCGGCTGGGGCGAGGCGTCGCTCTCGCGCCGTTCAAACTGCCGCGAGGTGAGGGAGGGGGAAGGGGGTGGGATGTGCGCACCCCTTCGTGGCGCGGCGGGGAAACCCCGTGCCTCGAAGCCCCACCCCCACGGGGCTTCCCGCCACTGTGGGAGGGGGGAGGGGGCTGCGCGCGCCGTGACGTCGGCGCCCCGAGGGGAGGGGCGGCCGCCGGGGGGCGCCCGCGCGCAGGCGGCGGCGAGGGCCGGTTCGCGCCGGTTCGCGCCGGTTCTGGCCGGGCTGCGCTGAGGGAGGGCGCGTTTCCAAGTGCGTAGCGGAACTATATCGCTGTTTCCAGCCTCCTTTAATTCACTCATAAATCTCAAATTAACGACTAAATCCCCATGAGATCGGTGCTAAAAAACGAGGGTCGCGCAGTTYGGAGGAACCCAGTCAGTTCCAGCCTCCTCCTTGGCTGTGAGATCTGTGTGTAGGCATCGCGTACAGGCAGAGGATGGAGAAACCACCCGTTTGCTCCTGGAGTGGCACTGGAAATCTGCCAAACCTTCAGCTAGCCTGAGTCTGAGTCACTAATTGTCATAGCAGTTCGAGAAAATCCATGTATTACACCCCTAATACATGTTGCAAGTACAGATTCAGCAGACTTCGAGCAGAAAAAGAAAAAGGAGTTTATTTTGTGGTCAGGAAATATCTGTCTTTACGCCTGGAAATACAGGAAAGTAAATCTTGGATAGGGCCCTTAATGTCATTAGTAGATATTCTTCCTGGGCAGAAATGGTTCTGCAGAACTTGAAGAGATGTGCACTTTCCTTTTTTTAATAAGAAGAATTGAATATTTCAAATCTAATCCCAATCTGCAAGTAAACATCTGTGGAGCGCAGAAATATTCTGCATTTGAGGAAAAAAAAAAACAGTCTCAATTCATTTGTGGCCTCACAATTGCAGTCTCTTGCTTTATAAGATGATGTCTTTATTTCACAAACTTACCTGGCTCTGAAAATTACTCTTTATTTACTTGTATTAGGCCTTATGTTTTTCACAACTTCCATCCTCTGACAGGACTCAGAGAGTGAGATGGGAAAAAAACGAAGGAGATGTTACTGCCGTAAATATTTCTTGTAAAACATGCATCGACTATGTTAAGTATCCATAGTACTGTCCTACATAATTTAATATCGTCCTTTATATTTAACATTTAATATATTAATAGCGTCAAAATCTTTTAAGGATTTTTTTTTCTTTTTAATCTTGAGAAGTGAAGAGTCTATGGAAATCACAATTTCTAGGCATTGTTGTAAAAGTTGTATTAGATAAAAACATTAATAAAGCAGTTAAGCYGTGACACAGCTGCTGGTTGCAAGAGCATCGGTGACTCCACTGCAAAACTTCTGTAGCACTAAGTTATTTGTTAATGTAGTTAATAGGACTGGTTTCATAACCAACTTTAAGCCATGCCAAATCATAGGCTTCAGCACCCTGTCACCCTGGGCAGAACCACCACCTGATCTGAGCATTTTGAGAGCTGGAAGGACCACAGGCAAGTGCCTGGCTACAGGCTACACCGCAGGGTGTTTCACGCCCATCTCTTCACGCAGTTCTCTCGAGATTTATGTACTTGTTATTTGTTTACAAGGTTACACATTGGTTGTGCAACAATGTAGAAATCTGACATTTATTCCCTAAAGTCTATTAGTGATACAAGGAAGCTGGAAGCCTCACTCCCCATCAGGATATGTTTTTTAAATCAATTTTATTTTTTAAAGTTCTCTGCAGCCTTTCTGGATTTTTTTCAATTGCTGCCTGAATTAATTATTGGTGGAGATCAATAGYCCTGCATACACATTTGAATTATGATATAAATAGCTTCACACTCTTGACAATCATGCACATTCTTAGTACTTTGTTGTTGTTGTTGTTTGTCCTACAGGGCGAAATACGCCTGCACACACAGAAGCCCATCTAAGGAGGCAAGGTTCGGATGCTTGAGGTATATCTTGACCTAAAGATTATATATATATAATATATATAAAATACGTATATATGTATTTATAGTGGGATTTTCAGAGCTCCAAATCTGGTTGGACACAGAGCTGCCATTGAAAGTCATTGGATTTAGCATTCATCCAAATGCCTGGCTAAGTTTGCCAGCCCGCATGGCATCAGGGTGCAGATGCCACAGGATTTCTGCTGCGAGGAGAGGCCGGCTCCCCGCGGGGCTTGTTCTGCACCGTTAGGCCCCACTGCTTCCTGACCTAAATTCTGCAGCGCAACGCGGGCGCCTCTAGCTCCGCTTTGCAAACGCAGCTGGAAGTTTGCAGCAGCTAAACTAGGCAAACACCCAACTCTATGGGCTACAAGTGTAATTAAGTCTTATCCAGGCGGGTGGTGCTCAAAAGCTACCTAACAGCTTCATTGCTTAATAATGTGTCCCATTAAATCTGCTTTGTGCTGCCAGTCTGAGGAGGAATCCCTTTCCAGAGAGCTGCAAGGAGCTGGGTGATCAAGTCTGTGGTAGCAAAAGGGTGGTGCCTCTGAGACAAGAAGAAATGTGCAAGTGTTTGGACTTTGAATCGGTAACAAAATGAAATGAAAGCCGAAGGCAGGAATCCAGCTGCTCCAGGTAGGCTTGTGTCTGATAGCACAGTGCTTCCGTACACACCATATATGTGGTGAAATGATGTAGGGAAAAGCTATATAGATTTATATTTACATTTATATTTAATATATGTATATTGCCTAAAAACCCATGCCTATCTAGGAAAACAAGTAATGAAAAGCCAGTGTTTGAGGCAGTTAGGCACTGTCTGCACACTACCCATGCGAAAAGACATGCTTGTGGCCTTAGAAACRTGACTGAGCATCTCTTAAACGTAATCCACAAAATAAACATCCAAGTGGGAAGTCACCTTACCCTGTAAGGAGTATTGAAGAAAGGCAGGTCCAGCTCACCTTTTGGAGGGATCGCTCTCTACTGATCTGGAGGAAACCTAGACAGGTAGCTTAAACCACACACCCATTTCTCAGGCGGCCAGCGGCCAGCTGTTTGCATTCAAGCAGTGTGACTTACGTTGTATCCTATGCTGTGGCCAAAAGAGAGCCTGCCCTTTACACCAATCTCAGAATTTGCAGTCGTGCACGGTGTGTGCCCTGCACCACTGAACCCCAGCACACAGGGCTTCGTGGAGTCCCATTTGTACAGAACAATTTGCTGCAGCACAGGCTAAAGAATCTGCTCAATGCTAATTTAGCTGGGCTGCATTACAATTTGGGCTTTGATCAGAGCTGTAGAAGCTGTAACAGTTCATATGAACAACTCCTTCCTGGTGGCCACGTGAGCTGAAAACATTAGTTACTAAACCTAGGTGCGGAGCTGCTAGTTTGAGGTTTAGGGTAGAGACATCAAATGGTGTGATTAAACAAAATTGTTGTTTATTTGCATTGCATCTGAAGAAAAGTCAACAGTCCAGCACCTCCTTTCTCCTTTGCTAGTGGCTGGACAAACATGATAAAAGTCTATTTATGTCCCAAGATTTTGCAATCCAAGAGTCTTATTCCACATGTGCAAGTATTGAGCTTTAGACAAACTTGTGCATACGAATAGGATCTGTGACTTAGGAGGCCTGGTTTGGGGCTTAAAGTTAAGCTCACGAACACTTGCAAGCTTGTGGCTTTCCTTTCAGGTGCAGTAACCCAGTGAAACAGAGAAGGGAGGCAGAAGCAGTGACTATTCTTGCATAGACTGGAAGTGTACACAGGTGTTTGCATGGCACTTCCAGGGCTTTGTCTGGTGTTTTATGTTTTGTTTGGCTGCTGAATAGGCCAATTCAGTTTTAATAGGAGTAATGGGTATTTTAATCAACAAGTCCACCTGCCACACAATCGATACATCAGCTAAGCATAAGACAGTGAAGCACCTCAGGATATTTGGTCAGCAGGTTTTTAGAACAAATTTGCCTACCCTTTATTCCCCTGTGTGGTGTCTAATTTTAAACGCTGTAGTGCAAAGAGGCTTCTGTGTCAACCTTTGATAAGACTTTTACAGCTTAGTAGACCTCAATGCCAGATCTTTTTTTCCTGTATGCATGTTAAATTTTCTACTGATAATTTCATCTGATTATTCATAACCCTCATCCTATCCTGTTATGGACACAGCACAGTGGGCTACCCACAGTAGATATTTAACCTGACCTCCTCATGCAAAGGCATGAGACTAGAACGGTATTTTAAAGAATTTTTAAGAATTCCCATAGAAATTTTTAAGAATTAAAATTCCCATAGGAAACCAGCATTCATTCTTGATATTTGCTGTGTGTTTCTGGGGATGATTTCAAGTCAAATGACATATGGTAACGTCTGGAACATGAAATGAGACTTTAAAATTAGTTAATGTTAACAAACCTCCTGAGAAACCTGTATCATTAATGAAGTAGACGAAATCTCATCTTTGATTTCGTCAGCTGGTTGTTCTTTAAAGTTTAGTAGGGCGATCACACATTTGCCCTTGCTTTCTTACATAGATAAACACACATACACCATCTGTAATTACAGCTTAAGTGTCTCCCTGAGATATTAGATAGTTTTATCAAAAGGTATGTTGTTTTTCTCACATGTAACACACACTTTCTGGACCTTTCCAAGCAGTATATATTAGCCTTGTTTTTTTCTCAGTGTCTCTTATGTAGCTAAAGTCCATCAAATAAGGAAAACCACTAGATAAAAAGTCCAAATTACTACTGTATGCCAGAATTCATGGTATGCCAATTTCTCTAGACAACACCAATATTTGGGATGCCCAGCACATCCCAGGTAGCTCATTCATCAACCAACATTAAAAATTACAACTGAAGCCACATTTTTTCTAACTACAAAGAGAGGAAAAACAAAAGGTCCCCTCATTGGGAAGCACCATCATGGTGCTGATGTGCCCCTCAGAGGCATCTTCACTGCTCCATCTCCAAACCGACCCTTTTACAGCCTCCCTTCACCACCTTAAAATCACAGGAGAGGACACTGGGCATAGGCGGAACCTCTAGTAGCCCTTCCCCCTCTCATAAATACTTATGCACTCTCTTAAAATATGGCTCATTCTTTCTAATTACTGCAGAGATTTTTTTTTTTCCAGCAGGACCATGTTCTGTTTAAATATAAGAAAATGGTTTTCGTTTTTTTTTTTTTTAATGTATCACTCCCGAAATAGAGCAACACCTAATTAAATATTTATTGAGGTTTAGCAAGCTCAATAAATGAACTGTTGTCTAGAGGCCTCCAGAGCGTGGGCTCCAAGGAGGGAGCAAGTGCAAGAGACAACAGTCGTATGTGGGCAATGTGAGAGACTCCTAAGCATGCAAGATTAAAATATGCCATGTACTGTATTGTCATGTATTGTTAAAAATAGCTGTATTAGAAAACTAGAAATCCCCATAGACCTAGTCAAAAATAGCCATATGAAATGCCTGGAAAGAGCACATTCCCAGGAGGAGGGATTTTTGGACTCTTGGAGGAAGTCTCTATTACAAAGCATCATCCCCTAGAGGAAAAAAGCTCCACAGCGTCTGGTTGTTGCTGAGTTGCATGAATTATAGCAACGTTCAACCCTGGAGCTGTATCAGCAATAGGCCTATAAATCTGCCAAGGTTCCTATATTTTCAGAATTATCCCATGAATGGTGTGACATGAGGTGTGCAGGCAGGATGCGCTTTCACTGCCTTCCCACCCTGCATCCAGGGRTTGCCTAGGACCTCGCAGCAGGAGCATCAGGAATGTGTGCTCAGCTGTCTGGCATCCAGGCCAGCAAAACCAAGTTCTTGAGGAACTTGACTCTTGGGCAAACAGATATGGCAGGAAATAGAAGAAGCCATTCACAGAAGTGAGAATTTTGAGCAGAGAATGTGAGCATTTTATGTGACTTTAGATAAAGCATTATCAATTACTAACTAGAATTCTTAGTTTTTGGTGATCCACAAGTCATCCAAGGTCTGTCYTTTTCACAACCAGACTGAACCTCAGCAGGAGATTGCTGCAGCTGAAAGGAAATCTTGCCCCAGTAAGCAACCTGGGACACTCACAAGCCCTAAAGCTGCTCCTACTGTAAGTTCCTAATGCTGTACCTAAGCTATATTCTCACATCCACTTTCCGAGCCTTAGGATCTCAAATCATATTACAACCATTTTAAACTTTCCTTATCTTTTTTAAGATAATAAATACTGTTACCTCAGTTTGGCCATTCCCCTAGTAGACATGGCTCTGGGAGGACCTTCTGCAACTCCGGGGAAGGCAGGAGTAGCTCCCCACTCTCCCGCATAAAGCCCAGCTAAAATGATCTGAGCAGGTCCAATTGTTGTCCAAAAAGTTTGGATTAGACATCCTTAAATATACAGACTTGAGGAAAAAAAACAGGAAATGACTAGTGAATACATTTGAAATAAATCGCCATGATTCTGTAAACTCTGTTCTAAAGACTGCAAAGGTCTTTTTGTTTGTTTGTTTTAGCTTCCAAAAGGCAACCTTCAATTGGAAGTCTGAGCCACAAAATGGGAGCTTTTCAGTGCCTGTCTATGCTGGAGACTTTATAGTTTTTGAGCCAGTAGCTCCTCATACCRCAGGCAGTATCTAACTTTAGCTTTAATTTATCTCTCTCTTAACTTAGGAGAAAACACAGTTGGATATGATCTGTGAACTTTCTAAAGTTATACATGCATCTATTATACATGAGAAAATACCAATAGAGATAATTACACTCATAATATGTAGATAAAGCAGATTAGATCATAACAATATAAACATTTGTGGTTCTATACACTGTAAATCTGCCAAATACAGGATGGTTTTGCCACTAGATCTAAAACAGAACATTTCTCCTTAAATGTCTTTGAAAGCTAAGCTCTGTACTGCAGAAAAACATTATGTTCTGTGACTGGAGTGATTTTTATTTTTTTCCCCATCTTTTGTCTGCCTATGCATATTTTCTTTCACAACTCGCAGTCTGCTGCTCAGTTTGATAAAACGTATGGCTCTGCAGCCTCACTGGTAGCAGAGGAACTGCAGTTTTCCATAATGGGCTGGAATTCAAATGAGAAACCAGACTACATTATAAGGTGAAATTAAAATAAAATTAATTTTCTCCCYTTCTCTGTTAGTGAGATGGAGTAACATCTCACAAAGCTGTAACTCATTTCAAGTAGCAACAGGAAGAAACAAAATCTGCATAAGGGAGTAAAATGGCACATTTGCATCATCTGCTGGTAGCATCTTTATGGATAGATGAACCTACCTAGAATAGTTTTAATAATTCCTTTCACCTCTGGCTGTATATATACACGTTTAGAGACATGACATGACAATTATAAAAATTCAAGGTGCAGATAAGATTGAAAAACATCTCCTAAAACAAAAAGGGAGGCATAACTGGATCAAAGGAGCGATGTAATCAAAGAAAACTATTGCTTCAGTGAGCAGGGTGCAGGCAATATGTTGAAATCTTAGCTCCAGAATATCATAGCGTCAAATGCCCTTGCTTGGCTTCTAAAGAGGTTTATAACATGCAGCATTTTTATCCATAGGAGCCCTGCTAGGCTAAGGGATCACATTTCAGCCGAGTGAAGGATGAAACCACAGGAGTGGGCAGGAAATGCTTCTCTCCATGCAGCCTGGCTCCGTTCAGCAGGCTGCTATGAACAGTCATCCCGACTCCATCAGGCACTAACCGCTGTTAAAGCAGCAGAGCACTCATCACAGTGGGACAGTGGGATCTACAGAGACCATCGCCKGCTCCGGACTGACAAATCCCACCCGTCTGAAAAGGCAGAACGAAGCTAAGGCAGAGAGCGACTGAATGTCACATGCGTAAGTGTCCTCTTTAATATGTAAAGCACACACCCCGGGGAAACTGCATTGACTCCTCAGCACGCACAAGCTCAGGGCCTTGCACACGTTCACTGGGCAGCTCTCACATGGGGTTACTGTCCCTGCACTGGGTTCACCGTGTGTCTTGTCACCAGCTTGGGCAGAGACATGTTCGTAGCAAGGACTGTCGCCTGGGCCACTGCCTCTRGTTTGGGCAGCCTACTGCTATGGGGCTCAATGCAAGCTAATTTAGTTGGTCTCACCAAACTGCTGTGTAGACCTTTGTCTTGCAGCATTAATTTCTGGCATAAGCCTCCTGCCAGCTACATCTGTTTATTTTGCAGTGTTTTTCTTCTTCCCTCTTTTGAGTGCGAAAACATACAAAAAGAAATGATATCCTAATAATCAGATAAGCAGCATGTTAGAGATGGGAATGACTGATAGGAGCAGAAAAAGGGACAGTGATGATAGATTTGATGGGAAAAATGATGTTACTTTACAAGATCTAAACTGAAGTATGGATTTCCCTTCCTTTGAATAATTTGGGATATGCAAACAAATATCAGAATTCTAGTTATGGCTGTACCAGTGCTGACTACATATATGCAGTATCACTTATTGTTTATGCTTGTAAGGCCACAGCAATTTCTTTTAGGTGATACAGCTGTAGCAAATTGATTTGACAGGCAAACTCACATGTTTTGATTCAAACATTACAAAAGTGATCCATGCACCATACAAAAAAAAAAAAAAAAGGCATTTTCCATACCTATTTGGGATCAGTGGATGTGCACAGCTCAGAACAGAACTGAACATTCACTGCTATGAGTGAGCATGAGGTTGATTCCTATCAGGTTCATGTTCTCCTTCTTCCAGCCTTGGAGGGTCACATCCACCATTCAAGTTTTTATCTCCTCCCGGTATACAGCTGGTATGTGTATGGAAACATAAATGCTTGTTTGGAGGGTGAAAGGAGGCACATAGCTAGAGAAACACTGTAAAGAATTGCGTTGCAGATTAAAACATGGTGCATGTGTTTCTAGGTAGGTATGATGATGCTGTGGTGTGCAAAGTATTCCCAAACAGRCCCACTTTGCTATGTTGCTTGTTGTATTTCTGTAGCACTCAGAAATGCACAGGAACATTTCACCCCCTTCACACTGCCAACCAAAAAAAGTGAACACAGAATATCAGAACCATGTCAAACAAGTGTTAATGTGGCAACATTCTAGCAGTTGTAGACCATAAAAGGCAGATCTTGTGAGCACAGAATGAGGAGTAATTTGCAGGGAGTCTACAAAAATGGATGTTGGCACCACTGTAACATACTGTAGAACAATAGTGATTTTATACTGTTTCTAAAAAACTCGATCACATTCCATCTCTGGACCCATCACTGCTGATTTTGAAAATTACACGAGTAACTACGGCTGCTACAGAGCCTGAGTCCTGGCCTGATCCTTCCTGCTTGGGCTCCCAGCAGTTGAAGAAACACAGCACGGGAGTCTCTCATCCTGCCTTCSTGGTAACATGTTCTCTCTTTGGAGCTGCATGGAAAAACCACAAATACCACGTTGCAGAGCAGGCTGGGGCAATGTCTCCCTCAGGAATTAATACCATCATTGGAGGGAAACCTATTTCTCCAGGGAATCCTTTCTTTAGCATCCAAACTGCTTCCTCTTTCAAAGATAATTGAGAGTCACAGGTTTCATACAGGCAAAGAATATGCAATTTCTGCATGACACAAGCCATATCAAATTACTGTTGTTATGATTACTTGTACTGAGAAAGACAGCTATGAGCATCCCTCGTTTACTATAAAGTCTGAGATCTCATTCTGAGCTTCCACACCTCTAATTCACCCAGTCCTCCAGATCCTGCCCTGTTCTCTCTTCCTCCCCATGGATTACAAATAGGAGGAGCCAATCCTTGTCTTAAAAAACAGAGGTAAGAAAAGCTTACTGTTTCAGGCCTTGAAAGACTGCAGGGACCCATTTTTTGTTGTTGTTTTCACCTTTTGTATTGACCTCTGGAAATGAGATCATTTTAAACCTGAGCTGGTGCCAGTTCCTAAGCAGGCGTCTGATGTGGAGAGGTCAAGGCTGGAAGGACTGGCCAGTCCCACTGACCTCTCACCGTGGAATTTCACCTAGTGATTTCTACAGCAGAAAGAATTCCCCTAAGTGCGTTGTCTGGCTTCAGAAGTAATTTTAAGTATCTGTGGCCTGACAAATAAACGTTCTGAAAGCTCTTAATGACTCATAAATTTTCCTAAGAGTAGCTGAACTGTGCAAGACCAAAAAATGTAGCGGGGAATACTGTCTCTAAGGCTGCCCAGCAGTGGATCCTAAAGGAAGTCATATAAGATAGATAGTATAAATAGACCATGTCTACACTTCTTGCCATCCCCTCTCAGCTCCTGCCAAGCAACATTTCAGAGACTTCTCGAGCTGTTATACTCAACAGCCATCTCAGAGCTATTCTCAACTAATTCACCTAATCCCTTTGTAAACAATTTATAATGYTTCATTTAAACACACAGCAAAGTAAGCACTCCTACTTTGTTGTACTCATTTGATAATATTGTTAATCTTTKGATTAAGAGGAATAGAAGAAGAATTTAGCACAAGCTTTATGCATATACATGTTACACTTTTGAATTGCTCAAAAATCCATAYGAGGGAAATATTCTTTGTTTTCAAAATGTCTTGCAAGTAAAACCTGAGCAAATGAAAATGGAAACTTTTTAATTCTGTTTGCTCAGAAGTGGACAAGTTTTTTTGGTCCTTGTTGCCAGCCTGTTGCCTTTTCTGGGATACACTTTCAGAAGTTCGTGTGTACTGTAATACTGCTTCTTCTTGAAACCACCCCTGTGCCTTACACAGACACACACACTTTTCTAAAGTTTTAGACTCACACACTTTTCTAAAGCTTTAATCAACCAGAATGAAACAAAAGTTCAGCTGAATGTCTATAGCTATAAGAGCTTCCTTTGAATGCTCAAAACGTCTACAGCAAGAGTTGCTGTCACTGAAGTTAGGGATCCACCCTGGCTTTAACTATAAACCTAARTAACAGGAGGTATTTAGGATGCACTCTTCCAGAAGCAGCAATGAAAGATACTGTGACTCAGGGCAGGTCTGCACTTTGTAATAGCTGTGTTTTTCGGGAACATGAGAAGAAAAGATGTAGGAGTCCATCTCCCACTTCCATTAGTCAGAAAAAAAAACATCTCTTGCAAACATGATGAAATAGGAATAGTCTGTCAGCTTAGCTTTGGGAACACCAGCCACAGCTAACTMTCAGATGTGCTTCTTTGGGGATTTGCACCCTCTTAGCAAACTTTTCGCTGAAAATGTCCTATGGATCAGATAGACACGTAGTATGTGGCTTAAAATATAGTCCAGCAACTTATGCCATGGAGGAGTGGTGTAATTATTCCAGTAGAGGAAAAAATCTTTCTGGTATCAAGATACATCTCTTCTGAGCCCTGCAAAGATACCTTTACATCAGTGGCAGGGGTTCTCCTCACATTAGCAAGCCAAAGGCTCCCTTAAACCTCATTTTTCATTTTTTGATGCTTTGTTAAACTATCAGGAAACATCTTCCTCATATTCAGCACATCAAGCCATCAAGTGGCAGTGAGAGCAAGACCAAACTGCATGTCTACTTTGTCCGTGCAAAGCCCAGATAATTTCAGAGTTATA
The DNA here is from genome assembly GCF_003342845.1 of Nothoprocta perdicaria. Classification (NCBI taxonomy): domain Eukaryota; kingdom Metazoa; phylum Chordata; class Aves; order Tinamiformes; family Tinamidae; genus Nothoprocta; species Nothoprocta perdicaria. Next base: position 759,806 of record NW_020455491.1, on the reverse strand, counting down.
CGATGGGAGATATTATTCCTACCCATTTAGGAGCATATTCCAGGCCACGGGCTAGCTGTGTTTGGACATGCAGCTCAYCTCATGGCTCGTGGGGCTCTCGTCTTGCCTAGCAAACAGGCAGAAGAAACCCAGCCCTTATTGAGGGGCTGCACTTTCATCTTAACTCAGGCTATGGTTTTCTGGAGAGCAGAAGCAATTTGTCTTAGTTGGCCAGTCACTTTGATTTACTTCCTTTTTCTGCTCCTCTGCATCCTCAGCGGACAGCAGAAGTCTCTCTGAGCCTCTGCATGCGAGTATCTCTTTTCCATATGAAAAGAGCTACAAATCTCACTGCTGTTAGAACCACCAGATCGCAAGACTTTGTACTGTATTACAGCATTTCCACACGGATTTGAAAGGCATTTAGTCTCCTCTGGAAGGAGCTTGGATCCAAGCAGGCTTTGCTCCTGCTTTGCATCCTTTGAGCTTGCGGTCCAGACCCGTGGCCGGGCAGCTGTCCCGGCACTGCCGAGCTGCGGCTCTCCCCGGAGCCCAGCACYGAATGCCCTGAGATGCAACAACACCACAAGGTTCATCCTAAAAGCGAAGCTACGGCAAGTCCCTGCCAGCAGCAGCTTCCTGCAGGTGCATTCGTGGTGCCTGTGCAGGTAATGTCAGTGTAGCTGTGTGCCCCTGTGCCACTCACAACGAGGAGCCCCGAACTGCGGCCATATGAAGCAGCTGCTCCTGAATGCAGCAAAACTTCTGCGGTTGCTAGAGATTCCCCCTGCCTCCCCTCTCGAGCGTCCTCGGTGTGATAGGGCCAGCAGCGGGGTTACAAAGCGTAAGTAAAACCTCCACACGTGAAGTGGAGGTGCCTCYCGGCACAAGCCGGGACTCATTAAGGGGGGGGGTGTTTCGGCCCTCGCCCGGCAGCCTTTCCCGCCCCTTCTCCGCCGCGCTAATGAGAACCACACGAGGCCGCGGCGCTGCCGGCCCG
>NW_020455491.1:559212-758683 GCF_003342845.1 Nothoprocta perdicaria | reverse complement strand
GGCCGCGCAGCCCCGCGCCGCAGGTGAGCGCGGGCACCGGGGCTGCAGCTCGGAGCTGCCGCGGGGGAGGCGCCGCTGCGGGGGCAGGTCGGGGCGCTCCGGAGGAGCCTGCGGGGAGAGTTGGTGCAGGGAGGCGCTCGGAGCTGCTGCAGTGCGTGCCGGAGGGCACGGGGGGATGCTTGGGGAGGGGGCGCTCTGGCCGGGGCTCTGCCCGGTGCTCCGGGCGCTGCAGTGTGCGCTGGGCGGGAGGCGCGCCTGGCTGCGCCCCGGCTCCTCGGGGGATGCTTGGGGAGCTCCGCAGGCTGYGCCCTCGGGGGCTCAGCCGGCCCTGGAGCTGGGGATGCGCGGGGACGGGGTTCCTGCCGGAGCAGCCCGAGGGGCTGGGGCCGAGCGCGGCTGGGCAGAGGGCAGGAAGGCTCCGGTGGCCGGGGCGCTCCGGGTGTCACGATGCGGGGGCCGCGCAGAGCCCGCGGGGCCGCGCGGTGGGAGCCGCGTGCCCCGAGCAGCGAGGCGCGTTCGCCCCCACACCGCCAGGCTCAACCTCCCCAGCTGCCGAGACGCCGCCTAAACACGGCGCAAGCCCCCAGCCCGGCCTCCCCAGTGCCAGCGCTTGCATCCACCTCCCCCGGCTTCCTCACAAACTTTTCGGGGGAGAGAAACTCTTGGAGCTTTTATTTTTTTTCCTTCAATTTCCAGCGCGGGTGGCGGCCGGGCTCCTTGTCGCCTTTCTTTGCCCAGGCTCCGCTGCCATGTCCTGGCACYGCTTCCATGCCAGCACCGCTGGGCCGGGCACGTGGAACTCGAGGGAAGCCTTTCCTTTACCTGGGCACTCAAAGAGTGATTAAATATTGTACATATGTGGGGTCCAAATGAAAGTGATAAGTACCTGAATATGAGACATCTGCTCTCCGAGGAGAGCCACCACACTGAAGGGCAGAGAAAAGACTAAKAAAAAACAGTTCAGTATTTGCTGTTATTCCTGCTTGGCCATCTTCCCTGTGCTCTGCATTCAGTTAGGGATAAACTTAATGAAAAGGTAGGATACCTTAAACAGGAACTCCAAGTGATATCTCAGAGGAGATAAATCTGAGGTTATGATCTATGAGTGATAATTACTTGCTTTCATAGTAAGGTTTCAAGAAAAATATTCTGATGAAAGGACAAACAGAGAGATTAGTCAGCAAACAAATGTGAAAAAACATTTGAAAAAACACCAGTTAGCAGATTTGTTAATGTAGTTCTGAAGCCAAGCAGGAGGCGGGGAGATAACCCTGCTGCCTTGTCCATGCCTCTGTGGCCCTTGCCCTTCTCCAGTGTGAGACTTTCCAAGATATCCGCAGACAGAATTAGTGACTTAAATCCCTGCCGTCCTTCCCAGTCCGCTGACGCTGGGTTGGGGTGTGAGGGAGTCAGTGTGAGGGGAGGCTCGTTGCCGCCTTGGGGAAAGTTGGGTTGGAGCCACAAGCCAGGGCCACCCTCCATGGGAACCGAGCTGGCAGGGCACATGTGCCAGCCGTGTGGTGTGGCTGTCCTGGGATCCCGAGGGAAGGGCTTTCTAAAGCCCTTGAGCACCCTGGCCAGCCGGAGCAGCTTGTTCCTAGTGCCTTCACCTGCTTCCAGGCATCCATYACAGGAGCTCTCCCCTTGTTACAAAACAAGCTATTAAACTTGGTACTCCTGCATCTTCCCTTGTTCCTCATCTTATTTAATTACCCCCTAGACCTTCATTTGTGGGAAGCCATAGTGATGGTGCCACCATTAAACAGTGCCCGCTGTCCCCTGACATGGCTGTGCTTCAGGAGTGGTTTAATCTCAAAATATCACCTAAATCCAGAGCATTTTTGAGATTCYGTAAAACAAATGGTATAAGTTCATCAACAAGCCTCAACTCCCCCTGCAGTTTTAGAGCCATCGTATGTTGTGGAAGTTGCATTTTTATCACAAGTGGTTATGGATCAAAGCTTGGTTCTTTTCAAGGAAGCTGTTGAAATAGCACCTAGATGAGCTTGGCCCCCTTTGTTAAAAAAGTAAATAGCCCAAGTTGTTGTTTTTGTCCACTAGATGCATAATATGACAGCAGGGTGAGCACGACACATCATTGTTCCAGACCAGCAAGACACATAGTTCAGTAAATATCGCATGATTTCTAAACTCTGATTCATACATGCTAACCGGTCTTTAACTTGGGGCAGGAATCCCTAACTGCACAGATTCCCACACTGCCTGGGTTAAGGAAAAAAAAAGTAATGCAAAGGCCAGATGCAAATAACTCCTTTTAATCCATATTTATTTTAGGCCTTAGTGCAATTATATTTCCAGTCCCTTGTACTGCCAACAGTAGTGACTTGGTTGCCTCCGTTTTTGAGCTGGATCTGTGCGCGTTTGCGCGTGGGCCGGGGCCCTGGTGCTGCTTTTGGGCCGGGCTCAGTGCATTAGGAAACACAAGGCCCATGTGACGGCCTCGCCGCGGCCCCGCAACCCCATGGGTTTTCAGCCCATTACATCAYTTGCTCCTGCCCGGTTCATATCAGGGTTAGAAATGGAAATAAAAACTGAAACAGAACACTGATAAGTAGTAATAGGGACATGCATTTCTTTATAAAATAGTAGAAGTCTCCTCCTTTCTTTTTTAATGCGCGTGAGGGGGATGTTTCCCTGGAGAAACGTTACTGGCCACCACGCACGTGGTTCAGAGCTGCCCAAATTGTGTCTGTCATGTGAAAGATGTCCTGGAAGAGGAAGGAAACAGCAGCTCCATCCTCTTCTCTCTGAGAGAGGAGCAGAATATTCAATGTGCTGTTATTAAACCTGCACTGCAGCAAGGCCATTTTGGGCAGGGACTGCAGAGCCSTTGGCAGTGCATAGGACCCTGATGTCCCCTCGTGGGGAGCAGGACTCCTCTCGTTTTAAGTGTAGGGATTTGTGCACTGAACAGCGTGGACAGTAGAGAAATAGAAAAGTAGAGGCAAAAATTAGGCCAATTTAAAAGTGATTTTTCTTGGAGCAAGAAGAGTGATGCCTTCTCCTGGGGCAGCGCAAAAGCAAATGACATCCAGGCGAAAGGAGCTTTTAGAGGAAGGAAGTTTTGATGAAGATTCAGAAAAGCTTAAGGCCGGAGGGGAAGTTTTTGGTGGCAGGCGAGGGCCCTGTGGTGGTTACAGCCCAAGGTTGAACAAGGCAGGCTGCAGATGCTGCTTTCATGGATGGAAACAGGCTGTTTTCTCATCTTTCTCAGGGCAGTGGGTTTGGGGAGAGAGATTTGCATGCACATTGTGTGGTTTTCAGTTCCACAAATGAATGTCTTGTTTGAGGAGCAGGAAATCACATGAGACTGCCCCGTGTCTGGGTGCTGCCCCCGTTGCTCACGTGGCTCCGCAGCACCCAGCCCTGCCCCAGARGGACTGGTGGGGATCAGGGCAGGCTCGGGCAGCCCCTGGTGGCTTTGGACGCGCCAATGTCTGGGTGGCTTCACTGYGACGTGGCGAGCAGCCAAGGGAGAGCGCTCGGCCAGATGTTTTCACACGCTCTGCTCAGGATGTGGGTTGTGGCGGGGTGACAATCCAGCCCCATGTGGAGCAGCTCCCTTGCCATGTGCTGCCGCTTGAGTAAGGGGAAGAAGGGATCTCTGCGCAGGGCTCCACCGTGTGCAGCATCTTCCCAGAGAAACGGGAGAGCATTTTTCTCCAGGCAGGAGCACCTTCACCTCACAGATTCCCTCCACAACCAGTCTTGGAGAGCACCCAAAGGCTTCTGCTCTTCCCTTAGGAATGGAGACRTCTCCAGCGCTGCGCCTCTGTGCAAAGACACCAAGGGCACCTCAACCGCAGCCATGCGGGGCACAAACTCTGTATCTTCAAGGAAATACCAGCTCCTTTAACCAGATATGTTTGAGAATGTGGCAGTGAAGTTTGACCAGTCCCAAAGACAAGAAGATGCAAAAAGGAAGCTGAGAAAGGCCAGAAACCAGCATTCCCACATGCTGCAGTTGCTCCTCTCAAACTTTGGAGAGGGATTGGATAAGATTGAGCATTACAAATGAGGCACTGAGGATTTTTGTTTGCCTGCTGATTTTTGATTAATGGTTTCAAGTGCTTTCCATGGTCTCCTGGCTCCAGGAAATGCAGCTTTAAGGAAAACATCACAGTTCTCAAGGCGCCTGATAAAACCATGAGGTTTAACCACAGATTTTACATGGCCATGACTGGACTGAATCAGAGGGCGGCTGGAAAGGGGGTTATCGGATGAGGGGATGAACACAGTTGTTTCCCCCTCGCAGCGGGCCGGATACTCGATACCTCCATGCCTCGTCTCCACATGTGCATCTTTAATGGAAACCCTGGCAGGAAGTTAACTCTATTAAATAGCAATAAGCAATTTTAGCAAAATTGGTATCTCCCTAACTTTGTTAGTGCTGTTTGAAGAGCTGTGTGAAATCCATCCCTCGGGCGGCTGCTCCTCTAAGCGAGGTTACCCGCCAGACTGTGTGTTTTAGTGCCGGGAGGTCTAAAACTCTCCTCTCTGCCCACTGTTGCTCTGGGTTGAACCCTTAAACTTCATCCCTTCCTTGACTTTGCCCCACTCCAGTATAAATTCTCCAGCTTTTACTCCGGTGAAGGATGTTTTTCATCTAACAAGCACACCCTGGCAGTGACTTATTGCAACCTCATCCCTCCGCACCCGCCTCCGCTGCTTTTTTTTTTTCCCTGCAGTTTTGCCGATTACTGACACCAGAATGGGAACACAGCAAACCTCCTCCCTGCCTGCAGCCCCAGCTTGGGAGCAATCACAGAGCAGACTGCTCCCAGATTAAAGCGATCCGCTGGMATTTCACCGCACAGCCCCAGGCGGGCGGCGACTCCGGGAAGCTCCAGGGATGCAGCGTGTCCTCATGGATGGCTCCTCTGCTGCGTGTCCACATGAGCCATATGTCTGCACCAGGCCCCTGTGCAGAGGGTGAATTTTCAGCAAGCGTCTGGATTCTGCATCGCTTTAGATTCACTGTGGTTTCAAGATTCATGTCCTTCTTTTCAGTCATACCTTTTTGTCTTTCCCCAGCAGCACTTCTCTTCAGTCTCCCAAATACTTCAGCTGCTTCTCTGGGAAACTCTAGTCGCTCATTTTTCCTGAGAGTAAATTCCTGCTTCCTGCTCAGTGCCCGTTTAGTATTCCTCAGCTTACATTTCTCCCAGTTGACTCTCATTTTGCTGTTCTTTACCTTATGTTTCTAATCTTGCAGTGCGCTTGACCAAGACTGAAGTCACTTTGCACCGACTTAGTCAGCTACGGCTCATATTCCATCCGAAAGTCTGCTTTCTGGTGTTTGCAATTATACCYCCAATTCAGTATTATCTGCAAGTTTTATTAATGGGTAAATAAYGCCCAGCACAAGCCCCACTGCCCTCGTGCATCCCTAGGGATGGCTCCAGGAGGAGCTGCGAGGCAGCACAGGCAGCTCTGCAGCACAACTGCACATCCTGCTTGGAAGCAGGGGAGAGGAATGGCCCCGGGATTCATCACACAGCCGTGCAGGCCTGTGCCCGCTCTCTCCCCGGGCACTTAGACGTCTCTGCACGTCTCTTTTTGCAGTGTATCATAATGCCGAGGCTCTGCAATTACCCTCTCTTCCCAAATGCATGCGGTGCTGTTTGGCATCCCTGTTCCTTACTGATCCCCCTCCTTGTTTTCACCTTGTCACTCCCGAGGTGATTTGTGGGGAGTCTGAGACGTGGGGAGCACAGACTCTCTAGCATCTAAAACACCTGCAGTCAGTGCCATCCACCACAGCCTGTCCTCCAGCAAGGTGACTAACTCTGCATCCCCAGATCTGTGCCTGGCCTCTTCCGAAACGTGCAGTAAGGCAACACTGTGCAAAAGCTCCATGCGACTGTTCTCCATGTAAAGCACAGAGAAAATCCCTTCAGTGCTAAACAGCCTGGCAGCTAAAGGTGGGTATCCTCTAACAAGGGAAAYCAAAGAAACTTTGCAAGGGCAGCACTGCTTGGGCAGGATATTGAGGCATTTAAAAGCAGCAGGCAGTCCTCCAAAAAGGCCACTGCTTTACCCCTCTCCCTGCTCGCTCCAGACCTTCATCCGGCTCCTCTGCCCTTCTGGCTCCTCTTTCCTCAGCCTGCTCCTGGGTTTCTTTCCCTCCAAAGCTCCCAACTTTGATGCCTGTGCGTTGCAGCAGATCATGACATCTGTGCACAAGCTACGCAGTTCTTGACCACCACCTTTTCCACCACCCTTCAGGAACCCACGTCTCACTGCGAGCCCAAGGAGCAGAGCAGGCGTGCGTTGCTATACACACAAGCCTAAGTCACTGGTGGTCTCTGGGTGCGTTCTGTCAGCAGCAACCTGCCCTTTGGGCTGCCCTCACCCATCTCCATGCACAGCTCCTTCCCGTGGGTTTTCTGCATCCATTTGCTCTGCGTGTATCAGAGAGCACAAACCTGTCCCGGTGGCATCACCCTGCTGCCTTCTTGGTGGATCCAGGCTAGTGCAGCACAACTGAGGTCCTGTGCCCGGCCCAAACCAGCCCAAATCCACATTCCCAGGTGATCCCATGGGGTGCCGACCTGGTGCTAATGCCCAGTGTCCCGCTGCAAGCGGCTGTGCACATTGCTGCCCCGCTCCTGCGTTAGCAATGGGGCCTCGGCCTGCACAGCTCTGCTGCAGGAAACCCTGTTTTCTCTCACTTTTTAAACCCTTCCAAATAATGACAGCTTCTYGCAGGGCAAACCATAAAGGCCCTGCCAGTTCATAAACCCTGCTTGCTCTCTATTCCAAATACACGGATGGCTTTAAGCCACTTTATTTATTTATTTAATCCCACAAAGTTTTCAAACTTCTTTTTTTCGGTCCGGGAGGAAATGCCTTTCTTGGCCTATGCCAAAGAGCAGACACTCAGAGCCCATCGCCGTGCAGCAGCCTTCCCACCCGTGCTGCTGATGTCCTCAGCAGATTGGAAATGCATTATTTTTCTTCCTTTGCAGTCAAACAGAATTGAAAAAATCTGTATAACAAATATTCCCCGAGAGGCTATATTTATTCTCGGTATGTCCACTTGCAATAATAGCTCTGCTGGTTATTGTGTAATCAAGCAGACCGCCTGGATGGAGCAGGTTTTTGGTGTAACCCTTTGAATGCCAGCGCTTGGAGCCCCCCAGATGTCAGGATGAAGYGCAGCTCTGTGTGTCGATCCAGTTGCACAGAGCAAGGGGAGCGGAGGGCTGTGACGGATCCATGGCAGGAGAGGAACACGGATTGGCACCGGGAACATTCCGGAGCCTGGCCAAGGAAACTTGCCCAGGGTGTGTTGAGTATTTCCTGGCCACTCCTTTGTTCTTCTGCAGTTGAGGCCTTGCCTTTTGGAGAGGCTTTGGTGAGTTCCGGAGCAGCTTCCCGCCCCTGCTGCCGCTCAGTGAAGCCCATTGCGGCCTTGCAACCTTGTTAGAAGGTGATCTGAGTCTTTTGCCCCTGCTTTTCTTCCTGAGCCTTGACAGGCTCGGGGCATGGAGAGGCCATGGGGATGTGTTGCACTTGGGGAGAGCCACGGGACCTGACACAACCATTGCCCAGGTGACATCCTTCTCACATGTCCTTTGTGGTTGGAAACCCACAGGTCGTGGCTCAATGAAGCACCATCCTCTAACTGATGAGTTTGCATTTTTGGGCAGCGGTCCTTGGTGGTTCCTCCTGGAAAGCTGGTTTGGGCACATGCAGAAGACCATGAGGGCTGTATCRGGAAATGCAAAAAATAAGCGAATCTTTGGAGCTTTCTTTAAAATCTCTGCTGTATCTTAATGTATGTTTTCCCACTGTGCTACTTTGCACGGAGAATGTAAGCAGCAGCAAAGAGCAAGAGGAGAATTTGACAAAACGTGTTTGGAATAAACATTAAAGAAGCCAACATATTCTTAAATTCACTCCTTTTCAACCTCATTTTCAATCCCGACCATATTAACTGGTTGTTGAAGTAGGAAGTTGTTAGCAGAAAGTAACAGCACTGTGTGGTGTATGTGATTTTACAGCGACATGGGAAGAGATGGAATTTTAAAAGGCTCCTGAAATGGGCACTTCATTTTTCATTAGTTTCCTGAAAAGTTAACACATCCTTCACGTGGGGAGTGCTCATGACTCGGAGCGCCCTGTTTCGCCTCTGTGCAGTCTCAGGCTCGTACTTCCTGCAGGGGCAAAACTGGCCTGTTTTTCTTGAAACTGCATCTTCTAAAATTACATTTTGAGCCTTAAAGAATGTAAGCGGCGCCACTTTGCAGACCAAAAGTGAGGTCAAATAGCCGTGTTTTTTCCTCACTAACACTGGGAGCGTTTGGGTTGTGCTGCTTGGGAAGGGCACGGGATCGGCAGTGGCGCCAGTGGCTGCTCCCGCTCCAGCTCCCACGGGGCTGAGTCGGGTGGGCATCCAGCCCAGCAAGAATGGGGCTTAAACAGAATTAATTACTAATGCTGAGACATTCTGTGTCTTCTAGTAAAGGTGCTGCCTTTTAATTGTGGCAGCTGCCTTAATTTTCTTGGGAGAAGCGCGAAAGAGGCTCAGTAATATATTCAGCCCAGCGACCATGCAGCATGTGAGCGACTGCGGCTCGGTGGGAAGATCTGCAACGTCAGGTATAATAAGAAATGTATTGTTAATAATTGACCATCTTTTAAATAATCTTTCCTGATAAGGAAGACAGTCCAGTGATAGCCCAAGCGGGATTTAGCATTCGGTGTTTTATGAAAAAGCTAAATATGCCCCTATAAAAAGTATCTGATTTTACAGAGCAGATTTTAACCGTCTTCAAAAAGGTCATAGGAGATGTATGTGCTTGGTTCATTAGGAAATTAATCCATCTTTTGTTCTTCTTGTTTCAAACTTGTGTTTGCTTTTCAAGCAAGGTCACTGATCAGCTGACCAACTTTCTAACAACTGGAAAACGCACGTTTGCTGCTCCCAACACTTAACTATTGGCTCTCAGCACTGGGAAAGATACCTCCGAGGGAGGAAAGCRCTTCTGCTCGCTGATGTTTCTGTAGCTGGGAGAATGAGAAGGTAACACGATAACATGCTTTTCTAATGAGAGTTTTCCTTTCATAATGAAGTGCTAAATCGAACTGCTGCAGTGCAGGAGAAAATGACAGTCACAGCTGAAAAAACGTGTTGTGTTAGAGCTAATGAGAGCGGGTTAACGTGCTACTCAGCCAGCAGGGATGAATTATCTTCTTATATTTATAGACATGGGGTTAAATGTTTCTAATTTAACATTACTAGGAAAATCCTCTCAGAGAATGACTTTCACGCATCTATCTGTCTTTGTGGTGCAGTTAATTTGTTCTCTAAATCTTGAGTGGTAAAATGCTGCTTTCATTTCTGCTGACTTGGGCAACTGGGAGGGAGAGCGGGGGGTCGATGCTTATAATGTCCTGGCAAGTGATAGAGAGTAAAGGAAGGGTTAAATAAAGAAATAGTCTTTGAGACATGGCTGTTTAAAAAGACAGTACMTTATCACTGCAAATGGGTTGCCCAAGGGGATGGAATGACTCCGGTCTGTACTATTGCCTCCTCAAATATTTGGCTTCTTGATTTGCGTTTCTGTCTGTATTTATGCTTGCCTTGTGGAAAGCAGTGTGATATAAACACAGATTAATCCTCCCCACAGCCGTCGGGTGCAGTAAAACTAGAAATCAAAGGTGCTGTGGATGCGGAGATGTCTGCCTGGGGTTTAAAGTAGTGGTTTTCGGTATTATGTAACATAGGGACAGTCTGTCTCTGTTAAAACTTGAGCCAGGGTCAGCTGGAGAAGGATGAGCAGGACATCCTTCCTCCTGGTGCATATTCTGGGACCACTGTGACAGTGGGGCTCAGGGTTTACTAAAGGAGAAAGAGGACACGAGTTTTTAGAACTGCCCAATGCCATCGTATGTCCATGTGATTTCTCTAAATATTATGGGGATACAGCAATGGGTCCCTTCCCATGTGCAAAAAGGATGGTCAGGGTGAGCTGCAGCAGACGTAGTGCCAAAGCCAGGCCCTGGTTTAGGGCAAAAGGCTTCRTTTTGGGCTGGTGTGAGTGCTCTGCCATCGCAGAGGCCGGGACAGGGCTCCTGGGGAGCCAGCTGGAGCACCGTGTCCTGGGGCACGAGGGCCAGCCCAGGACAACTTCAGATGTTTTAGATTTGGAGGTAGGTGGCTTCAGCCACTGCAGCCCTGCTGCAGAAGGCAAATCCCCATTGTGGTCACCCTTCACAGGGTACCAAAGCCACCAAATCTGTGCCGGAGTGTCCCTATCTCCCTGTCCCCAGCAAGCGGCACCCTCTTCTCCTCAGACTGCCTCAAAGGCTGGCACCAAACACGGAGGGATTTTCACCTGCAGCCTGAATAGGCTCTTGGGTAGAAGATTGTCCTTCTTCTGGAGGCAGAGTCCCTTCCTTAATAGAAATGAAACCCCTTTCAACATCCATTGCACTGAGATGGCTGCGGGAGGCAGCTGGGTCTCCAGGACGTTTATCCGGATGGATGCCTTCATTTCGCTCTCATTTTTATTAGGGACAGTCATTGGAGAGCACCAGTTGGGGGACAAGGACCTGTGGTTTTGGCTCCAAGCCAGCAGAGCTGTGTCTAAACGGCACCAGGGGGAATGCGGGAGCATCAACAAGCTGGTAGGCTGCATTCAGCATCCTTTTACGAGGTGATTCTGAAAGAGATTGGTCAAAAGAGAAAAGTAATAGTATCAATTTGGATTGCAGGGTTGGGATTGAGCCAGCTCATAAATGAACTAATTAGATATAATTATGTAGATATTAAAAAGCATGCTATTGACTGTCATTTTTTTTTCTTTTCCTTTTTTTTTCTTTTAATAAATGACCTAGAAGAGTGAAATGTAACTGGTCCTACTGTAGCTGGGATTCATAATTGCTTCATAATTGACTGTAATCGGAAAATTAAAAAAAAACATTTGAGCAAAAGAGGTTAGTGTTCATTTTGGCACACACTATTTATTGGCAGAAAGAGGCAGAAGAAATTGCCTTTTATAGAAGAAATGCAGTTAATTTGGGAACACATCGAGAGTCTGTTGGTCAAAGTGGCTCAGAAACAGGCTTTTGTGAGCAGAGGCTGGGGTGTTCGCACAGCAGATAAGCAAATTACTCATTGGGCAGGTGTCAGGCTCTGTGTCTGGCTGCACCAGCCGCAGCAAAGCACCTGCCATGGAAACATTTTTAATACTCTGCTTTGATTAGGGCCCCTCTAAACATGCCATCGTGGCTATATGCAGATTTACCTTAACAACTATACTGCAATTATGCTATTTTAAAGGATTTTGATCTTTCACTATATCCGTGCTARGATAATAATGCAGCAGGATTTTGCTTCACTATCTCTTGGCCTTTGATGCAATTAAAATACTTCATCTCAGTGCTTCCCAATGAGAAGAACATATAGCAGCACCTCCATACTCTGCTTGTCTGAGCTATACCTCTAGTTATCTTGCCATTTCCACAAGAAAGTTGCAAAAATAATTACATAAGAAAAGGGGAATTCAGCATAGCAGAGAGGACAGACTAGATGCAGCTTCTGTTGAGAGCCAGTGCTCTAGGGAGATTTCTGCTGGCGGACATGCAGAAAAGGGAAAAAAAGCTCAAGTTGCTACCTAGTGCTAGGTAGGGGCTGTAACAGGCAAAGTGAGGGTAGAAGTTGGCTGGATCCCACTCACAGGGAGCTGTGAAAGCACGGTGAAATGCTCAAGTCCTTATTTAGGCAAAATACTAACAGCAGAAAAAGAATTCAGATTCTGATGTTTTGATCAAAGATATGGATGTGAACTAGATTCTGAAAGAAAGGGTCGCTGCTGCGTTCCCTGCTGGCCAGCAGCCATCTCCTCAGGCTGTCTCCTCCTTCTCCTGCAAATCTGGTGTAGTTTAGGGGCCCACTACAGCCCTCTTGGAGAAGTGGCAGTGCATTTCTAACCTGCTGTCTTTGGGACTCTCTTTGGCCCTCTGACAGGAACCAAATTAGAAACTTGAAGAAAAACCCTAAACAGTCAACCTACCTTCCTAGAAATCCCTGCTTTTGTTCTTTTTTTTTTTTTCTTTTTTTTTTTTCCCAGGCCAGAAACAAAAATACAGACAGACCTTCTCACTCAGAGCATTGATGTTCTCCTGTTCTCCTCATGCAAGTTAGGGAATGTCCTAGAGTAATATGCATCTGCCTTGTCCTCCTTACCCCCAGCCTGCCTCCTTCTGGCATCTTTCTAGCAACGTGGAAGATCTGGTATCTTTCTAGCAGTGTGGAAGAAGGCCTCATTCCTGGCCTTAAACTCTTGCAGTCTGGGACATTCTTACCATGTTCATGATGGGAAGGAGAAATGAGCACAATAGAGCCTAGGCTGCACATGAAGCTTGTGAGCAGGCTGTAGTAGATCTCCACCTGCAGACCTTTCCAACAGAAACAGCTTCCACAGAACTAATATGATTTAGTGGACTTCAGTGTTTGGTGAAGGCTCACCATAATGATACGGACACGTTGTGAAATCTTGGGTTTCATTTGAACATGGTTCAGTATGGGCTCTGAATCTTTGGATGTTAACACATTTATGCTGCCACTTTTATGCACAGTTTTGATCCCTGGCCATTTTCACCACAAGATGACATATTAAGCAGGATGCAAGCTGCAAATGATATCCAGCTTGTAGTAATCAATGGAGCGTTCCTATGCCAGCGACTGCAGACCTAACAGAAACTCTCCTTTCTCCTTTTTTGTGTCCAGCTGTAATCTAACACATAGTAGTTTTGTAGTGTAGGAGGTGTTCTGTAAGGAAGAAACACCCTGGATCCATCTGTGAAGCAAGAGTTGTTACCATTACAGAAGGAAACGTTGATCTAAGCATGCTTAAAAGTGCTCATCAGACATGGTCAGCCTTCAGAATACTTGAACTAAAAGCAAGTCTTGTGAAGCAGTGTAAGGCCTTAAGGACAGGTAAAGTTAAGATGATTGATCTTTTTCATCTAAGATGTGTATTTGCTTTTTTAAAAGGTGAACTGACTCATCTGTCCTAGCCTGTCGGAGGATGTTTAACTGACAGCCTGATTAGACCACATCATGGAGAAGACAGATGGTATGGAGGTTACTGGATGCTTGTTTGCGTGTTTGTTTCTTGGGGGAAAGAAAAGAAAAGAAAAAAAAAAAAGAAGTATTTTCCTCACCCAAAATACTGCAGATAACCTGTGTTCTTTAGATACATGTGAAGGCCAAGGGATGAAAAATGGAGCTTTCATTTCTTATGCAGCTGTTGTAAACCATGGTGAAGCATGGTCCCAGCTCTTACGGATCAGCACATACTTGCCCTCCCATCCTCTGCTCTCTGTAGGTCCTTCTCCAAATTGTGGGGCTTTGCTTTTGTGCCCTATTACTATGTGCTGCCTTTTCCCTTTATCATCGCTCTGATTTTCACATGCTATTTTCCATCAGAAAAGCAGCTACATTTCAGTAGTGCTYTTGTGATGAAAGGATTTAAAATCGGTGCCAAATTCTCCTAGTCCCTGCACAGCTGCTGCACAAAGATGGAGACAAAGGAAAGAATGATGAAACGTGTTTTATCTTGGCTGGGCTACTCCTCTCCTTGTTTATAGATCGTGGCTTGTTTCCTCAAAGGTGCGGAGCAGTCAAGATCATTTTCATTTCAGGGACTCCTCACATAAAGAAAGAAAAAGGTGAACAACAAGCAGGCTGTTGCTTTTATTCCCTGAATTTAGATTTGGGGGTTAACTGTTTAGACACTGGAGACTGAAATGGGGGTCTGGGAATTTTATGGGCTGCATTTCAGGATGCCCAGGTTTGCTTCTGCGTGGGCACACAGCGCTGCTGCATTACAGGTGCAGAAGTTTAAATCCCCAGAGGCAATAATTTATAACCTGGAGCCCTGCTTTGGCCTTTCTGCAGCAAGTCCCTTGCAGTTACTCGCTGGTCCCTGCTTACAGCAGGGAAGGAGTGACCACGTGGAGAGGTGCCAGGCAGAGGCCAGCGTGTCTGCATCGCACTGACGGCTGCCACCAACTGCTGACGTATCTAGTGTCAGCATCTGCCTTCATGAGAGATGCTCGTATGCGGCACGAGGCTGCGCCGCTGAGGCTCTGCCTCTTCCTTGCATACAGATGAGGGGACAAATTGACTGTTTTGCAGTTAACGCATTGCATGGTGTTTCATTTGCCTCCATTAGAAGATATGCTCCGTGAAGCGCATCCAGGGACTGCAGGAAGCACATGTTTTGCACGGATGTAAATACATGAGGCAGGGCTGGTTAGCTGGGTCAGGCTCCCATCCTTTTCTGTATTCATTAGTTGCAGGGAATAACTTGTGAGCCAGTATTTGCTGCCGAAGCAATGCATGACTTGCACTGCATTACTTAAGACTGCTGAAAGGTGCAGTTGCTTTTCTTCTTCTGCTCTAAACATGTATTTGATTTCCTTTTCTTTGTTTTTAATCTACCAGCTATCTAAAATTCAATCATTCCCTTCCCTGCATTTATTTCAGCAAACGATCAGCTGCCTAAATCCAATGGGGACAAAGACCAGCCCCGAAGCCTCCCCTACTCTGTTGAAACACCCTATGGCTTTCACTTAGACCTGGACTTCCTGAAGTACGTGGATGACATTGAGAAAGGGAATACCATCAGGAGGGTTCACATCCACCGGAAAGCCAAGCAGCCAAAATTCAGCACTCTGCCCCGCAATTTCAGCCTGCCGGAGAGTGGCTCTCGCGCGTATACCTCCACTCCCAGCAAAAGCTGGACTGCGACCTACTCGTTTGCACAACGGAAGGCATCGCTGGGGGCAGAGGAACCTCCCCGTCCCCTGGTACCCAGTGAGCTGCCTCCATCTGCAGCTGCTGTCGAGGAGCCAAGTTTCCGAAGAAAAGCCCTTTTAGGCGAGGCACTGAGGCAAGGGGAGCTGGCGCGGGAGGCGGAGGGGGAGGCTGGCCGCCAGGACAGGCCCCAGCTGCTGCGCGCCTCCAGTCTGCCGGYTGCGCTCCCGCCGGGCCCGAGCGCTGGCGAGGAGCTCCCCGCGCCCGCTCCGCCCCTGGCATCTCCTCAGCCCTCTGAGGACAAGGGCTGCTCCCAAAGTCCCCTTAGCCCTGCAAAGGAGGCACCGCTTTCTCTCCGCTCCGACAGCGCCACAGCAAATCCTCCCCAAGAGACTCGACGGGAGCAGCAAGCGGCGGTGCAGAAGAAAGAGCAGGCCGGGTGGCAGCAGGTTAAGGTCGCTTCCGTGCTGGAGCGCCAGCTGGGAGAGCCCCCGGAGATGCCAGCTCCATGGCCAAACCAGCACCCTGCAGTGCAGCAGCTGCAGGTGGTTGTGGAGAGCCGGGGAGAGGAATGTGATGCAGCAGGAACACACAGCTGGTCTGAATTAGCCAAGGGCAGAGCTGCCTCAGCCAGTGCCCTCCAGCTTGTGGATGAAAACAAGAAGCATGAGAAAAGGGAATTAAGTGTAAGTGAAATTGCACCAGATGCACTGAGAAAAGCTGAAGACAGAAATATTTGGGCTAGAGAGAACAAGGAAAATTGGAGCCCTCAGCCTTTGCACTGTGATACAGACGAGGCCAGCAGGATTGCAGCACTGAAGCAGCAGATTGTTATTCTGGAGGAGCAGCTAAGCAGCAAGAAAGAAGAACTTGAACAGATCAGGGTAGTGCTGAAGCAGCAAGATAATGAAATCAAGGAAAAGGAGAAAAGCATTAAGTTACTCGCAAGCTCCAAAGCTCAGCTAGAAGAAAAATTGCGCTGTGAAAATAGCAGGGAAACGAGAGCACTGGCCAAGCAGGGCAGCAGTGCCCTGCAGTACTATGATGCTGCGGTGAACACCGAGCTCACACAGACAAACGGCTCCAAGCAAAGCCACGACAAAGGCATCAATGTAAATATCCCGATCCCTACACAATCCATAGGCTGCAGCATCCACAGAGCAGACAACATGAACTCACAGGCTAAGGAGTTAAATAGCAAGTTGGCTCAGATTGATCAGAGACTGGCAGTTGGTGGAGAGGGACCTGAACGTTTTGCCAAACAGGCACAGACATCACGCCCCACTGAGCTGAAGATTGATGAACATCTCGGTGATGACAATCGAAATAAAAGAAATAATTCTGGTACCCAGAATCTTGCTGCTCATGCAGTGAGCACAGAAAGCTACCGAGGAACAAAAGTTGGCTCAGATACAGGTGAACGCCAGCCCGGCAGTGGCGAGGATATAAATCAAGATGTGATGGAAGAAGAAGGTCACCGTAACCAAGAAGATTTCGCCGCTGTAGATCCCATAGGCCAATATGTCAAAAAAATCCAGGAGCTCCTGCAAGAGCAGTGGATGTGTTTGGAGCATGGCTACCCGGAGTTAGCAAGTGCTATTAAGCAGCCTGCCTCGAAACTTAGCTCCATTCAGAACCAATTAGTTAATTCCTTAAACTCGTTGTTATCTGCCTACTCTACACAGGGGCCAGCAGATAAGGAGAATTCGAACACACAGTATCAACAGTTGGGTAAATAATGGCATAGGCTTCAACACGTCTGGGTCAAATCTAATTTAATCAAGTGTAGAGCAGGTGTAGTGCTGTGGAACTCGGTGGCTACCTAGTGTCAGTGAGGTCAGAAATAGCTCCTGCTAGAAATGTATGTTTGAGAAAAAAAAATCTCATCGTATCACAAGCCATGACATTTTAAAAATGATATACAAATAATCCATGTAAGAGCTGATAAAGCTGTGGCTCAGTTACATGCAGGGTCAGCTTGCAAAAGCCTCAAAACCTTAGGCTATTATCTTGAATAACCTTGATGACAATTTTCCTTAAATGGATTACACATTCCAGTTTGGGAGAATGCAGGAATTTGCTGCTTCTCTGGTATAAATCAGCACGACATTCATCAAAACTAAAACCATTCAACCTTACTGAGCAGGGAGGCTGTGAAAAGGCCCGTTCCTAGTCACAACATAGTTTATCTAGAACAATTTTAGCTTATCAAAATCCAAAAGGCAAGGTTCCCTCTTCTTGGTCAGAGGGGCCTTGCAAATAAATATGCAACTGTTACTTAGAATTAATACGTAAAGAGACCATTCAGACTCCAAAGGAGTGAGTCATCCTTATAGTATTGTAGGAGAGGCGCTGGGCAGAAACATCCATAGCATCGATGCTGAAAAGATGAGAGAGGCCTCAGAAAACTTTGTTACGAGAGCTCAAAGAGAGTTCACAGAACCTGCATACACTTCCCAGCCACTTGCCTTATATTCGCAGGCACTTGGAGATGTTTGAGGTCCTTATTTTAAAGGTGGCAAGGCAGGTTCAGCTGTGTCCAGAGGCATTGCTAGTTCTGCAGGTTATAAAAGGAATCTTAGAAGGTCAAGTTGTTATGCTTACTGTGATGATTTGTCATTTGTTACTACAGGTTGAGAATAACTATTGATAATTATGTCACATCTGCTTATTTAATCTATTATTTTGTATTTTGCTAGAAATCTCTCCAACCACAAGTCTTAAATCTATCATGAAAAAGAAAGGTTATGGTTTCCATGCAGGAGGCAATGGGACCAAAAAGAATCTTCAGTTTGTTGGGGTAAATGGTGGGTAAGCATCAATTAAGAAGATCAAACTGCCTTTCTAACATGTAAAGTCGTCTGTACTGCTGAAATCATTCTCTTCTCTTTTCTTTCCCTCCAAATCTCTCCATTAAAAGGCCATTTGAAATGGAGCCTCTTCTCTCCCTTCTTTAATCCAGTACTGATAACCTTGTAGAAAAGACTGGGACACGGGTGTTTTTAGAGATTTCTCTGTGCTCCAGTCTCTTGGGGCTTCACCCAAAACCCAGACCTGCCACTGGGAGGATTCCCATGAACTGTGGTGGGTTTTGGATGAGGCCTGGGCAGGCAGGGTGCAAACCTGCACCAACTGCATGGACCTGCGTGCCATGCGAACACAGGGAGAGAGTCAGTCTGCCCACCCGCGTGCTGTGGTGCAACCAGCAAACGCACAAGTCGGTGCCCACCGGGAAGCGGGCAGTTTTACACCAAGCTACGTGAATTAAGCTCTATTGAACTGAGAGCGGAGCTGAGATTTAGCCTTGTTGGGTCCCCACCAGGGGATTCCTGATGACATAATTGAGACCGTAATGAGCTAACTGGAGTTGTGGCTGGATAAAGTTCAGCAGCAGGTGAAGGAGTGGATGGTTCAGGGACTGAGAAGAGATGAACCCCGTAGCTGTGGAATTATCTTGGAGTGAGACCATGTTACAGTTTTTGCTCCAACGTGCAGTCTGCTATCTATCCATGCATCTAACTCTCCTTGGCTTTTGATCTCCTTCCCTGACTGCTAGTGTGCAGAATGATAGGACAGGTCCAGGTGTAGGGTCGCTTGCCTGTCCCTCCATGGTGTCATGGTGCTCTTCATTGGGCACAGAGTTATGTGTGCAAGTTCAAAGGCTGATTTCTGCTCACGTACTTCTTCCCCTCCTCCCTGCTCTGTGGTTACAGCTGTTCAACATATCAGGGTTTACTCACTTTTATTGAGTAGAGTTTCTTCTAATAACAGATACTGAAGCTGATACAACTTGTAGTGAGTAGAGGAATCTTGACCGGTTTGGGCATCCCTGACAATTACAGGTTCTGTCTCCTGCAAGATCTTACTGTTACTAATGCTTTTAGATAACCCAAAGAGAGGTCTTCTTAAAGTGGGGCTACTTGAATGGGGGTTCAGATCCCCATGGGAACTGGGAGTACAGATGCCTCAGAGGTTAAAAAAACAAGTAACCTAAAGTTTGGATGTAGCTCTAACGCTTTTAGCATGAGTATCACTGGGCTTCATCCAAGGCCCATTGGAGTCAATGGGTGTCTTCAATGAGTCTTGGCTCAGGCCCTGTAATTGCAGATGGGGAAGGAGGAGTAACATTTGATGTCCTCAATTAGCTATGAAACGACCTCAAGTGAAGACACAAGTCGTGAAGACAGCCCAGTGGAAGAGGATTCAGACAATGAGACSGAGAGGAAATCGGATGGATCAGAGCAGAGACAGCCAGAAGCTGCACATGAGAGTGATCCCTTGGCATCGGAGACCTCCCAGCATGAGGGACACGAGGACAACGGGCTGCAGGAGCCAGCGGCAACGGTGACAACCGGCACGCAACACGGGACTGACAAGTAAGCCCCAAACCACAGTATTTTAGCTACATTCAGCAATAAATATCAGCCAGCAGGTTTGAAGCTTCAATGAAAGAATTGACATCCAATTGTCAGCAAAATTAGTCATTTTTGGAGAGAAGAGAAACGTGGCTTCTGTACACATGGGAAAATGTTTTGAAGAGCTAAATGTTTTCCAAAATACTGCAGAATCGAATGGCAAGTGATTCAGGCCCTACACTTGATTATGGAAAAGGCAAAATGAGTCATATTAGGGGTGAATTAGCTCATTTCCACCACCACCACGCCCAAAGTAAAATTGCTAAGGAATTTTCTTTGCAGTCAGAAATATTTTTTTTTTCTTTTTTTCTTTTCAAGGATTATAGTAAAAGCTGAAGTTGATCGTGCAGATCATAGATTCTGGATTCACTTGCAAACACTTACAGAGTGCTTAATTTTGTACCTAAAATCTGATTCCAATCAAGGGGACAAGTTACATGCATGAAGTTAAGCATTTTAAAAAGCGCTTAAATTGTTCTGACCTGAACATTTATACTGCACATTATCCTTCCTGTTCCAGTGCTACATATTGGTACAGTTTTATAATAGATTTACCCAAATGTTTTCTTTTCAGATGCAAACCCTCTGAAGATTGCCTTACTGACTGCCAGCTCCTCAGCAAACACCTCTCAGAAACTAGGACCCCAAGCAACGAGCATCTGGTATGGATATCTTTCAATCAAATTTCAGATGCAGTTCCCAGTTTCTGCTACATTTAATCAGTAAACCTATCCTAGCTGTGCACTGTGGAGCGTGTCCTGCCATGCCAGGGACAACTTTGGAAGGAGAAAGGGGTCGAGGTGACYTTCGAGTTGGGGGAAAAAAAGAGGGAGAGGAGAGCTTTGTCTGCACACTTATCCAAATTCCCACAGGAAATGCCTCTCTCTCTTCGGTTATGAGAGTAATCACAAAACCCATYCCATGTGCTGAACACTGAGGGAATGCCAGGGCGGAGGATAAAGTGGCAGAGGGCAGAGACCTGGGCAGATTTCCAGGATCTGCTGTCCCTGCAGGCTGAGTCACAGCACATTCCTCTGGGCTTGACCTGGTAGAGCAGCTCAGAGTGAAAATAATGTCCTTTTTTCAATATGGACAGGAGAAGACAGGAGGCTGGAGAATTTAGGAGRAAATTTAGAGCTACCTCCCTAAAATGCTGCAGTAGGAGAGGGTGAACAGGGAGAGGGTAACAGAGATGTCCCAGGTGGGTGTCCAGGGGAGAAGGGCAGCATTGCCACGAGAGACAGGGTCACGTCCAGCGGCAGAGGAAGGAGCCAGCCCTGGCTCTGCGTTTGCAGGAGCGCATCCCGGGCGCTGTCTCCCAGGAGTGGTTCCGTGTGTCGAGCCAGAAATCCTCCAGCGCCGAGGCCGTTGCCGCCTTCCTGGAAGCCTTCGGCAAGGCCCATCCGCAGCTCCTGGAGGCCGTGGTGAACCTGGCCGATGAGAACGGCAACACCGCGCTCCACTACAGCGTCTCCCACTCCAACTTCCCCGTTGCGAAGCTGCTGCTAGACACAGGTAGGGGCAGCCCCCAGGGTCTCACCACTGAGCTGCCTTGGGAGCCTCACGGGGAAAAAAAAAACATCTTAACCAGTGAACTTTTAGCTCCTTTGGTAAAGAATGACGCTTTCAGCAGAGATTCTGCTGGGGAGAGGGTGGGAAGGGGAAATGCAAGCGCTTTCAGAAGGAATAAAGACACTTTGGCCTTTTCTGCTGGCGAGACAATCTGTTAAATGTTAGGAAAATGGCATATTATCATACACATCTATAAACCAATTGTTGTCACAGGCCTCCAAACAGCCTCGGGGCATTGGGAGAAGTTTGTTCTTTTCTTTCGCTAAATGCCCGAAGCAACAAAGTTCAAAGGGCAACACTAAAATTGCATGTTCTTAGATTAGACACAGTTCATTTCTAATCTGCAGGGCCCAGAACATAAAAGCTCACTTTGAAACACTGGCACCAATGTATTTCTTGAGAGAATTTGCCAATGTGATGCTTATAATTGAAAATAAGCTCTTCAGTTGAAAAGAAAATAGAGCAGTCTGAGAAAGATCCTTCAGAGCAAAAACTGTAAAGCATTTTACTGTGAAATTTACTGCTGTCTTGAACGATTAACTGTGGGTCTATTTGACAGCCCTACTGCAAAAGGATGTGTCTCTCCTGGAAATTAAACATGCTAAAAAACAGCCCCACTAATTCTAGTCTGTGAAGCAAGGTGGGATTTTTTCCCCCCAAGTTCGTCACAGAAAGATATCTGATCAGCAACTTTATTGCTGCTTGTTGGGCTGCCATCAATGTGAGTTACAGTGTCTCAGGCAGCAAATTCCCCACTTTGGGGCCAACCAAGAGGAACAGCACCAAAATAAGACTCTGAAGCTCTTCAGAGCTGGTATTACTGAAACTGAGTTATGAGTCAAATCTAGCAAAACAGCTTTACCCACTCATAAGGCGGCTTTCATTTTGCTGCCGCTCCCCAAGTYTGGGAGTTAAAATAAATCACAACAGTTTCACAACTGGCCACATGCCCACGGCATAAATTACTTTTTCAATGCAGGATAAAATCTGGTTATGGTCAGCAAAGTGAATTGCTAAGTTGACCTCAACGATAATAATGTAGCAATGTAGAGTRTGCAAGGACCTTTAATTCTGTGCTGGATCCTTAAGGAGTAGACATTTAATGATGATGATAAAGGTGCAGTCCTAGATAGCTGGGGCAGCTCCATGGCCCGTGGTGCCGTGTCGAGTCAGGCCACGGGGGGTTTGCCGCAGGACACAGCCACCATTGTCCACACTGTGCACGTGGTGGGGGGGGTCTCGTCCACAGGGGTGTGCGACGTGGACCGCCCCAACAAGGCCGGGTACACGGCCCTCATGATCACGCCGCTGGCCTCCGCCGAGAGCCKCCACGACATGGAGGTGGTGACGAAGCTGCTGAGGGCGGGAGACGTGAAYGTGCGAGCGAGCCAGGTAGGGCAGCGCCGTCCAGCCTTGCTCCAGGTACAGCCTTTTCCTGCTGGCAGTGCCGATCGTCAAACTCCTGCTGTTCCAACAGCCAGCACAGCTGGAATGGTAGCTTGGAGGTTTGCCCCGACAAGTTTGGGGCATATTTTTGAGGATTTAATTAAATCAGAGGGGATAGGAGAGCTCGGTCCTATAAGCAGCTGTTGGTACTGGTTRCATGGCTGTTAATTCAAGCTGTGGCTGAGCATAATGAGAATAATTTCCTTCATAATCATGCCCCCATAGAGACCTCTGGGGGGATATGATTAGAGTTACTTCTAATACTGAAAATACAGCATGAAACTAAGACTCGGTGGGCCATGCAGTGCTGGAGCTCCTGGTTCCCAAAAGCTAAAGGCACCTTCACCTAAATACAGAGTCCACCATGATTAATTAAATCCTCCAGAATTCCCTGGCCGTGACAGAACTGCTTTGTCAGTTCAGGAGGGTGAGACACCATCTCTCGACTACTAATTAAAGCCTTGCAGGACGTGGAGCATCCCAGCGTGTGGGGTGGTGCTCACTGCTGCTTTCCTGGGATCACTGTGGGATGAACCCAGCGCCCATGGGACCAGAGGCAGCTGCTGTYGAGGAGCTCACAGCTTTTGGGGCGCCCAACAGCACTCTCAGAAGGGAAGCAAGAGCAAAATAAAAATAAACAAACAAATGAAAGGTGCAAACTCTGCTAAGGAGAGGAGCAATTTGGGGTAAAGTCTTGGGCTTGCAGAACCCTGGCGCCCAGCAGTGTCAAATTTGATGGTGCACTGTCTTTTAAGATGACAGTTTGCTTGCTTATAGAGCTCTTCCAGTGCAAAATGCATCTTTGAATGTGTGTAAACTGAAATTAAAGTCCTACCAGCAGGAATTAGGGAGCCCTGCTGCTCAACAGCGGGCAGTCCAGCCCCGCTGTGGGAAGCGTTTATAGCCCCAAACCAGCGGGAGGTCTCTGGGGGGCTCTCTGCTGCTCAGTCTGTTGCTGCTGTTCCCAGGGGGGCCAGACGGCCCTGCTGCTCGGCGTGAGCCACGAGCGCGAGGACATGGTGCAGGCCCTGCTGTCCTGCCAGGCTGACGTCAACGTGCCGGACGAGCAGGGGACCACGGCGTTGATGGTGGCCTCTCGGCAAGGCAACGCCGACATCGTGCGGCTCCTCCTGGCCCAGCCYGGCTGCGACGTCGCCCGCACGGATAAGGTAAGGGGAACCCGCTGGGAATGGACAGGGAACACGGGGTCCCTGCTGCCTCCTCGGTGCAAGAGCATTTCTGGTGATTTCAAATACCACCTGACCTGCAGATGTGTCCTCTGGAGTTTCCTGTTTCATAAGAGCTGAGACTCCCTGTATTGCTTTTGGTGGAGAACAGACCGCACTGGAGCAAATGCCAGGATGCTCAAGAGGTCACCGGTGTCTCCTTTGTAAGCACAGACCCACAGGGAAAGAATGCAGATTGACTCGAAAGCATCATCACAGCTAGCCCAGTACTGGGGTGACAAAGGGCGGTTGTGAGGAGGGAATTCGTATAAAACTTAAAAAAATAGGGACCTCCTGGATATCTGGAATCAACACTGCTTCAGCTCCTAGAAATCAGAAGCAATTAATTCTCTCCTCAGAACTGAAACCCACCCATGAAAGGRGAAAACCTAACTCACCCTGCCCTTGACATCTGCTAATGGAGACCCAGACTGCTCCTAGCCTGAGATAACTCAGAGAGGGGAAGAGAAATATGTTTCCGTGCACCTCATCTGCTTAAACTCTAATGCAAACAGGAGTGTTGGGGAAGCTCTTCCATATGGTGCTTAAATCCTATTTCATCTTAATGACCAGAACAGACTAAGCAGCTACATTATTTCCCCATAAATGAACCGTCACAACTACAAGTGATCCATGTAGCACATGTCCATGTAGCCTTTGTTCTAAACACTGCCACAAAGAAAGGCAACAGAAACAGCCATCAGGAGTTAATAATAATAATAATAGTAATAATAATGCACTGCAGAGTTTCCTGGGTGCTATGGCTGTGAACACTGTTTGTTAGCTAAGAGTTTGCTGTGTGCTGAGCTGTACAAACAACAAAAAAATCATACTTTTGATTATCATATCAATACCTCTGATTATTCACAGTTTAATGTACAAGCAGAAAGAGTATTGTGCAGAAAAGAGCTGGTCATAATGAACAAGTGAGACACAGGGAAGCAGTAAACCTGTCTGGCAGATCTTGCAGCAACAAGAGAACTAAAAGAAAAAAAAAAGATTAAAAATGGATTCAASAGCTGTTTATATTTTCCAGGAAATTTCAAAATAGAGCTGTTTAGGCACAACTTGCTGCAGAGAAGGATACTCCCAGCTTGGCCGCAGCGAGGGCAAGGCTGGAGGGGCCCTGGGTGGCAGGAGCTAGTTTGGGGCTGTGTTTCCAACGTGGCCACGTGCCCTGGTCCTCCGTAGCGGGATGGCAGATGGTGATGGGAGCCTCGGCTGGCAACTGGCTCGCGCCAAAATCCCATGTCTGTCCCAGGAGGGCTGCCATAGAGCAGCAGGCTTATTTATGGGAGCATGGTTTGGAGGTCCCCAGGGATGAATCCATAACTAACAGCTAATTCCTGCACAAAAAYGTAGCTAACAGTGCGTTCCTGGATGGGGCCGTAACTAACAGCTCGTTCCTGTTGGGAAGTGGCTCCCGACAGCCTGTTGGGCTGCACACTGGGATGGTGACATGAGGTGACAGCCAGTGCRGCCTGAAGGAAAGGTGGTTTCTTGCGTAGGCAACAACCTGTGGAGCTGATTCAGTTCCTTGGCCATTTACAGGCTGAGAGGAACGCAAATTGATACCGGTATCTTCCCTCTGGTTAATACAGCTAATATTAGAGAGTAAATTGTTCTCGTGGGGATAAAGCCACRCTGCTTCAAATAGGTTGAAGCAGGGCAAAGTGACTGCTATCTTGTCTCCTAACAAGCCCAGGACCTCCAGGATTCAATTAATAACCCGTTAYTGAAAAGTAGCGCTTTGCTGGTAGGCACGTGCGTGACGTGGATTTATTAGACCAGGAACCTACAAGAGGCTGAGCTGATTGTTCCCTCACAGGCTACTAGCAACAGAGCACATGGCTGCATTTACATTTATGCAGCTGTATCCCAGCTAAACTGCAATTTTATCTTCAACTCATGTGGCTTAGCTGAAAAGATGGCACGAGGAAGGAGACGAGACCCTCCCGGGATGTACGTGCATAGGGCCAGTTAAGTCTCAAAATCCTGCTGGAAGATTTACTGACCAGTTGCTCATTTTAAAGCATGTATGGAGCTGAGAGGAAAATTTGTACTTGTAACTGTGAGGTACTGCAACAGCCACCTTAATTGGGCCAAGGAATCTCAGCAGTTTGCTGCAGGGCTGGCTGTATTAAAAGGGTTTTGCAACATAAATCAGTTGTCTATGACCAGGAGGAACCAGCTCTAGGTTTCTGCACTCCATGGGGAATTCATAAAAAGAATGGATTAGGAAGCCCCAAGTGGCTTATGTGGTCAGTTTTCCCATGGTGCTTTCTTCTGTTTTCTGCAACAGCGTTTTGATGGGTCAGTTCCCTCCAGGTGAATGGGGCTCCAGCTCCAACTGCAGGTTAATTGAATCCACGCTATCCAAAAATGCAAGATGTGAAAGCTGAAGATTTGCACAGTAAAATCCCCCTCCTCTTCCTTCTGGCAGGACGGCCGCTCGGCGCTGGAGCTGGCGGAGCGCTCGGCCCACGCGGAGATCGCGGCGCTGCTGCGAGCGCACGCGGAGCCGCGCGGGGCCGCCGCCGAGGGAAGCAGCCGGGCCCCCGGGCTCCCCGCGCCGGGGACACCAGGGTGACCAAACACGCAGTTTTTCAGCASCCGCAGGCCCGGGTGAAGCAGCAGCCACCGTGGCCAGTGTCACTGAGCATCGCTGGAGTCACAGGCGGAGCAAACTTTGTCAGTTATTTGCGTACAACCCTAATGTATAATTTGCTGCATTAAGCCTACTTATATAGCCTTAATCTACACATAGCACCATGGCTCAAATACTGTTTTGGAGAGTTGGATTAACTGGATTGCCTTTTATTAAGGGTCAGTCCTGAAGTTAACTCTGAGCTCGACTCACACCGCTCCCAGCACAGTTTTGACAGGTGAGTGCAAAAAAATATAAAAGGAAAGCACACTGGGAAAGCAATACTTACTTTTTGTAACCTTAGACTATGGTGTTCTTTTTAATCTACTGCATAACCGTATCTCATGTAACGTGTAAGTTTGTGTCCTCATATTTATTATTAGACTTTCTGTATGCAATAGCAGACAGCAATTATTCAGTATATGTAACAACAAATACAAGCTGGCTGGATTATGTAAAGTATAAAATCCTATTTATGTTTGCTTATGCAGGGGTTGATGTAAGAATTAAAAAAAATAATGCTCTAGGAAAATAGTTGACTGCACCAGACTCAAACAAACAGACCTTGTTTTGCCTGTACTCCCAATCACCATATGGCTCTTATCTTTCCTAATTAAGCTTAACTTAACCGGGAAATGTAGTCTGTGGACAGGCCCTGCACATCAGTACACGTGATGCTCAGGCACAATGTGAAGTTTGGAGCTATCCCAACCCCAGCACGGGAAATGAGGATCGCCTCATTTGGCGAATGAGGAGCCTTGATCCCCGTCCTCTCCAGGATCCAAGGATCACAGGCCTCTCCAGGATGTGGCACTGTTGGCCAGGAGGTTCACAGAGAGACTTTCCTCTGGGCTCGCTGTCCCRTGGGTGTCAGTCCAGCACTGCTGGCAAATTGCACCTGAGGCAGAATTCTTTGTTGTCTTGAATTCCCCCCTTTCCCACAAGAGGCAGGAGGGCYCAGGGCCTGCCTGCCCAAACGCTATCACACTCGTTAGCCTTTGTACACCAAGACAGGCCAGCTACCAGTGCTTCACTGCATTAGAACCCGTCAGGTGCTTCTGCAGGCGGGGATTAGTGTCCATCCTTGTGCCATCAAGATGGTGTGTGGTATGAGACTGCAAACGACTTAGTTAATATTTCTAAAAGCAGATCACATTCAGTAGTTAGGCTTTGTGTGTGTGTGTGTGTGTGTGTGTGTGTGTGTGCAGTCTCTTTTAGAGTTTGCAAGTCAGTTTACACCATATCCTTAAATCTCTTGCACTGCCCCTTCCTCTTCCCTCATTACTGCAACACTCCTCAGTTGGATACCAGCACTCCTTGCTGTTGGTACCCCAGTGCAGATCCAGCTYTGTGAGGCTGGGGAGAAACTCCTGTGAAAACAGTCCCAAGCCCCACGGAGACTCCCCAGGACCAGTGAGAGCTCTTATACTGTGGAGAAGGGATGAGATAACCGTGTCCCCAGGTGCAGGCCCCAGCTGGGCCGCTGCGGTCCCTGCGCGCGCCCGCAGCGCCCACACGAGCACAGCCTGGCAGCGCCGCCGGGCGCCAGCGGCACCTCCACGAGGCGCCCGGGGCTCCCGCCCCGGTGCTGCYGCTAGACTTAAAACTCGGGGGAAAAAGAGCCAGAAGCGACAACCTGCAGCTCGCTCAGGGCTGCCTCAAACCCAGCGGTTTCTCTCCCCGCGGGGCGACAATCCAATTGCCTTATCCTGCGGAAACGGCCACGCCGGCAGCTCGGTGCCATCGGAGGGGGGGTGGGTTTAATCCCCGCGGATGGGATCAGGCTGCCACGGGTCCCGGCCTGCAGGGGAGCGGATGCAGCAGATGTTCCCGCGGGGACGACGGCCGGGCCTGGCGGTGCTGCGGGCCGGGGCACGGAGGCAGCCCGGGATCGGGAATGTTTTGCCGATGGCTCCATCTAGCGCTGCCGTGCAGGGAACGGCTGCGTCGGCCGCGCTGCAATAACGCGCCCGGCTCTATCTGYTGCCCTCCAGTGCAGCAAGTTAATAGAGCTTTCTTTTTCCGCAAACAKCAATAGCTTGTAACAGAGTTACACATTGACACTCGCTTATCTGGTGAGAGCAGCAAAAAACACTTGCTAAGACAAAACTGCTTCAGACAGCCAGGATCCCGTGCRGATTTCCCTGGCTAACGCCATCTCCCAGCACAGGGCCAGCTGCAAGCAGGGCCCCAATTTCCCTGCCCTCCAAAGCCAATCCTGGTGCTGGGCAGAGGCTTTGGGGAGGAAAACACCTGAAATGGTCCCCCGGGGGCCATGGGACACCGGCCAGCAGCCAATTCCTGCACAAAAACGTAACTAACAGCCAACTCTTGGCTGGGCTTCGCTGACCGGCAGCGTCGCAAGGGTGCCCAGCGCCCGGGCACCAGCACCTCCCGCTCCTGCAGCTCCCAGCTCTTCTGCAGAGACCCCGGAGACGAGTCCTTACCCAGCCTCTGCGCCCGCCTGCGCTGGAAGGACCTAGCCGAGCTTCAGAGGAGCATCCAAGGCAAACAATCTGTAAATAAAAACAGACACGAGACAGAGGGCAAATGGAGGAACCAACGTGTGCTGCCGTTTGCAACCTTCGTTGCTGTCTAGGGGAACTTGTTTGCAGCTCCTCCTTCCACACTGCACACAACGAAACAGAGCCTGCAGCAGATGCCCTCCCAGAGAGCCAGGAGCTGCTCCTCRTGCACAGCAGCCGTCCTGCCCGAGCTCCACGTCAACTGCTACAAAATGATGAGAATAAAAGCCAAGAAAGGGCTTTATGGGACCAGAGAGACAGTTCACAGTCAGCCTGCAAACAAGCAACCCTCCCCAAAGTCTGTTTTCCTCAGAAGGAAGTTACCTCGGGGTCTTCAGAGGAGCCTTTCTCTGTTTACTCCAGCTGTGGCACTCACTACGGTGGCGCTGCACAATCTCCTAGGAAATGAGGGAAAGCCAAAGCCCTGCCCCAAGATGGGTGCTCTCCCCAGGGCCCACGTAAATGTGATTTTAATTGGTGGGATTATTTTGATTAAGGATGTGATTTTTAATGTTAAGTGAGCAGCTACAGGGGCACAAGGAATGCAAAGTGTCTGTGCGGCTCCCGCCTCCGCTCCTTCCGCGCAGGGATCCCCTTCCCGGCYGCTGGAGCGGGCGAGGCCAGCGGCAGAGCAGCAGGAGCCGCATCCTCCGGTGATCCCAGAGGCGGCGGAACGCGGCTCCCCGACCCACTGCCATCCTGCAGGGTCCAGGTATCGCCCACAGCAGAGACCAAAGTGCCCGGGGCCACCAAGAGGAAAAACGATCGTGACAGCGTTTGAACAGAACGTAAATGCAGCTACATTATGGAGAGGGAAGTGTGAAACTGCGCAGAAAGGTGGTAATGGAATTATCTATCAATGCKCAGCCCAACTGTAAAAACTAATGTTTTATACATGTATAATGTTAAATTAATTCCTTCCAGTTCTTTCAGGCGAAGGTACATTAACTGCTCCATCTCAGCATAATCGCATTACTTCCAGAGGCTCCATAGATGTCATACTTCCAGGGTGGTAATCGCCACTTGATTAATTACAGGGAATTTAGTGGCATTACAGCAGCGGCATTACAGTTCCTTATGCAGCAGAATAATGTGACACAATCCCCTTAACAGGCCAGGCTGACCCGCTGCCCGGGCGAGCCCGTCCCCGGCGCCGCGCGGAGCTGTCCCCGATCCTCCTGCAACCCCCTGCCCGGGCAGCGGACTCCTCGTGTCCAGGGAATGGTCCCTGGGGGCTCCTGTCCTCGTCGTCCTCCTCCTGCTGCCCCGTTCTGCTGCGTGCGGGTCGTGTCCTTGTCCTTGTCCTTGTCCTTGTCCTTTCAGCCCTGCTGCTCCTCGCTGCCGTTTCCCCATCGCAGCCTCCTCCTGGCGCTGCGGCCCCGGATCTGCCCCACTGCAACCTGCCTTGGCACCGTCCTGCTGCCCCGAGGGGAGCCCCGGGCACTGCCTGGGGGGGCAAGCAAAGAGATCTCGTGCAATAAGTGTTAACAGCAGCTTAATTAAAAAAAACAGCATGCAAAATAAAAAACACCCCAAAAAGCAACGTACAACAACTACTTATGTAACTGAGCTTTATTCAGAATCTTTGGAAGTCATAAAATGTCTCATTTTACTGATATACATAAACATACAGCCAGGAAATTTAATTGCCTTTTCCCTTGCAGAGAAATAAAGTTTTAAACAAACCAGAACACCTCAACCCAGACAAGCGTAATGCAGATTTAATTAGGTAACTTGGGCCTGTACATAGAGCACATGCTTCTCCGCATGGTCACTGGGTTATCAATTAGTTGCGATGAGATTTTTGGCAGTAATATATTCCAAACACAAAGTGCAAATTGCAAGAAGCAGAAAAGATTCCCTCCCGCTCTGAGCAATGAGAAGTGCAAAACATTGCAGCCCGTAAATGCTGTTATTTACGTGTGCGGCCAGTATGCGCATACAGGCTAATAAATGGCCAGGTAAAACTTCATAGATTAAATGTGGCAATATCTTGAAGTATGAACATCACAGCTATAAAAACTTAACCAGACAGATGAATCATTGCTTTTTGTTTGTAAATCCTAGAGCATTTCTAAGGTACCTCCACACTTCACCTACCCGCATTTCACTTGTGCACACCTGCGGTACTTCTGCAATCCAAGGCAGCCTGTTAAAAGTTCTCCCACTCAGCACTCCTGGACAGACTGGTGTGTGTCTCGACTCAAGGCACCGCGAACATTTCACGTGGCAGATCCCAGTGTTCGGGGGGAGTCCATCTCCAAGGCGCGCTGCGCTGTGAGCCCAACGCSCACAGGCGGTGCCAGCAGGCCGGACCCTCTGGGGTCACGGGAAGTCAAAGAAAACTTGCAAATGAAAAGGGACAAAGGCTCTGGCGGGCGCCACTGCAGCCCGACGCACCTGCAGCGCCACTGCAGAGACGGCTGCGGCGCGGGAGGCGGGAGCGACGCGGCTTCCCGCGCCCAGCGCTCCGGCCCCGAGCGCGCTCGCCCGGCCGAGGCTCCCGCACCGCCAGGACGGTCTCACCCGGACCCGACCCGAGGCCCCGGGGAAGCCTCGTCCTGCGCTGGCTGCTGCGGAGCCTCCCACGGGCTCGGCGCGTCTCGCTGGCCCCATCGCCTCCACGCGGCCCGGAGACGGGGGGCAGCGGGGCCCGGCCTCGCCGGCCTCCGACCTCCGCCACTGCCTCCCGTGCCACGTCCCGGCGCCCGCCTTCCCCTTCAAAGCAGCACCAGGGAGCAGCAAGATACGTCGCTGCTCACACATTGCTGCTATCTGAAAAGGCTCAAATAGCTTAAAAGCCCCCCAAATTAAATTTCCCTCTCCTCTGGTCTATTTTTCGTGCTCAAGGCTGCAAATTGACACATCACAGTAATTACCTCTGACTAACTTCCACAGACCTACCCAAAGAGATAAACATGAGAAGTTCACATTTGACTATCAGACTTACTGTGCCGAGCCCAAATAATTTCCCAGAGGAGAATTTGATATTTCATCATTTGGAACAGTGGTAATTTAATTACATTGCTAATGTTTTCTGGCATACTTGAAAGGACAATTAGCATAAGTAAATCATGAATGAGATGACAAGTCACTCAGCATTTATTTCTGCTCATCAGATGAGATCAGTCGATGCTCGAAATTCGCTTTTGTGTGTGATCCGATTCCAGGGCCGGCGGTTGGAACCRGGGCTCGGCCTGGTGGGGATAAACCCGTGCAGGGAGAGATGCCATTCTTGCAAGGATGGATGTCATTCTTTTAAAGCTTCTGAATTAAATTTCTTCAGGGAAAACTCGAAAGCCACCGGAAGCAGGAGAGCAGGGTGGAAGGACGGGCTGATAAACATGGAGGGCCGGCGGGACGGGAGCCGCACGCGAGCGGTTCTGGCCCCGGGGTGGCCGAGCCGCTGCTGTCCCCGCGCGTCCCGTCCCGTCCCGGRGCTGCGGGGGCCGCGGCGGCCGCGACGTCGCCTCGGGCCGCGGCGACCCCGGCGCTCACGAGAGCACGTGGAGCGTCACGGCGCCCGCCTGGTGCTTGAGCACGGCCACGGCCTGCTCGTGGGTGACGCCGTCCAGAGCCTCCCCGTTCACCGCCAGGATCTGGTCGCCGCGCTTCAGTCGGCCGTCGGCCGCGGCTGCGCCCTGCGGAGGAGAGGGCGCCGCGTGAGGCCGGGGGCCAGCCCTCCCGCCGCCGCCTGTCCCGGCAAAGGGGGGGATGCAGCCCTGCAAACCCGACGGTTGGGAATGTCTCGACTCCCGGCGCGGGCTCCGGGTGGAGACGATGGGCTCCTCCGAGCGCCTCCCCCTCCGCCCGCGCTAGTGACTGCCGGGACGCAGGATCTCTCTGCCCAGGAGCGCTGCGCGTTTGTGCAGCTCAGCCTCTATCTAAGGACAACTGTCTTCCCAAGCTAATAGCTGGAAAGTGAGAAAAGACACAACGCTTGTACTCTTGACTCCTGGACAGCAAGTAAGAACAGGTCATTTTGGTGTGACTGGCTTCAAAGCTGCTTTAGGCATGTGCAGGATCCCCAAATTCCCCCCGCTCTCCCAGCCCATTTCCAAAATTCCTCTCACATGGCTCTGGCTACGGTATCTTGTTGACAGAAGCTGAGAACGTTCCCAGCAGCCGCTGGGCAGGAAAAGGGGCCTCCCCGTCGTTGTCTGTGGCCGCTGGGGTGTTCTGTGGTGGGAGGGGAGGAGCGTTTCCCGCTCGGCACGGGGGCCAGGTCGACGCTCTGCCCTTTCCTCCGCGTGGGGAGCCGGGAGCCGCCGTGGGGGCGGCGGGCGCCTCTGCCTCCCGGCCCCGCTGCGAGGAGCCCACGGCCCTGCTGGCTTCGGGAGTGACGGGACCGACCCCGCGGCGGCACCGCGTGCAGATGTGTCCTGGTCAGCGCCGGGGCCGCTCCGGGAGGCTCCGGGGGAGCCAGGACGGGAACCGGGTGGGTGGTGACAAACAGCTGGGATGGGAAGCGGGTGGATTGTGCCAAGCAGCGCGGCCGGGGCGCGGAGCGGCGTGGGAGAAGCGGGCCGGGAGCGGGGAGCCACCGGCAGCGCCGCCGCGGGAGCAGCCCCAGCCATGGGAGCAGCCCCGGCCGCGGGATGCAGCCCGGCCACGGGATCCAGCCGGCCGCGCYGGCCCCTTCCCTCCCTCCCAGCGTCCGCCCACGCACGCGGCTGCCTGAGCACAGATCCTGCTCCTGCCCTCGCAGCTGAAGTCTGGCTACCAAGATACATCATCTCTGCAAGCTCATGCGTACGGGGGAATGACGGCACCTCTTCAGCAGTACTTCCAGATACAAAATTGCCTTGTAAATATTTTAACGGAGAGATGCTTCCCAAGCACACGGAGCAATATTGCCGAGATAAAGTATCCTGCTGCCATCGGTAGTGTGAAATACAAACATCTCCTGTGAGAGGCCAGCTGCGAGTTCAGGGCCCGGTGCCTGACCTCCAAACACGCACACCCACACAGCACCCTCTGCTTTTGGCTGCGTACGTACTACCCATGCTAAACCTTATGCCTTGTTTTAAAGATAATATAGAAAGAGGGAGAAAACGACAACAAAAAAAGATACCTTGGCAAATAYAGTCTTGACATAAATGGGCAGGTCTCCATGGGGACTTCCATACCCCCCTACAATACTAAATCCCAGTCCATCAGAGCCTTTCTCCAAAGTAATAATCTTAGGTTGAGGTGCTCTGAAAACACAATAAATATCACTTAGAAGAGCAAGGTCTGTCTCTCGGGACTCTGCAGAAGTAACACTTAGAGACACATTCATCTGTGACAAAGCTTTTCACACAGTCACAAGCCAYGGCTCCGTCCCTGTGCTCAGACCAGCTGCTCTCGACACCCTGAGCTCAGAAGCGGCTCCACGTGCTTCAGCTGCCCACTTGGAAAACACTTGGAGCGCGGAACAAGAGCACTTGGTGCCGCAGCAGCGACGCTAACCAACGGATGCAGCTTCTGCAGGCTCTGCTGCAGGACCCGCAAGGACTCCCTAGCGGCACCGCTGTGGAGGCGGTGTGGAGGCTGCAACCAGCGCCGCTCGTGTTCGCATCTCCGCGACGCCGCGGGTCCTGGCGGCCGTTTCCAGCCCAGCTCCCGCGTGTCCCGCGCCGGGCACTGCCCGGCCCGCCGGCGCCCTCGGGCTCCYGCCTGCACCCAGCAGGGCCACACTCCCAGGTGGGACCAGCACCAATCCCATGGGCACGGGCACCTCAAACCCCAGAGCTGCTTCTGCCCCTTTAGAAAGACTTAGGGAGCTGCTTGGCACCTTCCTCCTCAACAAGCCTACGCCGACTGATATCTTCTTTAAGGAAAGAAGCCACTTCTTTAAGGAAAGAATGAATGCATATGGCTATCTAATTCAGTTTCATCATTTCATAATTCAGATTTCCTGATTATTTTTAAAGAAAAGAATACAAATCCTTTTGTGAGGGAATTCTCCTTTGAGAGCAGCAATAAAAACAGTATCTCGCTTGGTAAGACTAGAGAATGCAGCTTAAATAGCTTAACTTTTATATTCAAAAAACCCCTGAGATAGGGTAGCAACTTGCATCTCAGCTTCTTAAAATAAATATAATGAATCAAAGAACAGAAATTAAGAACATAATGATGCAAACAAACCACAATGAAGATCGACTGAATTTCAACATAAGTAGGATGCTGTAAAAGCTGTGCTAAAAACACACAATGGAAGATGTTCTATGCCCATGGGAGGGATAGATCTCTAATTTCTACCATCATAAAAAAAAAATGCAATTATATAAAAAAAATTATTAAGCACATGTATTAGAATTGCATAGCTAAGCACATTCAAAAGATAAAGTGGGTTCCTGGACATGTTTGGAAAGACTTATCTCTGATACCAGTTCTTTGAATATCTTGTGTTCCAACTTGTGCTGACCTGCTGTGATCACAGCTCACCTCAGGCAAGGGGGCCCAAAGAGAAGGGCAGACCCCCTTCCTCCACCAGGTAACGCATGAGGAGAGCAGAGCGGCCAGGTTTGGGAACAACCCAAGAGCTTGGAAACACATTTAGTGCTTATTTACTCAAGCAGGGGAAGAATCAGCCCAGGGAGGGCAACAGGGACATTTGAAAGGGGATGGAAAGTGAGACGAGAGGCAGCAACGGGAAGGGGCCTCCCTGGTGCTGCGCGCAGCCTGGAGCGCGTCCCCGCGGCACTGAGCCCATCCCGGTGGCACTGAGCCCGTCCCGGCGGCCCCGAGCCCGTCCCGGTGGTGCCGAGCCCGTCCCGGCGGCCCCGAGCCCGTCCCGGTGGTGCCGAGCCCATCCCGGCGGCCCCGAGCCCGTCCCGGCGGCCCCGAGCCCGTCCCGGCGGCCCCGAGCCCGTCCCGGCGGCACGGGGACTCACTGCGGCTCCTGGGCAGGCTGCTCCGCGGCGGCGCGCGGGCTGCATCCCGCCGACAGGCTCTCCAGCTGGGCAGCCACGGCGCTGATGTTCGTGTCGGCCACAACCTGGACGAGAAGGTGCAAGGGAGGGTCTGAGGCAAGGACATCCGTGCTAATTATGTAGCAAACAGCTGCTCCCCTAGGAAAACCAGACACTGATGCGTTTCCGTCGGATTTCAAGCACAAGTCCTACTCTCTTACATCTGCCACTAACGCCAGTTTTGCTCGTGCTGGTGCATTAAAATGACTGTCACACACTGGGAAACGGGAAACGTTTTTCTTTCTGGATGATGAGCAGAAAAAAAGTCTTCAACTTTTCAAATCCAGCCCTGTATTTTTCCAAACCATCCTGACCCACACCAGCAAATCCCCGCGGGAGTCGCTGCGCGTTCCTGGGTAAGGAGGCGCCAAACCTGCTCCGGGTTGTTGGCACAGCCCGGCCGGCGTTTCGCAGGTCAGCTACGAGGCCAGCCAGGGGGCTGAGAGGGGTAGGGAGGAAGGGGCTACCTGAACACCCAGCTCTGGGCCTTGCCACCCACAGGGCTTGGGCCTCCCAAGGAAAAGCAGCAGGGCACGGGCTGCGGCGCGCGCAGGGCTCCAGGGCCCGCTCTGCTCTTGCTAAACTTGCTGATTTTCCGTTCTGTCCTTTTTCCTGGGAAAAGGTGAGGTCGCCACCATGAAGCACTGTGGGTTCTGCTAAGCATTCACAGCTGGAAGGACACAAATCTCCTCACAACCATGTGCAGGGGTAATTCCCTAGCTCCATCTCCCTGCGATGAGACTCTGCTCTTCTCGATCTCCCCGAGCAGCCCAGGAGCCCCAGACAGTGACAAGCACCTCACCACGGTCGCTGCATTTCCAAAGTTACTACAACTATTTACAGCCTTATTTTATCAAAGTTAATGGGCGCTTCTTCCATTCCCTGCTGTGCTTAAGGGAAAAAACCTTTCCAAAATAAAACAAAATCCACCACATAAATAACCTGCTTTCAAAGTATGTTCACAGTTCTTCCACAACATATTTTTATTTTCCCCCTTTTAATCAATTGCAGACAGGGAGGTTTGTGGCATTTTTCAAGGAAAAGAAGAAATAAAAACATAATTTCTYCTGCAAATCTCACATGCCGGGACTCGGGTTCCCGGGTCCTTACTGAGGGCCCCAGCAGACAAGACACCACCAAGTTTTCTTTCCCGTTTCAGCGGAGGCAAAGACTGCCAGCATTTCTCGTATTCCGTTGCTAAATAAACTGAGGGCAGAATAAATCTATATTCAAAAATCTTCAGCTGGCAACAAGGATGTATCAGAGTTCAACAACCTTGTAAAAAAGCTTCCCCTTATCTCATTACTACACCTGCAGAAAAGAAATTAAATTAAACCACAGCATCRAAACAGCCGGAAGGGATGATTGTTCCCGCGAGACCCTAATCTCCCATTTGCAAACAGCATTTGCAAACTCCTTTGCCATCCTTCCCAGGCCGTGCTGATAATAAGCCTTTCCACACCACRGAACACAATTATCTGACCTTTCAAAGCAGTTTGCCATGAAGTGGTCTAACCTGATAATAAATAGAAYTACTTAATGACACATCAGTCATGATTATCATGCTGATAGGATTATTCCACTTACATTGTTTTAATAAAAAAGCAATCGGGTGATTGGGAAGCCCCCGCGGTTGGTGTGGAAGGGAAGCACATCGCCACGCGTTCCGCAGGGCTGCTGCACTGCTCCCCAGCGGCACCGAAATGCAGCCTCCCAGCTCCACAAAACTGCTTTTTAACACGCATAAAACGGGCTGGTTTCTACCAGAATAAACGTGTGTCATCTGCAAAAAGTACTGAGCAGATTTTGAAGCTACACAGCAAAAAAAGGGGAAGAAAACCCCTCAACTGACAACGTGGAGACACCTCCAGAACAAGCCCTTTGTTTACACGAGTGAACAACTGACAGGGTGCTTCATCAGGAATATCTTTAAATCCATGATGAGGTACAATATTCTGTATTACAGCTTTCAAGACTAGCAGTTTCAGCTTTCATTTTCTGTTCAGGGAACACGGTTGACATGAAAAGTGGAAGGACTCAGCGTTAGTAACGATACGATGGCTGTAATTTAAGCACGAGTGCCCAGCTGCTGCGTACCGGCGCCGCTGCTCCGAACACCCCAACACGCCGTCTGCTCGGGAAGCGCCTCTTCACTTAGCAGGTCAGCAGGCCACCGACAGACCAAACAAAGAATAAGCAACTCTAAAACCCCAGTTTGTTATCATCCCGCTGCTTTTTGGCATTTTTAACAGCCGCACGCATTCTGCAGAGCAAAGAAAGAAGCTTACGAGGACGGCTCAAGACGTGCTCAAATCCAATATGCTGTGACGATGAGGAAAATTAGAGTAGATTTTAGTGGCGCGTCTTAAGCTTGTTTTCTAATTGTTAMAACAATTCTGCAAATGAGGGGTAGTAGTTTGAATTCTCTCGGGCAAGTACTTTTTCCCGTTTCTTTGTGTAGGCATAAAAATAAAGATGAATATACTGGCAAGCGGCAATTAGGGACAGAGTGGCAGATCATGTCTTGCTTTTACCTAGCAATATAACTGTGGCAGTGATATCACTTTCTTCCCCTCGAGTGCTATTATCCATTACCTGTAGAATAATCAGTCCTAGATGACACGACCTTAATTATGATGCTATCATTTACACTAAATGCAGTGAGTGTTTCTTTCTTTTCCCCTTTCAAGAGCAAGGGAATTACCACCGTGGACTCGTTGCTCACAGTCTGGTTGCACGCACGTACACGTAAACACACAAGTAATTTCATGTTCCTTGCTAACTTCAAATTAAAAAAAAAGAAAAAAAGTATCTTGGAAGCTTGTTGATTTGTCATGTGTAGCAACAAGTTACTTTGTTCTCTTTGTTATGCTTTTATATAATCAAGCTCACAGCCTGTATGGGTGAAAAGAAAGAATTTTTGAATGGAAATTATTTCTCGCTTTCATTTGGTGTAATTCCCATCAGCAAGCACCCTGCAATTCCATGATGCCTCATGCCAGTGATGCTTAGGATTTTTTTTTCCCTGAGTGCCATTTATCTACCCTCATGCAGCTGCATGTTCCATTTATCACCATACCTGCAGGATAATGCTCCCATAAGCATTCTTTAGTAGATTAACAGCATCTGCATGAGACAGCCCATCCAAAGGTTGCCCATTAATACTGACAATCCGATCTCCAACCTGAAAGTACAACAGTAATGGAAAATTACCAGCATTAGGGAAAATTAAAATTAAGAATGCTTAAAATTCCTCATGAACTTGGCCCTGCACAGTCACGCTTCTCCTTTCCAGGATGCATTTTAGAAGTCAGCATCGCCAGCGATCGTTCACCGTTCTGCAGAGCGAGGAGGATGGGGATATTTTAAATATAACAGCGCACTCTGGGAGCTGGTTTTCACTTTACTATTCCCATTTGCAAGCAAAGGGAGTGAGATTTTGCCTGTTGTTGTTCTCCCTACTGAGGATTTATTTGAATGCACGTGTGCATACAAGTTTGTATCCTTATGGATTATGTGTGCACTTGCTGAATGCAGTAGGGGATAGGAGACACTTCTGATATTAAGCTGATGAGCATTACAACTTTTTTATTCTTTTACACAAAAGTGATCCTGACCCTGGCACTTAGTGCTCTTGTACAGTTCTATTAAAGACATGGCACTGTGACAGTAGTGGCATTTGCTACTGAATTGCACGGCAGGATTAGAGACATAATTTTCCTATATATCTGCATAACAATTTCTTCTTAGTAATGAAGGATCCCCGAAACTTTGCAAAAATTCACCMAAGTCATTCCTAAAAATCCAAATATCTGCTGAGGAACATGTCCCTGTCACCCTGCAGGCAAAATGATTCCCCTTTGCCTAGAGTCTGATATTATTACAGCTGCTTTATTTTGCCATTTCTTTGTATTTCTCCATAAAGGTCTTAGGATGAGACAGGCAGTATCCGTTCTGCCTGAGCTCTAAGGATGCCCTCTCTGCTGTCCTGGTGCCTGTTCCTCCTGGGAGGACACACTGCAGAGCTCCTGCCTCGCTCCTCGCTGCTCAAATGCACTTGCAGATTGCCCCAAATGCATTCACATGCTATAGCTTAACATTACTTTTCCATGTGGGCAACCACTGCAATTATCCCAGGATGAAATCTAATCAAAAAGGAAAAAGAAGAGTTTTTTATTTGCTTATTTCTTAAGTAGCCTGTGACTGTGAGGCAATTTTCAAGGAGAGATCCACACAGAAGCACACGAGGCTCCTTTGCTGGAGGAAACGCAGCAGATGGGACAGAAAGCACCCAAGGGTCCTGCTACTCACCTTGAGTCTCTGGGTCCGAGCAGCCACACCACTGGCTTGAATCATAGCAATGAAGATGGGGATATCTCCTAATGGGCTTCCTTTTCCTCCTGCTATACTGATCCCGAGGGCATCATTTGGTCCCTAAAGAAAAAAAAAAAGAAAAGATTTGCAATTGCAGAAACTCATCGAGGTCAATGTTCAGGCTGCTGCAACAACTGAACCTTTTGATTACTGGAGCAGACCACAGTAGGTAGGTTTGCTGCTCACACACATCCTCATGCAGGGGCCCCTTTATACAGACATACACTGGGCAACGCAGTGCAAACAAAAATAGCAATGCACTTTTACTCCGAGAAACACACCAAAATTAACAACTTCAGTTAAAGGTGACAGCTTTTTGAATTGACAGAAAATAACTCACTGACCCTTGTTATCTCCACAGTCCTCGGGCTCATATCTGCTCCTCCTAATAAAGGAACAAACAATTAGCTTCTGTAATTGAGAGATAATATAATTAAGCGATAACGCTGTCAGGCGGCCGTGTCCCTTGCTGCCTCGGCAGTTATCCCTGAGCCGGAGCAGAGCGTTCCCGGGCTGCGCTGCGCACGGGGACCACAGGGATTGTGTCTGGGGAGCTGGATGTGGCCCCAGCACCTCCTGAACAACACAACTCTGCTGCCTGCAGAAAGGCCCTGTGTGCATTTCCCTCCATTAAAGATCAGCTTACTATTCATAAATCACGTGGCCCTACCGCCAAGGCCAGGACGCTGGGAAATGTGGAGGCTCCATTGATTTCCTGTTCTAATTTATGGTGTATTGGTAAATAATAGACAGTCAGGAAGCCTGGATGGCATCTATCTAGCCACAGGACATTTGAAAGTATTCAAAACATTAAAAAAATAAAGAAAAAGACTGGGTCACTTCAAAGGAATCACCTGAACTGGGCTCAAGAAACGTGTTCTGCTTCTCCCCATGGCGAGGACACGGCCTGGGTGGGAGCGCACGGGTGCGCGGCCAGCGAGCACAGGCTCATTCTGCAAACTGGGCAGTGCAACCTTTTTGTTACACAACACCCTTCTATACATTCAAGAGTAAGATAGAGATAAATGAAGTGGTGGCAGCTTTATCCACTGAGAAAACTGTTTCTAATGTTACAGAGCACCTCGCCTGTTGTTCTAAGTCTCTGACAAGGATGCCTGGGAAAAGCAGAGTGCAAGAATTTTATATTTCGAATAGAGGAGGCACTTCCCTACTCTTTCCTAGCAGAAACAAAAGTAATGTCGTCTGCTGGAAAGTGCCCAGGGTCTTAAAAAAGCAGCAGTACATTTTGTGGGAGCGTGATGAGGAAGAACAGACACAGGTACTAAGTTCTGCTCCTCGGGTCACCCGCGGTGCTGCTCGGGGGTGACGCGGGCCGAGCTGCTGCACCTGAGCCCCTCTGCGCCGCGTCCGCCGGAGACCTCTTGGTGCTGACAAAATTCTGCAGGGTGGAGAGGACCGGGGCCAGCGCGGGACGGAAGTGGCTGTGGACGCTCTGCTGCGTTGCCTGCGGGTAAAAATCAATCACAACGGTTGAGTCAAACCCAAACGGCAGCCTCAAAACAGCCCCTGTGACACCAGGCTCCTGAGCGCTATCAGCTCTTGGCTGGTCTTTTCCAGCACTGCTTTTCCCTACCTCCCTATCTTGCTCTATTCTGTAGGGTCCCCCCTTTGGGGGGAAACAGCATCGCTTTGGGAAACGTATTGGAAMCAGAAGCTTTGCAGAGGGCCAGTGCTTCTCCTCAGTGAGCAGTGCGGTGGCAAGCAGCAGCCAGAGCCCAAATCCCACCTTCAGGCGCCAATTCATGGGCCAGTTAATGCACTTTGCCAGGAGCACAGGAGAAATGGCTGTCCTGCACCACATGACTTGTAATTCTATGGTCAAAGGCATGTGATGGACCCAAAAAAGTCACCGGAGAACAGTGGTTCTGGGTGCTCTTGGCCAGTAGCCTCTAAAGCCCTTAAATCATCCCTGCAGATGCTATGTTACCTGCCAAGGCTTTTATGGCACTTGGAGCTGTTCGGGCAAGAAGCTTTTATTCAGTTTTCAAAATCAGCAAGTCTCTTTGGAGCCTGAGCTGTATTTTCCAGCAAGATGCAGGCTTCTCAAGTGACTCTGCATTTAGAGCAGCCATTAACACTTATACGAAAAGAAATTCAGAAACRACCAGTTTCCTGCAAAAGCTTCCTATGCTACAAAAGAAGAAGGGGTGAAGTTTTCAATTTTTGAACTAATTTTCTCTACAGTCA
Source organism: Nothoprocta perdicaria (assembly GCF_003342845.1). Taxonomy (NCBI): domain Eukaryota; kingdom Metazoa; phylum Chordata; class Aves; order Tinamiformes; family Tinamidae; genus Nothoprocta; species Nothoprocta perdicaria. The sequence goes on along the minus strand of NW_020455491.1, from coordinate 716,517 downwards.
TATTAAGGTACTGCAGCATTTTACTTCTCTCTCATGATTTTAGCTCTACACTGTAAAACTGGACAGATGATAATTTTTATCCATCACTTCCCCTTTCCGTTGCTCCCGCCTAGGTTCACTGTGGATCCGATGACCACAGAAGCAATAATGGAGGCTGCGGTCTGTCCTTAATGCAATTACTATCCTTTTCCTCTGCTCCTTCATTTTTCTTGCCTGCTGCACACAGGGCACACGTGTCTCCAATGAAACAGTTGTTATTTTTCAGGCTGGGCTTAGTGTAGCTGTTCCTGCATGGATATGGGTTCCGCAGCCCTTACCTACACCTTATCCTTGCGGACACTGCACTGGATTGCTGCTGCCCTGTATAAAATTAAGGGAGCATCCCATACAATGATGATTCTGGCACCCTTTTGTGGTTGTTCACACATATCTAGGGTCTCCTCTTTACTGGCCTCACCAACAAGATTGTTTTTTCTCCTTAAAAACATTCCTGCTTTACCTTACACTCCTCAGCTTCCTACATCTTGCTGTTTCCAGAAGGAAGCCCTGGGAGCGCTTGCAGAGGCTGGGCTGGCTCTCGTCCCTCTGGGGAACATCTGCAGCCTCAGTGTCGTGGCAAAGCAGGAGGAAAACCCATTAAAAACCACCCGTTTTCTCCATCCTCCTGCCTGGCTTCTCTCCCTGGCATGCTCAGGTTTAATACCAATGACCGCAGGGTCTCAGCTGGCGGCAGGAGGGAGAGGTGAAAAGCCCTGCACTGACTGAAAGAAATGAATCGCTGTCCTCGCTTCAGGTAAGAACCGAGCRAGGCAGGAAATTGCTCTGTGTTTTCTTCGAGAGCAAAGCAGTCCTCATGTGGTTCTGCCCTAAGATAGGTAAAGATACAGTTCACTTTAATTAACCCATTTTGATGGGCAAAACAGCTACAGAAAACACATCYGCAGCCGGCGCTTCGTGGGTCTGAAACATTTCTGCACATCACTYGAGATATTTAATATTTGTGGTGCATCTCAGGATGAGACTCCTTAAAAAAGGGATTCATTGAGCAACTCTTCTGCTTACTCAGCATTCCTGCATGTCACTTAACCATAAACACTTCACAGTTCAACATGGGAAAAGAAAATTACAGTGACTGCACCATATCTGTAGATGCCTGTGAAGGATCCAAGCCTCCCTTGCTGCTCTGGTGCTCCGTCCCTGTGCCGTGTCCTCCACAACCTCATTTATGGTTAGCAAACCTGTCACTAACCTGGCTGTTCTGGGGTGTTTTCCGTGACGACAGCCATGATCCAGCTCGCAGCCTCCCCAGCTCAAGATGCACCAGGCCTTGGGCACACTGGGGAAAGAAATCATCAAACAGCATTTAAGGAGAAATTCAGCATTTCCTGCTCTCCTGGACAGAATCACGCTTATTTTCAGGGGCACAATTCTGAAGAAACCACAAGGAACCGAATGCTCTCGACTTCAGTGTTTTTATTTGGACAATATTTAAATATTTGAGGCTGCATTTAGGTTCATCATACCATCCCTCCTGAAGGCACCACGAATCTTTCTATTGGCATAGCAGTTCTTAGATTGTACTGTAGATTGTCAATTTTTCACTATAAAAMCCCCAAAAGTCTACAACAAAAAGCTTGCCAGAAACCATACTTCTAAAAACACTTCAAAATGCTGCAGAAAAGAGCAAATCTAAATGTAATGTATATGGATTCAACTTAGTAATATACTCTCATAACACCGACTTCYAATTTTCAAATACATAAACTTATGGCCACGTATTGATCCTGAATGCACCAAGTAAGGAAAAACTAGCCCTGCTCTTCAAGAAAAGAAAAGGAATCACATGCAGAAACATTGTTGGTGATGGCAGGCCCCTCACATGCAGCAGCCCTCACTTCCTAGTGGAAAAAGGCAAATTCTCTCAGGCCCAAGTGCTTCCAAGCATAAAACCACTCCTGCAGGACAAGCAGCTCCGCAGAAATGGATTTAACACGCAATTTTATAGTTGTAGGTTAGTACAGCAAAGCCAAAAACACTTCATTTCAGCACAGTTCTGCTTTGTATGTCTCTCAGGTTTCATAATGTTTTTCTAGTRCAGGAAATACACGGCTGCTTTCTCAAATAAATGTCTAAATACTTCATGTGTCTTTGTTTTCCCACTTTATATCATCCCCTCTTCTAAATATACATGGAAAAGTGATTTTAAGTGAATCTTCCAAAGGCATTTCAGATGGGATTTCTGCCTGGGTAATCAGTTTGAGTTGTCCTGCCTGTGTGTAAATGCACTTCAGCATAATTACCTTGCACAATGTCACTAACCACAAGTCAATATCTTAAAATGTATTATGTACTCACCTTAAGTATAGTGGCAACAGTCTCTTGTGAGGCATTTCTCATATCCTCCCCATTAACAGACAAAATCTGATCTCCTTGAATTAATCTTCCATCTAGGTCTGCAGCTCCTCCTTTAACAATGTCAGAGATAAACACTCCACTTCCATTTCTGACAATGCAAGAAGCATATGGCTAATTACACAATCCAATATTCTTTGAGAGAGCAATTTAGACTACTTTCATTTAAGAGACATTAACAGAAACCTGTGATCAGGGGAAGAAAGAGTCATATCCCCCATTCAAGCATTTGAGTGCGAAAAAACCTCTGAAATTTAAAAWCAAGGTATTTTTGCTGTTTCTAATGCTGCCTTTTCCTTTGAGCTGCTAGTTCTGACTGCACCATCCACAAAGGCTCATGAAAAACAGCACCTGTATGAACAAAAAGCCGTACATCAGCCTAAGATGGTGTTCAACTATCKCCTGATGTGCCTGACAAGAATTATGCAGCCCTTGATTTTTTTTTTAAATTCTCCCTAATGGTTTAATCTCAGTGGTTTTCTTTTTTCCCTATGAGCCTGCAGGTCCCCAAAAGAAGCACAGAGATAAGTCTGCAGAAAGGAGTTTCGTAGCTCGCACACAAGTTATGCAGCAGAAAATCCCTCTTTGTGGCTCTCGCTCCGCAGCGAGGCYGGCAGCAGGAGCAGGAGGGCGGCCAGCCAAGCGGCAGAGGGGTCTAAGCAGCTTTAGGAGCCCCAGCTCCTCGCGGGGCTTCCCTCCCTTTCCCAGCCTCCACCCCAGCTCCACGTACGCTCGTGGAGAACGGCACGCAAAGAGGTGGCACTTGGCAACCCTTGTCCTAAAGGCCACGGCACTTTGCAACCTGCAKGACACATGGGCATCGTTTAATCCGCTGCCCAAATTAAGCCACCTCTCTAAGGTGTCAACCACAACCCAAGCTTTTAGCAGGAGCACCGAAAGTTTTGCGGAGCAGCGAGCGTGGGAGGGCTGCAGGCCACGATAACCATCTGCAGGGTAATTTACATAAGCCAAATTAATTATCCAGCCTGCAATCTGCTCACAACACCTGGGTTCAACATCGCCACCCTTGTCAAAAACCGGCTGTGGAACCTTTACTGACCATACGCAGGCTGGATAACGACGTGACGATTTGTAACTGAGAAAATACATTTTGGGGGGCAATACCGAAGAGCAGCCGTGTGATTCTCGTGCACCAGGACTGATGGAGCACTCGCTTGTGCCACGCTGTAAATCTCTTCTAGCAAAGAYGGACTTAATTTATCAGTGCTCTGGTTCGAACGGCTCAATAGCAATAGCTGAGAAGCATATCAGTAAGGGATCAYGTTTTATTAGGCAGCTCCTGGCTACCCTGTTCTGCTCAGGTTCCCCGGGCTCCTGTGTGCTGAGCTCCCCACGCACTTGGGTTTATTCCAGGATTTGGATCCAGCCTTTCCATCAGCCTCCTGGAAGTGGCACTTTGAATCCCAGTAGGATCTAGATCTAACAAACCCATTTACAAAGGCATATCCCGGCAGCTGTTTTCTCTCCCTTTTGGAACAGAGAGAAATCTAGCTTGTCCTCCCCAACGCTGAGGCAGAGGAACTCCACAAAAGGTGTAGCTCCCAGGTGTTCCAGTGTTCCCATGGCCATATCCACACACAAAGCAGGACGTCCCCTCTGCAACACAAACTGCCATTTTTCCAAGGGCAACAGCAGCTTTCATTACACAGGGATTTTGCTTTTGTGATAGAGAACCCAGAATCAAAACCCCATCACATCCTTGCTGATATTTAACACCAAAATTTAGTTGCTTATGGAGTTTTCCCCTATTTGGCATTCTGTTTAATAGCTACAGCTGTTCCTATGGCAAAGTGGAAAGTATTTCTCATTTGAAGGGCAGTCTGAAGAGACATTCTTACCGTTTCCCAGCTATGCTGAGGCCTAGCCCTCGACCCGTTTTCTTTTGTATATCTACGTGGAATATCTCCAAGTTTTCTTCGTCTTTGTAATGAGCTTCATCCCTGTAGACAACCAATTGCACCTTCTGYGGGGTCTGCCTCAGCGCCGTGATCGCTTCTTCGTGGTTGGCATTCCGCAGATCGATCCCGTTCACCTGAAATAATCAGTGTTTTCTTTCCAAATGGCATATATGAATGATCTTTTCATCACCATACCCGCATCCTCTCCCTGGGTGACAGGACAAATTTGTCAAGTTGATGTGCCTTGGCACTCTAATTTAGTGCTCTGATTTCCAGAGAGCTGAGCGCCTGGATTTCCCCAAGAATAATAGCTCAGAGCCTCGTGCCGCTGCCCAGTTTAAATCACAGCAATCCAAATATTTTGGCTTMGCAGGTTTGTGGGTGCCCTTTTCTTTCTAAAGGCAGGAGAAGCTCCAGCACGAGCCTTGCTGCATTGCCCGATGTCAGTACCCACACAATGAGCAGAAAGGTGCTCYGTGCCCAGCCTTGCTGGAGAAACTGTGCCCAGGGCCACCTGCTCCAGCTGGTCCTGCCCCTTCTGCCTTTGGAAAATCGGCAGGGATGAACTAACATCATTCCTGTTTACCCCCAAACAAGCACGTGGAGCAATGCTTCCTTCACAGACGTATACAAACCATGACGCGCTCCTGATAACTTTGGGAGGTCCCACGGACGGGGTTCCTCTTCCCACACATTCCCAACACGCCAAGGGTGAGGGAAGGAGAGCCACACGACAAGGGCAGGACGCCYGCCCGGTTATTTTGCCTGGTTCCAATAGATGGCACACCAGACCGCGCTTCCCGCTTCGGGATCCTCAGGCCCAAGGAGAAGCTCTGGCYGAACGGGGGAGGGCTGGAAAAACTCCTGCAACTTGAAATTCCGTCCCCTGCTTTGGCCTAGCCAATGCACAGATATTTAAGATGTTTACCAGTACTCTGTGRCCAAAATGTTTCGGCGACAACAAAAGAAATCAATGCTTACATATTAAGACTTGTTAGAAAACAGTATGAACTGCACCTGAATAACAATACTATGTTAATATACTTATATAACATGAAGTCATAAGGCAAGAAAATACTTCTCTGCTTTTGACTACGCACAGTTATAAACATGCTCCAATTCTACATTAGGACAATTAAATCTAATTCGTATTAATTACATTCTTTTGTACTAATTCTGTATGCATTTATTTACATACCACCTCACTACGTTTTTTCCTGCTCAGACACCTATTTGAGCTTTATTGTACTAATCTGAAACTAATTCAGAGTTGTCCTCCTGCTTCATTAGTGCAGCTTTTAAAAGCTGAAATAACAGTATTCTGGCATGCAAACATTAGCACTTTCCTGTATGGTCAGCGAAGAATTAATTAACCTTCTCTGTTTTTATCACCTGGCTAATTATCATGCCCTGTTAATACACAGTTATTTATAAAATGAAAATAACACACAGCCCTAACACTAAAAAAAAAAATATTTTCTGTGCAAGAGCTGTAAAGACAAGTCCCTGAGTGCCCCTTGCTATTTTTCTAACCCTATACACGAAAGCCTTAATGGCCATGCTGGGAATTTGTCCTGCTCCGACGGCGAGGCTCTGCAAACAGCTGCGCGAGAGCCCCTGCGGCCACGATCCGGATCCGCAGCAGCRGCTCCCTCTTAACCCCTGCCTCTCCGCGGAGCCACGGGAAGAAAAGCTGGAGCGTGGCCTTGCTAAAGGCAGCTCAGGGGTTGGCCCCAGCAGCTCCATCAGGGCTGAGCGGCGGYGGCGCTCGCTCCACGCTCGCTTTCCACGCACAAGGACGCGGAAGCTCCCGCTGCACGGCCGGCCGCTCGGTCTGGATGGATGGGCAGTATGGAGCGGTTGGACACAAGAGACCAACAGAGGCCTCCTCATCCACTCGGCCGAGTGAATTTAATAGAGTCTGCATTTGTGCCTTCAGCTTACGTGAATAAAAAAGGAAATGTCCGTTTGCTGGGATGCTCTTAGYGGCAGAAAAGCAGCTTGAAGTACAGACCCTTTTAAATGATCCCCATTTTCCTCGTGAGAAACCTATCTGGTGTTGAACAGGAGCATCTGTGAGCAACATCAAGCACATAAGCCAACGTATACGTACCGAGATGCTCCATAATCCACTTACCTCAAGAATCTGGTCCCCGGCCCAGAGCCTGCCGTCCCTGGCGGCCGCCCCTTCCTCGTAGACCTCGTGGATGACGATGGCGTCCTGCGGGAACATGGCAGCCCCGTGAGGAAGACGTCCGGAATCGCACAGCAGCATGGAGAAAACCGACATCCATTTTTCTAACCATCTGCACTAAGAACGTGAGTGCCACAGCCAAAACACCCGCAGTGGAGGAGAAGGGCAGATGCTTTTGTTTGTGTCTGCCACTTCGGGGTAGCCTTGTCAAGAACTTCTTCCATTGTTTTTATAGATTGGCATCAGCAACATGTGAACTCAGTGTGAACTATTACATTAATATCATCTACTTTTTATGGCATTATTTACAACCAGCTTCTCTGGAGCTATGAATATTTGTAGGGACTTGGCAGAGGCCTCTGTGCTCGGCGCGGACTGCATGCCTCGTGGTGAACAGCACTGGTTAAAGCTGCAAGAAATGAAATCCAGAAGAGAGAAACAACGGCAGCCGCTCGCTCATTACCRAGCCTGGAAAATGTAGTGGCAGATGTAGCTGCAGGGAAGGTTGCAGCGATTTAATCTTATTGCCAGCAATAGCTGTCCCCAAAGAGAAAGCCTTACAAAGAGCCCAGTGTTCTCGGCGGGCGCTTTCCCTCACTGTTGTTCTGCTGTGGTTTTCCTGGGGCTTTTCCCCTCCATGGAGAGGGAGGAAGGTCCTGCCCCTGCTCTGCTGCGGCTCTGGCACCCGCCGGGCTGCTCCCCTGCGCGTGCACCCACCAGCAGGCTCAGGATTACAGAATGGGAATCAAGAATCATGAGAATGACGGATCCTGCCTTCACCCAGGCTGGAGAACCGCGTGCTGGCATGTCTCTGTTGGATGCACAGCTATCGGATACCCCGGTATGGGGTACCCCATTCTCAGGGGGACACGACGCCGGCTGTTGCCAGCCCGCAGCAGGGACATGGGCTGGCACAGTCAGACACCACCACTCAATACCACATCCCTCAAAGCTAATGCCCAGCACGGTGCCCCATGAAGCTGCCGCCAGCAGCTTCGCACTGGCCAACACGAGACATCTGCCCAATCGGCTGGCAGTGACACGTGATTTTTCACCTGAGGCTGATCGTGGATCACTTGGGAAAAAGGAGATTTGGGGTCTCTGCTCTAGAACACATTTCACTTCTGCTTTGCAGGCACTTCCCCAGACAGGCACCTACAAACGGTCCACGAGGCAGCCCAAAATACCGACCAGCTTAGAAAAAAAAAAATCTCTCAACAGGGTACACTGGATGAACAGGAGGCTCAATAGAAAAACCGCATGTGGCCAAATTACAGCAGATGGGGCACGCACACACATGGTCCAAACTGGAACCTTTGGACTATATTTTCTAACCTGGGAGCAAGGAACCTTGAGTTCTATTCCTTGAAGTCTGCTTTCCACTTGCAGTTGCTTTAAAAATAGCCAATGTATCAGAGCTAACAGCATTTACCAGTATTATGGATTAATACGTGTAAAGCCATGTCTAAAGCTCAGATTCAGAAACAATTCAATGTTATCAGCTTGAATATCTGCATCATCTAGTCAAAAAGGCAACAATTCAGTATTGCACTGGGGTTTCACACTATCACACTAAAARAACATATGGCATGTAAAGGACCGTTCTTGTTTTATCTGTGCTTACTCTGAAGAAGAAGGCATCTCACATGCTAAAATAATGTCTTTTAAAACTAGTTTTCTTAACTAGTACAGTTGAATCAATCTTAGCAAATACACTAAAAACATAATGCAACAGTGTGTTCATGATGCACACTCAAGATTTTAAGCAGTTCATGGCATAAACATGGGATACCCACCTTCCTTAGCTTACACATAGACAGCTTTCCTCCTTTACTTCTGAGATCAGCCGAAAGCACATTTAACTCAGAAATAGTCTTTTTTCCACTTAACGTAATCTGGATAAGCCCCATTTGTTTTGAACATTCATGATAAACCCCATGGGAAACTACTGATACTGAAGAAGCATTTCTACTGTTATCAGCATTTTAAAGAAGTTTTATCACGTAACAACAATACTGAGTGTATTGATGTGAGTTGACTCTAGCCAGCTAACAACCAAGCAGGACTAACAACTCCGTTAATAGATTAGGTTTTTAAGATATAACAGGCATCTTYGGGCCTGAGAAAACAAACTAGGATCTGTTCTTACTAAATGAAATGCACACTAGGAAGGATACAGTTCTTGGGAAAAAAATATTCAAAGAAAAGTAAAATGCAGGAGGTTGCCTAGTAGAAGCTTAAGGTACCAACCATTGCTCTTGACAACAAATCACCAACCTTTGCTAGAGCCCTGCAGCAAAAGCCACAAGTCACTTGGACACACACAGAGCGTGCACTTAAATAAAGCATGAGTTTTGGTCACTGGTCACCCGCAGCTCCTACTCACTGACTTGACCATTGAGCTTAGTACCTCTAAAAGTCAGGTCTGAAATAGTTCCAATTAAATCAACTGATAAAAAAAGAGAAGGAGGGAAAGATGTCGATGCCCAAGTGGAGGTTATGAACTTGACTACGTCTGTGGAAGGATTTCCACTGCTGCCCCAAATGACCCTCTCTCAGCTTCACACAGATTATGGCTCTCCATGATACAGTTTGGCACAATTTCAGAAACTGTTAGTGCAGGWTTTGAGAATAAAAACATTCTGATTGTATCAAGATGATTATTACTTAAAAGGAAAAAGTTGCTAAAAATATATACTTTAGAGGGTTGACAAATACATTCAAAAATTAGAGTTTTAATCTTCATATATTCTGATAAAGAACAATTCCTTAGTTTGAGAACATTAGACAAATCAGGAATTAATGCAAAGCTTAATATTTCTTGGATGTGATAGAAGGATGCAGAATACAAGCCACAGGATATAGAAAACATTATGCTTAGCAGGGTGTTCCTGATTTCTACAGMACTTGCCTATTGAACAAAGACTGGAGAAGGTTGAAGAACTGTAAAGAGAAGCAGAAAATTARAGGAATACCCGAATAATCCTGGCAAAAACAAAGCAACTAAGAAATGTCTACAAATGCCATTCTTGAACCTTGTTTGCATGCAGATGTATTTTGGATGGTCTGTCCACTGGAACCACAGAGATACTTTCAGAAATCTGTAAGCCTCCCAAATAATGATTTATCGCAGCTTCAGAGCCCCAGCAGGGTGAGGATATCAACTCACCCATCAGCAGAATGCACACTCAGGAAACACTCCCATTAAGACTTAAATTCAGTTAAGAGTGACAGCTTAATCTTTGTATCTTAAATGTCACGAGCTGCTAGGCTGGAGGCCTCGAGCAGCGCCGSCTCTGCATTGTGCTGATTGAGCCTTGGGGAGAAAGGTGGCAACGTCAAACCTCCTTTCCAGGAAAACTCCTCATCCCGTGAACCTTAGACCTGCAGGGTCACAGAGAGTGGTGAGAAAGACTCACGAGCTGCTTGGCTACAGGCTGGGTTGACTCACATGTTTGCTGCAAATTTATGGTATTTGAGCCAGGCTCTGTGCAGTTTCTTTCTCAGATGCTCTTCAGGACAACAACAGCTTTTAAAGTAGCTGCTCTTTTTCACTGAAAAATCAGTAACCAGACTACGGAGTTGCTTGTAAATGCTGGGAGTAGAAAGCAAAGGAGTAAAAGAACACAACACACAAAGGAGAGTCATATTTCAAATATTATGGCTGTTTTGTTGAAGCTCTATCATCTAAAAAGGTGAAAGAGTAGGGAAGAGGAACTGCAGCAGAGGAAATGCTGGAGTATTTGGTGTTGACTGAACTTGACAAGAAAAAAGGCCTGAATTCTGAGGAAGAGGCTTCCTGCACTAAATATCCTTAAGGTAGCTCACTCATGACAACCTATTTCCTTTAGCTGAACTAACATTAACTGCATTTTGATGTTATCTTCCCTGTGCTCTTGCAGGCTCCCAGGCACCTCTGCCTTGCCAGGGGACATGAGGTGTTAGAAGATCCCAGCCTGGGTTTTCCGAAGTGTGTGGGCATTTAACATGGGAATCTCCAAGCAAAACTGGAATGGTCCTGAGAAACCAGAGCCGTAGTTGTGTCCTCTGCCTAACAAKGCCCTCTCTGCCACCATAAACATCATTGTCCACTTGTCCCAGATCTAGAGAGCATCAGACGGGATGGGGGGAAAAGCTTCCACTTCCCAGAACGGACAGTTCTGGACACAGACATCCACGTAATGCGGAATACCCAGGACAAAAAAGAGATACCAGTTTGGGGAAAGTGGTTGGAATTGTATGAATATTAAGTGTCTCRTCTCTAACTTGGTTTGCAGTTAGTGAATGAAGTCTTCCCATTAACCACAATTAACACAGAGCCTGAATGGCAGTCCTTTTCCTTGGGAAGTATAACAGCACGCTACACATACAATAATGTCCAGAAAAAGATGTTTTCTCATTTGCTTGACCAAATGTGTTTTCCTAAGCTAATATTACACACATTTCAAACAAGTGCCTTACATAGTACAAACATTACATTAAATTAACATTTATTAAAGATAATAAAGCTACAAGGGTCTCTGATGACTGCAGGATTACAGACTTATCTCTTTCCCAGGGCAAGCAAAATATCATTAGTTATTTCCTTTTCAACTCGTGCTATACTTTGTCCAGAGTAGTAAAATTGTCATTTCATTTTTACAGTCTAGTTCACAGATAAAGCAGAAGTCAAGCGGTTGTACAGTGGGTTTCACTGAAGAATTAGCCCCACACAAGAATCTTTCGATAGTTAAAATAAATCCAGCTGCTGGTGACTTGCAGGCAGAGGAAATTACAGCTGTTACATTGTGATCTATGATCTTCCATTCGCAGACCAAAATGGGATCTAAAAGATAACACACCAGCAGCAAAAGCTGAAGGTCGAATCAAAGCAAATCGCTTAAGAATTTTATCTAATGGATATCGTGCCATATATACCTCTTCTCAGACTTAAATATTTTGCAATTGCTAGCATTCRCAAACCATTAACAGGCACCCAAAATCCTAAGCCAAACACTACTGTAATAAAACAGGCTATATAATGTAAAAATGTATTACTGTGTTAATGTAAAAATGCTTTACGTTGCATGATACTGGAAAACTTCTCTACTCAAGGTCAAAACAAAAAGTCTGTTTCCCATTTAAGCACAAGCCCTTGCAAAAGATGGTGTTCACTTGCCAAATTTCATAAAAAAGATTTATCCACAACATCAATATGAATATAATTTTTCATACTAAAATACAGATTTATTTTAAGGAAGTGGATAATATTTGTATTACATTTTATAGGCCCCGATAGTTACATCTGGTCCTTATTTATTTAAATTTTATTCAGCTTGCATAATATTTTTGCTTACAGTTATATTCTCTAAGATCAGAAAAGCCCAAACCTGAAAATTCAATGGCACTATTCATTAACATTCCTTCGGTCTGCAGTCATAGACATTTGCAAGCTCTCCTTTGATTCTGAAATAATAAAACTAAGGTAATAAGATGTTTAGTATAAAAATATATGACTTAAGTCAGAATGATAGAAAGAGCTATGTTTCTATGGATCACAGGCCAAAGCAAACCAAACTTTTTCAAAACGTATACATGCTCATTTTAGAGGGAATAATAAAACACAGAACTACATACTAAAATGTTAACTCTCTCACTCATTATTTTATTAAATACAAAATATGAAAATTTACAATGTACAGCGCATAACACAGGTTATAAAGAACGCGTGAGATCCTGAAGGCACATGAGACTTGAAGTCCAAAGCCAATGGTTTCAACTACCAGCTAGAAAACGGCTCCTGGATCCTTTTCAGTACGTCCTACTGCTTTTGTACACTTTCAGATTAAGTTTTATGGTTGATTTACGCTCTGGAAAGACACTGACTTCTTACAGCAAGCCTCTGCTAAGCAAGCTAGCCAGACGGTCAAGTAAACCCTTGCCAAAGATCTACCAAATACTTGATTTGCAGAACCTTCTGCTTTAATCCCCATTTGTGATAACTTGGGTACAAAGCAGTTGGTTTCCTCTGTGCTGTTGCACAATAACCTCCTCCTGGAATTATGATGACCCCACCATCTTCATTTTKCATTATCTAACCAGGAGTCAAAGCAACTTCTCACAGCAAATGCACAACCCACTCTGCCATCAGGCTGCCTTCTATTTTATAAATGTGGCTAAGAAGTGGTTAAATACTTTTCCCTCACAACCACAAACTTTTCCTCTACAATACTCAACTCACGATTAAAAACCTAAGAGTTTCTACGACTCCTTTTTGTTTTGTTGCTCCACTCTTCGTGGAACAGCCTGAACAGCACTGGTATCTACATCCAATATATTACAAAACCCCTCCTGAGGCCCATAGCCTGCTTTTCATTTGTAGCTCTAAGGTAAGCATATTGCACTGACACTGTTGAGTCTTAGCTGTATGTGATGACTGCTCAAAAAGCCTCACAGTCCTCAGCTCTGGGTTAAGTAATAAAGTTATTTTTTGCGTGATTCTAAATATAACCAGGGCAGGAGGAGCAGAGTGGGGAGAAAAGCTCCAGCAGGTGAGAGTCTGTGCTGCAGTGCCATGGGAGCCACACGAGTCCTCACGTGCAGGTACCTGAGCATGGCGCAGAGCAGGGCCGGCACCAACRCCGGCTCCCTACGGCAGGGAGCTCCTCGCTGCCCTCGTGGTCACACGACTTAAAAATCCTTCCCTGGCCTCAACTGCTGGCCCTGCTGCAAGATGTGACTCACCTGGACCGGGAGAATAAAAGGAAATATTCCTTGGTGCAGCTCCACGGCAGYGGTGCCCGTTCCCTGGGCCTCCGGAGCGGTGGAGGCCGTGAGCGGCCCTTCCTCGCCTTCCTCTCCCAGTGCTCGTGCACGGAGTGTTAGGTGAGTGCCTGCATATTCGGTTACTTTTTGGAGCATGGCTAAGGTGTTTCAGTTCCCTGGATTTGTGAAAGTTTGTGTTTTATAGATGGAGTCCCGTAAGTTTGTTAATTACCTTAAAAAGACCTTTTATTAAAGCCAGCTGAAAGCAAAAAAAAATCTACCATTTCAGAATGACCTGATACAAAAATTATATGCAAAAGATCCATTTCTGTTGCTTTTAATAATAATAATAAAGACAAAAGATCAGGAATGCTTCTTTCTTTCTCTGAGCTTCAGACAATATACACAACAGCTTTCCTAGCTGCTCTACTTCCAGTTTGTCCTAGCAGGCCTACAAGTCTTTGCTTTAGAGCACAGGAGCCTCTGCAGAACGCAACTGCAATCCAGATAGGGCACATCCATACACCAAGACACCATCAGCCTCCAAAACGCTGCCTGCCCTCCTGCACGTCCAAGTGTCCCCGTCAGCCAGGCAGCAAACAGAGCGTCAATAGCTGCAGACAAGCAGCTCAGGCTCGAGTCAGTGAGAGGGAAAACGGTGCTCCCACCTACCAGGAACATCTTTGCATCTTGGAGCAAGGCTTGTTCACATACTGCCAAGGATAGAATCCCTGCAAATTGCCAATCCTGATTTATAAGGAACGGCTGGCTGCTAGCTGGACAAGACGTAGCAGCATTCACTCGCTCCTGAGAGATGACCAGACAACCATGAGCAGCACATCTGCAGGAAAACCACGATGTTTTTCTTAAGCTGTTCCTTGATGCCCTGTTCCCAGCCCATTTCAAGAGCAAACCACACTAAGTTTTTGGCAAAGAGAGTTTCAGAGGAAAAAGCTCATTACCTGACCTAAAATATTTTGCTTGAAACAACAAAATACTGTGAACTGAAAGCAGAAAAACTAAGCACGGCACGGTTTCCTAAATTTATGGTGAACCACTGGAATACCTGGGCTGCCACTCTGCTGTCCCGTGGGACCAGTTTGGTGGTAGCTTTGGGCTAACTGGTCGTGCCAACCCTGGCTCGCTGCCAGCAGCGCTGAAAACCGGAAGCTCTGGGGACTCCCCATTAAACTACAAGTCTTGGCTTGTCCCAGCTCAGTTCACAAGAGCCCCGAGCAGCTCGCTGGGGTTTCCAGAGCCCAGGGCTGCCGGCACTGCCCTGGTGACCTGCTGGAGCCAGGGGCGCCGGCAGCTGCTGGTGACAGTGACATCTCTGTTAGGTTTATAGCTGCTCTAGTCGTGGTGGGGCTGATGAGCCTGTATACATCATTCAACAACAGGGGGGTCAAGAGGGCCAGACTGTCCTGGGGAGCACAGCTAGAGCCCAAGGCCTCTGTTTGGGATGTTTCTGAAAATACCTTTTTTTTTTTTTTTTTTAAATTCCCTGAGAGTTACTTTTACAAGTTTGATTGGACTACTACCAAAAAAAGAAAACAACAACCCACAAGCCCTCACAAATGGAAAGCGCTGTATTGCAGCCAGCTCCGCTCCGCGGCTTAATTGCTTCAACGGAGAGGCCATGTGCGCTGTGCAGGCAGGGGCGCAGGAGAAGGTTAAATGAAAGAGAGCAGAGGAAGAAGAAAAATGAAAAATCAACCCTTAGAACAGGACCGAGGGGACAGCACTCCAAGCATCAACTCTGTGAAAACAACTTTTGAGGACACATCTTCCTTTCCCATGCCCTTTCTACAGCTCCTTCTTYCCAGCTGCTGCTCTCCTACTCCCCAAGGCTTGCAGCCACAATCCCCATTGCAATACATCCCCTCTGACAGCATTTTGTTCGGCTGAAGCTTTTTTAAAAATAAATTTAATGGGATRTTCTTCTCAACGACAAACACTTAACAGGAGGTAAGGCATTGCTTTGCAGCCTCCTGAAAAACTTATCCTCCCCTCACACAAACTGTGTATTTCAAGTCGCCACTTGGTGACTTCTGATGAGATTCCTAAGGTTATGGCTTAAAAGCTGTGCACCATATTTCATTTTAAGCAGTACTTCTCCTTAGCAGGCTGCCAGATTTATTATTGCAATACGGGACTGCACATCATGCGTCTAAAATGACCCCAAACAACTCAGAAATGAGCACTGTCACTCCACGCAAGCCTGTAATCCTTTAACCATTTTTATGGCAAGGCCATTTTCATGYTGCACGTACAATCCCTTATGCTCTTGCCATGGCAGCCTCCACTAGACAAATCCCACTGAGGAATAGCTTCCCTCAAACTCTAAAACTAATAAATTAGGTAAAAAGGTAAAAGCTCAGAAGCCAAAGCTTCCGCAGTGGTGATGTGCAGGGTGGCAGTGGTCACGCAGAGCGGCTCCGACCCTGCCAGGCCTGCTGCTGATGCTGTCCCCAACGGCCCGGATCCAGGACACATCGCTGTGTGTGCTGTTTTGAGCACGCCAAAGGGAGCAAATCCCTGCTTCACACCTGCAGAAACAGGCCACAAATAGTGCTGCTCTCACTCCGAGCCAAAAAATCACCTATTTCAAAACCACCTAATGAGTGAACCTCTGCAACAGACTTGTTTACTGAGGGAACTGAATTGAACTTTTAAAATTCAGACCTGGCATTCTGTAAAACAGCATCTCTTACACAAACAGTGGAGAGGAAACAGCAAGAGCAGAGGCAGAGATGAGAGGTTTAGCATAACCAACTTGCTGATTTTACACTTGAACTGATACATTTTAATACTGCTGAAAATGTTTTTTTTTTTCAAAACAACACAACCAGACATATATTAAAAGAAACAGAAAACAAGATTATCTTTGCTTCACCTCTGTTCAGCGAGGGCTTTTGCTGGCAGGGATATATATCATACTTTGTTTAAACACCTACTAAGCATTTATATTCTCGAGGCGTTGGCGTTAACCTTGCTGAAGTAGCTCTATCTCTCTGACATTTGTTTGTACTCCAGTCCTCCTGGTAACTTACTGCATGAAACTCTTAATTCACATGTGCTAAG
The DNA here is from genome assembly GCF_003342845.1 of Nothoprocta perdicaria. Taxonomy (NCBI): domain Eukaryota; kingdom Metazoa; phylum Chordata; class Aves; order Tinamiformes; family Tinamidae; genus Nothoprocta; species Nothoprocta perdicaria. Next base: position 700,164 of record NW_020455491.1, on the reverse strand, counting down.
AATATTTGCTTGTAAGTAATGACAGAAGACATCACAGAAACACATGCATTTCAATTTAAATGGGTATAGAAAACACCAGATCTGATAAAAGGCAAAATTATCAGTGCGGTATCAGAGACTGTGGCTGTTTGCTGCTGAACTCATTAGAGCACTAACAGATTAATGGCATCATTAGTTTCTACATTTTTTATGCCTTTTTTCTCTCACTCTTTAAAATAGGCAATCAATGCTAGTTGAACAGAAGCTCACCAGAGGAGTGTCTTTCCCTCCAACGATGCTGAGACCGAGGCCTGATCGACCCTTGGATATCTCTATAGTCATCTCCTGCCCCGGAATGATAGGACAAGTTGCTGGATCCACAGGCATCGGAGGTGGAAAGAAGTCTAGGAAATGAAAAACAAAGAGGTGATTCACACTATCAAGAAAGAAAACAAAAACGGCTAATGAAAGAATATGAGAGCAATTAATTAAGTTCTCATATTTTGCTCTTCACCTTTATAAACCTAAATCAAAATAGAAGAATATTTTGAGTCACCACAGAGTTTCTCAACATCTGGGACAGTGCTCACTTCAGATGTGAGCTATCCAGTTCAGACCACAACAGCAAAGCACACTGCATTTGGGTTGGATGTGGCAATGGCATAACCCACTGGGACCAACGGTGTTCCAGATTGCAGTACGTCCAGCCCCAAAGAAAGTCAGGCCATTATTCAGACACGAAAAAGGAAGCTATCTCAGGTATACAATACCACCGCATTGTCAGGACCTATTCAAAGGCAAAAAGGCAGGACAAGAACATTCCATGTATTATTAGCAGCATCACACTGGCAATATGGAAGGAAAATATCTGCTCACTAATGCTCTAGCCTGACTTTTCATTGTAATAGCTCACTGGATGCTAAAAGGGGAAAACATCCCCTATGTTAGGGTACCAAATACATATAGTGCCGAAAAAAAGTAACTCTCCATACTATGGCTGTTGACTTCTGCCTCTGGAGAAAGGTAAGTAGGTGCTGGCACCAGGGGTATCTCCTGCAAGCTGACYGGTACTTTTGCTGAAGACTTGGATTGCTTGATCTGGTTGATGACCTGAAAACAAAGCAAAGCAGAAGCAACATAGATCAATTATCAACAGCTGATATTGTCCTTTGCTATCGATTATCATAGCTTACTAAATCTGCCAGGATAACAGGAGGGAAATAAGAGCAGGAATATGTGATGAACTGAAAATATGCTCTTTAAAAGTAAATGGCAAATCAGGTAGACCAGATAACTGTGATTGCAGAAATGCTTGTGYAGTATGGACAAAACTTCATCTCTGCCATGTCTCTAAAACCAAGCAACTTGCAACTTTTTTTTCCTTTTTTTTTTGAACAGGAAAGAACATCCTTGCTGTTASCCAGTGTGATTTTTTTTCACATGCTTAAAGGGAAGCAAGACATTTTTGAATCCCTCTCCCAGCCCCTCAAGCAAAATTATTTTAATGCTTCCTCAAGTAAAAATCACTCTTGTAGGCATAATYTTCAACTGAATCAAGCCCCCAGAAAATCTTGCCAATTAATTTAAACACACATACATTTTCTGGGAGCTGCTCCTCCACTTCCTGCTGATCTCCCAATGATGGTTTCGCAACTTTGTACTTCACATCCTAAAAAATAAATTTAGGCAAGTTAGGTGTACTGAAAATATCATGTTAAATAAAATACCCACTAAAACTATAAATGACGGTGCTGGGAGAACTCAGTGATACTGCAGCATACAAGTACACTTACAGCACAACCCAGAGCTGCAGCTAAGAATTCAGGGAAGAATTAACAGAAATTTGGGGGAAGCTACTAAAATCAAACAAACAACTCTGAAATTTTGAGGGTTTACAATAAAAGAAAAGAGGAAAAAAAAAGAGGACATGATCCCACATGTCTATGTTGTTCCTGAGAAACTGGGAACTCTCCAAAGGACATGGGCTGTCACAGGACAGCAGTTGCCATGCGAAGCGGGAGCAGATCCCAGGTTCCGTGAGGAGCGTCCAGCAGAGAGGCACCTGCACAGGCCTGTCAGTGCCTGCAGCCAAAAGAAACTCAAATTCATCTGTTCTCCTCCCCCTCACYCCTTCTCCTGGCAGATCTCAGCAGCACGGAGCCTCCTGCCGGCACTTAAATAAAGTAGCTGCTGCTAATGCCTCTTCCCATCTCCTTACAAATACCTCAAACAAGGGCGCTTCAGTCGCAGGCTCCCCTGGCATCCTCATTTTCTTCCCTATCCTTGTAATAGACTAAGGGATGTTTTTCTCTCCTATTCCTCTCCTCCTCCSGTTTCCTACAACTGCCAGCAGCAGTTTTGGTATCTGTCCTTTGTAACCTCCTAGCCAGTTTTAGACCACTTTGATCAAAACACTAGATTTAGTTATCTTGCCAATGTCAAATAAATAAAAAAATAAACAAACAAGTCTGAAATCTTAGCTTGCAGAAATGTTGTGCATGTAACTTCAAAAGACAACAGTRATGTTCTGCCTCTCAGAAGAATTTCTTATTAAGACGACAGTTCGTACACACAAAAAAGTATTAAATTTTAAGCAACCAAGCTTGAAAATACTGGCCTTGTTTCCTGAAGTTTTGTGAAATTAAATTTCCCAGTCAGCTTTCTTCCTGACTTCTTTTTTTCTCTTACACTCCAAATTTGCTCTACCTATGACTGTTATCTGTCTGGATAGCAAGAAAATCAAATCAAGTGATCTCACCATATTATCAGAAAGGTGAGAGGAGAAATGGAAAAATTGTTTTGTCATTTTATGAGAGATTATTATAATGAAAATGAAAAAACATTTCATGCCTTATTTTTTTTCACACCATATTTCTTCATTCTGACACATGACTAAACTCTGAAACTTCCTCTCGCACATCCAGTGGACACTGAACATCACCTTTAAAACCACCTAATCCTCCCCATTTACACCAGAATGTGTTGGAGGCACCTGGGCAAAGCACAAGATTTCTAATCCCTCCTGCACGGGATTATATGCTCCCAATTGGCCATAAACCTGTGACCTAGCTGGTTTAATCTAACTCAATGCCCTCAAGTGCATCCAAAAGCATTTTTGTAGAGTCCCTCCAATTTGCTGCTGCTTCAAGGACGTGTTCTCCATCTGTGCTGAGACACATCACTGCTCCAAGCTCAAGTAGGTTATGGAAAAGGAACCTGTTCTCAAGAAGCCAACATCCACTCAACTCTCCCACCCACAGGACACTGCGTGATGAAGACTCTCTGCCAGGACACTGATAGCGCAGGGTGGGCATGAGCACATTCAGCTACCACCCAAATCATTCTCATTTTAGTAAAAATACAAATTCTGACAGCATCATTTACTAGAGTATCTAGGTACCTATGCATAAATATATACACACACACACACACACACACACACACACACACACACACACACACACTTTCCCTCCTTCCCTGCAGCAACCTTAGAGAAACCTCCAAAAGAAAAGATGTTTCTTCCTTAGAGAAACCTCCAAAATCTCCTTAGAAAATCCTCCAAAAACCATAGTTTTGTATCAGGTCATCTCAAACATCAGCTAAGGAGTGTGCATAGATTGCCCAACATTTGCACTGGCTCCTGCCCAGGAACAGAACTGTTTCATTCCCGTTGTCATGCAAACCTACAATGATGTCCATTACATAATTTTATATTTTAACAAGCGATGAAGTGACAACAGAAAGTATCTTAGGACAGACTGACAAATTTTTCAGCTACAAATGGATTCAAAATGATCTGAATTTTTATTATAGCTGTCACTTGGGTCAGCCTGTCCACGCTTTGAAGTGTAAACCCTTGGGGAAGATTTTTGCTGATAAGCACATACTTTTTATTTATTCAGTGAACTTGATCTTACATGTTGACTTTCGCATTCCAAATGTCCCCTGACATATTACTAAGAAATTCAATGACAGTGGCGAAGTGGCATTAGGCTCTAGTGGCAACCATCAGGGCTTGAAAAACAAGACACTTTTCCTTTGCCTCAACAGTCTCTAAAAGATGACAACAAAAATCTCTTCTCTTGAAGATAACRGGCTGCCCTGTGTCACACTGCAGTGTTCAACTCAATGCTCATACGACCACAAACCCGTATCCTTCTGGTCAGCAGGGACTGATCACAACCAAATTCTACCACTGTTTGCAAAAAGTAAGGTATCCTTCCTATAATAATCGGCATATCTAGCTGTGCAATCTTAAAATTTTAATTGAAATAACTCTTTGAAATCATCATGCTTGTGGCATTTCTCTCTCCACTGTTTGCATCCATTTATGCCTCTGAATTAAGAGCTGGCCCATCTGAAACCAACAGGGAATGCGTGGTTGGATCTACAGACATTCAGAGGCTTTTGCAAATCCCCCTCCTAACCATTAAGTTTCTGGTATCTACTCATAAAAGCAACTTAACAGCTATTTGACATCACAGGAAAAATGTGAGTGGAAAGAGGAGCCAGTTTCTTTCCCGCTGTCCATATCAAGTTAAGTGTGTTACTGCTATTTCCCCCACAAGGGAGTTTTTCAACAAAAGAGCTTTTTCGTTTTATTCTGTAAGTCTTAAAACGTTGCTTGGAAAACGAGCAAGAAGAGTAGCAAAAGCAGGCAAATTATACCTGCAAATGCACATCATAAAGCTCCAATGCATTCATCTTCAAGCCCATCAAAGCTACAAAACCCAGCACAAACAGCCAACTTCTTCTGAAATCCATCAAGAACACAGACAAATCAGTTGTATATAGGTGGTTAATACACTTTTTTTTTTAATTTGATGAACTTGTTATTAAATGCTTATTGGTAATTGGAGATCACATACATTCAATTCATATTTGAAATACTCGAGGCAGTCTAACTTTCAGATTTTTGATAACACACAATCCTGACATATTAAACAACAAAAAACCTCACGTGGATCAACAAGAAGTTCACTATTTATTACAGCGTAGGCTGACAGTACCACATTAAACAAGTTATGGGCTTGAGGCAGAAATTACTGAGGAAAACCATACAGCTCTTACTCAAGAGGCAACACTAGACCATGAAAATAGCCTCTGTGGCTTTGGAATTTATGAAGCTATGCATATAAACATGAGTATGATTTACAGATCCCACTTTTTTTCTGAAGTTTGTCACACATGGGTGGCAAGAGCGAAAACCGAATCTCCTCACTGGAAAAGAGTCAAAAGAAGGACCTAGCACTTCATACAAACTCTCAACTCAATACTTTAGCATATTATATTGACTTCTTAATTCCACAAAAAGACATGAACTGTGCATGTATATGAAGCTAAAAGTTTCATTCTCCTCTCACTTATATGTACTGGATGCAATTCTACAAAAAAGACCAACATAAAAATAGATAGAAAACAAATGAAGCCAAGAAGTCTCCATCTTCTAAGCTCCAATCATAACTAAATACTACTTTAAAGCCACTTACAGCTTTGATGGATTCCTCATCAGTCAAACTTTTCATGACAACTTCCAAGGTGGTGTCTTCTTCGCTGTTCGCAGGTTCAGCACTACCATGATCCTAGCAGAAAGGATTAATGCCAGTTTTAAAGACACGACATGATCCCCTATACTAGCTAAAGATAAAACCAGACATCTTGTACCTTCTTCTTTCATTTTGTTAAACAAGTATCAACACAAAGTGTGTATATATATATTATATATATGTAGAAAAACATATATAAATATATATATGTGTGTGTATATAGCACAGGTTAGAGTCTTGCAGTCTGGAGCAAGAGCCAAGGCCTGGTTAGAGCCAGGCTACAGCACGTGGCCTATGAACTGCCCAGGCTTATGCCAGCACTGGAAAAGGAGCATCAGCTTCAAGGGTAAAGGCAGCCACGAAGTTCAAGCTCTTCTGTGAATTCCYGAGAGAATCCTGCTGCTGCAGGACATTATAACTGAAGGAGTATCGAGTTTTTTTCTTTCTGTACAGGAAGCCCCACAAAAATGGCCCCTAACATAAGACATCTTGTTCTAAACAGGAAAGTTTGTCTGATCAGGATTTTCTGGTATTTTCTCTACATAATAATTAGGAAAGATTTAAGAAGCATGTTTGCAGGAAAAATGGTTTCCTTCCTGTATTAACAAAGTTAGGACTTATGAGGAACTGCATATTTTCAGGGAAAAGGCTGAGTTTGGATCAAATTGGGAGCCTCTGATCCAAATCAGGAGCTGTTCTCTCTTGCAGAGCAAAAGGGATTTTCTACGACATCAAATTTCAAGATCATCATTCCCAGAAGAGAAACTATTTCTGGATTCTCATTAAGCACTGTTCAATTAAAGGTAGGATTTCACAATCAGTGTCCCGAGCATCATCTGAGAGGCTCAGCTACTCCTCTGTTAGTGAGACCACTATGGAAGAGGCAGCTTCCCCATTATCAACACTTGCTGAAAACAGATATTTCTGACTAAAGAATTACAAGCTCAGATTTAGGATTTAAGCTGAAGAAAATTAACATTATATCATATAGTAATTATGGTACCCTGATTAGCTGGCCTTTTTTTTTTTTTTTTTTAATCTGACAGCTTTCATGTATAGAATAAGTAACACGTTAAGTATATACTTGTTTTTTCAGGATATAAGGAACAATTTTTTTCTTTTTTTCTTTTTAAAGATGTGAACAGTTTGCAAAAGAAAAGCTACTTCAATTTGTATAAATCCACTTTACAGGTTAAGACAAAAGAAAGTCTGGTTTCTCTGGGCTGGGACTGCAACAAGAGGCAGTTGGCCAGAGAACAGAGCACAACTAACTAAAGCTTTGTGGCACATGGTGAAGATTCACAGATTCACAGAATATTTAAGGTTGGAAGSGACCTCTACAGRTCATCTAGTCCAACCTTCCTGCTCAAGCAGGCACACCTASAGCATGTGGCACAGGRTGGCATCCAGGCGGGTTTTGAAGACCTCCAGAGWAGGAGACTCCACAACCTCCCTGGGCAGCCTGTTCCACTGCTCTGTCACCCTAACAGTRAAGAAGTTGCTCCTCACCTGGAGACGGARCTTCTTGTGCTTCAGCTTGTGGCCATTACCCCTCGTCCTATCGCTGGCCACCAGTGARAAYAGCTTGTCCCCTTCCTCCCTGCATTCTCCCTTCCTGAACTTATACATATTAATCATATCCCCTCTGAGCCGTCTCTTCTCCAGAGAAAATAGGCCCAGCTCACTCAGCCTCTCTTCRTACGAGAGATGTTCCATTCCCTTAATCATCCTGGTTGCCCTTCTCTGGACCCTCTCCAGAAGCTCCACGTCYCTCCTATACTGGGGWGCCCAGAACTGAACACAGTACTCCAGGTGMGGCCTCACCAGAGCTGAGYAGAGGGGCAGAATCACCTCCCTTGACCTGCTGGCAACACTCCTCCTGATGCAGGCCAGGATCCCATTGGCCTTCTTGGCCACGAGGGCACACTGCTCACTCATGGTTAAYTTGGTGTCAACCARGACTCCCAGGTCCCTCTCCGTGGAGSTGCTYTCCAGCAGGTCGACCCCTAATCTGTACTGATGCCTGGGGTTATTCCTCCCCAGGTGCAGGACCCTGCACTTGTCCTTATTGAACCTCATGAGGTTCCTCTCTGCCCAACTCTCCAGCCTGTCCAGGTCCCTCTGGATGGCAGCACAGCCCTCCGGAGTGTCGGCCACTCCACCCAGCTTGGGTGGAGTGATCCCGATACTAAAAAACAGTAGGAAGAAAAGTAAGGATTAAAGCATCAATGATTAAACTTGGCTGTGCAAATCACAGAGGGAGCTGAAYCCAGCCACAGCAGCAGCTTTCCCTTGGAACATGTTGCTTCTATGGGAGGAGGGAAAAATCTGCCAAAGCAGTATCTGAAAATGAGTTGCAGCCAAACAAAAACCAAGCAGCTCTTGCAGTCCCAAGCTTGAAGGTAGCTATAGATGCACCRGAAGAGCCATCCATGCTAAAGCAACTGCAAGTGTCACCAGATTAGCCAGCATTCCCTACAAGGACACTGAGCTGCAGGATAACAGCAGGTTATTGAGATAACTGGAGTCTGATGTCCCAAAATTTATCAATTCAAGGCAAGTCTAAACCTGGATGGAATTATACAATATGTTTTGCTTTAGGAGCTCAAATAGAAACAGAATTAAAAAGTAACAGCCAACTAACCAAATGCTTTATCCACAAAACTGCGTTATGCTACATGGGCATGTCAGAAGGGTGACAGTGTGGGGACACTGCAGGAATTTGTGATGCACAAGACAGCAGTCAGTCAACACTGGGGCTCAGACAGCAACTACAACATGACCATGCCGAGGAAGGTGTGTGTCAGACATATCTACTGCGATACTGTGCATGAGAGCTCCCTGTCTAACCACCTCACATCTGCTCCTGGGGTACAGGACCAAGCTGTTGGCCACCCTAATTCTTTTTTATGGATGCAGAGTGGGAGATAATTCTGCTCTGGTGGATGTGGAGAGGACAATGTGTGAGCCTTCCCCCCAGAAATGCTCGGTTCTGTGCTGTGGGAGGATATCGGCATTCCAGGCAAAAGCTCCTCACCTTAACTACTGCAACAGGCTGAAAGAGAAACAGATTTTCATTCAGAGATTTGTTTTCTCCCTGTATGACAATAAACACTTTATTGGCTGCCACTTTGTACCAAGCCAACTTGCAGCAGTGATGAGAAGAATAAAAGAAAAAAAAAGGAGGGAGTGGGGAGGTAACATAACTGTTGGGTCAGKTTTCTACCCAGCACGTTATGATCTACAGTTTAATTGGATAAGATCCTTGAATTTATAATGAACAGCTAATTATGATTAATCTATCCAACTCAGCAAACACTAATTAAAAAAAGACAACACACCAGTCTTACCTCAATAGAAGAGTGAGAGCTGGAAGGCAATGGGAAAGGTGTAACAGCCATCTGATTGACTGCATCTTCATTTCTGTAAAACAAAAAGCAACACGTTAACACTAAACTGTAATGGCCAAACTTCTTTGAGTTGTTTTTGCCCTTTAGGAAAACACTATTACCAGTGTAAAAAAAAAAAAAAATCTCTTTCCTAAGCCTCTGCTTTTGATAAGAAAKCACTTCATTTTCTGCTTGTGTTCCTTGCCAGGAAACAGACTGCATCACTTCTTGGGACCTCAGTAGTTTCCTCTGAGAAATACTAACTAACAACGTATGCTTTGGAAATCCAGTTTAGTGTGGATTGCCAGAGGATGCATTTGGATGTATGTTCCCTATAYATCAATATGGTGAAGAAAGACTCCCAGGAGGAACAATTCAGGCTGCCCGTGCTAAATATAGAAGGCAGATTCATACAATGCACACCACTATGTCCAAAACACATCTGAAAAAGCAGACAACTAAAAGAACAAAGCATAGGAAATTAAAACATATTTTTAAAAATTCTATATGTATTCCTTTTTCTCCTAGCACTAATTATTCAGAAAGGAAGTTCTTCAAATCTAACATTTAAGAATGTAATATTAAAACTAGTCTCAGTAACCACATTATGCAGCCTTTACTGAGCTCTACCTTAAGGTGGAGGTTTTGACTCCACAAATCCTGCCTTGCGAGCCCTTKGTGTGCTCATACTTAGGGAGCCTCCTCTAATGCTGTCTATATTTAATAGCTTCTTTATACTCTATATGCATTGCTGAATACACATTATGTATCAGTTACAGCTATTTATCAAAATACTGTACTTTTTCTGTTTTGTTCATATATTTTTTTTTCCCTAAAAGAATCAGTATAAAAACCTGGAACAATTTTTTAGAAAAATGTAAAAAAAAAAGGTGATGAAAAATAAGGTGATGAACTTCAACTCCCCTATGCTTAAACTCAGCCTTTTTATTTTTCCATAGATGCTTATTATATATGGTGGCATCTTCTTTAATGTGCAATCCCAAGAAAAGTTCTTGGGAGGGAAGGGAAAATACCTTCACAGCTAACTTTCAAAAGCCTTTTTTTTTTTTTTAATTAAATACTACTCTGCCTCATGATATTTTTATTCCAATACCATTTACAGTTACTTGGCTTGTGAAATGAGCTCTGCATTTTTGGCCTTTATAAAACCAAACCAAGTAAAATATGATTTATGTAATATTGTTGTGATATATGAGATAAAAAAAATACTCCAAATTCTGCATTGAAAACTGTATTAATGCACATTTTCTATTCCTTGGGTGAGCACGGCACAGAGGCCAGGAACATGATGCAAAGCTGGTTTTGCTAAGGGTTCAAGGAGGCCACCCAACCCTTGCTCACCCAGCAGCGATGGAGGAGGAAACAATAACGTCACTTTGTAAAAGCGGYGTGTGAGATGACAGGACTTGACTACTCATGCAACAGGACCCCTGGGTTTTACCCATTATATTTCACACCGATATTCCCCATCATTATATCCCCATCTGTATTTCAGGTTACCCTACCATGAGCGTTTTTCTTGCACTCTTCTTTAATTTCTAGAGGAAAACATTAGCCTAGCACGTGTTTAAAACCACTTAATGGAAATRTCTGGAAGCAAAAAGTCCTATTCCAACCCTGAAGAGTTAAACCCATGAAGCCTGTATGTGCCGATCACTGAAAGACAACACTATAAATCAATAGCTCTCAGCAGAGCAGAGGACGGGAAATTAAATCACAGGCATTTGAAGTGATAAATCCCTCATGCCAAGGTTGGGGAATTCATTTACTTATCTCCAAGCAAACAGCCCCACGGTTCAAACAGACGGATCCCCGCGGCGCTCGCGCTCAGGCGCCGCTCTCGGCCCCGCTCGGAGCTCCGCAGCCGCGCGAAACGCSGCGAACGTCAGAGCTGCCGCAGCCGGCGACACCGAAACCACTCGCAGGCAGCCGGGGGGATCCTCAGAGTGGCAGGGAAGCCAACACACGCATTTCATGTGCACTCCACAAGTCAAGTGCTTCCCTTTTAACCCCGTACAGTCTATTAGGCAGGGACGCTTCTCTTCCTCTTATCTTCACGATACCGATCTCATGTTGCTTTCTCATCTGTAAGAATAAGCCTGCAAGTCTAAGGTGTCTAAGACAGCTAGCAATTTGTGGCCAATTATAGAGGTTTTTCTGACAAAGCTCTGCATGAAGTACAGACCTCATGAAAACAAGGCCCCATATCTACCCTCACCTTGCAGCTGCAGAACCTGCAGGRAGGAGCAAAGTTGAAAAATACAAGTTCTTCATGAACAGTTGAACTATCTTTCTGAAAATTGCTACTCCCAGGCTTCACTACAAAGTGCAATGTACCTAATGACATAAACTAGGTTCTCCAGTGTATGGGCACACAGCCTGGTAAGTCTCATCATTGGGCTAACATTTTTTGCAGTCTTAAATGAGAGATGTTTCTACTCTGTACAATAAAAGCTTACACTCACTGCTCAAGGAAAAAACACCCTCAAATAAAAGAGCAAAAAGACACTCAACCCCTCAAAACACAAGGTTGCAAATGCCACAACTTGCAATCTCTCCCTGTTCAGACTCATACATATTTAAATATTTCAATGCTGCTTCAAAGGAGCCTTCAAAGTAGTATCAAAGTGGGAAAACATTTTAAAGTGACTGATCTAATAATAAATTGCTCTTTTTGCTCTCCAGATCCGCAAGCATTGTTGTTTAAAACATAAATTTATTTCTAATGAAGAGAACCAGCTGAGAAATCTGATAATATTCAAATTAGTGGCCCCAAATGAACATTCAAGGCTTGCCAATAGCTGCTCTCATAACCTCGGAGGAAGCTGCTCGCGGTTACGTGTCTGAACCACGACCATGTAACGCTCAGCATGTAAAATACTTGTTCTGCATGAAGAAAGAGACTCCTCGACTGACTCATCCTGGCTAAGGCAGCATCCAAACATCCTCTCTAGCCAGGACGGAAACAAGACAACTCCCTCAGCACCTAAGTGGGCTAATTTTGGGTTGGATGCACTGAATCGCCCTAGGGAGGTGCTGCCAACTGTTCTCTGATCACAGAGTAAGACTAGGTGACCTCGAGATGGTGAAGGGACATGAACCTGCTGAGCAACTCAGCAACAGGAAAAGGATCATTTCACAAGGGGGCTGTGGAGCAAAAAATGATACCTCACCTGCAACTGCATATGTTAGCTAGAGACTAAGACTTTGAGCCCAAGGAACTGAATTCTACCCGGTGACCTTACAATTCTCAAGGGTTCTGGCTGGAGTACCAAGCTGCACAAGGCCCTGAAGATTATTAACAAACCCACATTGTCCATTTCCTCTGTTTTCAGCAAGAGAAAAAGGAAAAAGGGAGACCAAGATTTCCCATTTTCTCATCTTTGTCTTTCTACAAAAGCTTATTTGGAGAAGCAGAGCTGCAGGAAAGCTGAAGATGGGGAAGGCACACAGAATTTTTGCTTCAGATGGATGAAGACAAGATCTTTGTACTGTGCTCACCTGGAAAAATGTTTCCTGCTAACAGCAGGCTCTGTCTTGTTCTTCATTTCCCCTCCACTCAGCGTTAACTACATAAGAACCAAATGAATACACGGCCTTTAAATATGTACTTAATGTTCACTTAACCTGCGCTTCAGGTCATGAAAGGTTGGAGAGGGACCAATTACTTAATTTCCCCGACTGTGGACTTGTTCACACATATGGGCTGCAGCAAGGAAACAGCTCTGCAGAAAACAGGAAAAGAATTTCCAGCCCGTATACCAAGCAGCTGGCAAAGGTTTATTTTCAAAACTTTTCCACATGAAAGAACCCAGTCAAAACAACTGAAAAATTGAGCTTGTAGTATTAAAATACAATCAATTATATAAGCTAGAATGAATTTAAAGCAAAAAAATATTGCCAAAGCATGAAAATACCTCAATTCCTGGTAAATGAGATCACTTACAGAGGACCTAAAAGTAGAGTGAAGATTCAGTGATAGTCACAGCCATGGCAAGTGTGAAACTGCACCATGACTTTCTCCTTTCCCTGTGAAATGGTCTGATCTCCTAGTCCCTGTCCCCGCCTTACCCATCCTCAGACAAAATGCAGCAATCTCATTTCATGTCACCATAAATAACAAATCATTAGCCTTAAAAACTACACCTAGAATGGAGGGAGGGCTAAAGGGACAGAGAACTGTGGGTTTCGATCTCAATCTCTCATTGCATCATCACAAAGCAGTGACAAGGCAACTCCAGGGAAGGAAAGCCACTGGAGAGCTAAGAGATGGTTCTTAACAGGGCAAAATTCTGCAGTATTTTACTCTTAAAGAATTCCTCAAACTATCCTTTTTTCTTAAGAGAAAAAAAGGTATACCTAAGAATGAATCGGAGGACTGAACTCAGTCTGAAATGGTTCAGGATCCATCACATTGCCTTTGATGCAAGCGTTCAAACTACATTTGCTCTGCTTATTATCCCAACACCGAAGCACCGAAACAGATTAAAAGCAGTTAATTGAGCATAGACAAAACATGAAATGTGCTGAATCATAAAATTCTCACTCTAAAAGAGTATTCSTATATAACCTGGATTTCCTTCTACAAATGCAAACCCTGATGACACTGCTTTCTTGTGATTCTGGGAAGGCTGAATGTACAATGCATGCCCAAATAGTCTGCTGGGTAGKAAAACTGTCCTGTTTTGGGGGCTGTGGCATTGAGATGCCTGCAAGAAACAAGTCCCTTTCTCAGCTTCCTGCCTGGCCGATTCTCAGTATTGCAGACTCAGGTCAAGAATTTCAAAAGGAGACTAAGACATGTACATGTCCTGTTCCTGATGTCCTGTCCTAAGACATGGACATGTCCTGATCTCCACTCATATTAGTGTGTTACATGCCCTTGAAAGCTGCAACCAAATTATTAGTAGGTATTTCTAGCATTGGGAAGCCCAAAAGACAACCTGCATTTGCTGCAGCAGCTCAGAAGCTGCTGTAGCAGCTGTGAGACTTGCARGCCAGGTAAGATGTTCCTGAACACAGGAAGCCTTTGGATGGAGCCAGTTCTTCAGAAAATCACGTAGCACTGGGGTGGTTGTTTTCCTTGCTTGCTGAGTTGTGYGAGCAGGCTGAATACCTCCAAATTTGTTACTGTACAGAGCAACAAAACATGAGATGCACCGAGCCGGGGGGACGTGAGGAGAAGCGATGACACTGTAACTGCAAACCTATTATATGCTATTATAAGCTTATGTAGCTAACGAGACCACAGGGAAACAGGCCTGTGTTCATACCCACATCTTGGAACCTGGCCAAAATCAACTGTTTTAAACAACCACTGTCAATTTAATGGTGGGAGAGATGCTCATAACCCAGAGGGAGAAGCCTTCAGGTATAAAGGGGGTCTCCCAGCACTTGCTGCACTGTGCCTCACCAGTAGAAACATGAGGAAAGGATGGGAGTGCAGTTGTAACACTACCTGGATATATAAAAAAAAGTGTGAACAGATTTTATAGATCAGATTTTGAGTTAGGAACTTAGGAAAGAAGGGAAAGAAGGCATCTTTTCTTCTTCTTTTTTTTCTTTTTTTTTTTTCCCTCCCCTTAAAAGTCCAAGCCCAACCAACACCAAATCATTTCATGATAGAAATTACAGAACTTGTTCTTACAGAGAGGCTTGAACTTCTGGACTTGTTTTTTGTAACTGCCTAAGGAGTTTATGGAAACATCCCCCTGCCCTGCACAGCTGTTTCCAGAAAACTGCAGCCTACTTGGGTCTTCTACTGCTGAAAACAGAATCCAAACATTTTCACACATATGAAGGCTGATTCCAATCCCCTCCCAGTCCCACTGGTAGTAGCAGTCCCTGTTGGTTTTGGCTATGTTATCCTGTGGTTCTGTGGGCTGTAAAAATTCCTTTCCCTTAATTTTTTAGGAGAAATTTGGATTTTTTTAGATCAGCTTTCTGGTCAGCAGGTCAAGCTTCTGAAGGCATCAGTCTGCAATTGCAATAAAATGATTTACTGTATTTTCCTTTTGGCATGAGCTTTTCCCCTTGACAATATAAAAGGAAGCTACACTGGTGTCGGTGCTCAGGAAGAGCAGRACATTATTTCTGTTGCAAGTAGCTCTTCCTTGTTCTCCAAGCAGAGCCCATGTAACGGTATCCTGCTCTTTCCACACCATTAGAGCCGACAGGAAGATATCTGAAGGCAGCCAAGCAGCAAAGCTACCAGGAGAGCTCCCAGCCTGCTGCACTCAGCACTTTGTTCGCAGCTGGAAAAGCTACTGCACAAGCACACAGGAAAGATGGATGGGGACCCAAGATACCTGTTACTCTCCACACTCAGCTGGGCTGGCACCATAATTCATTAAGCAGGGGCATTTCGGTATCTGCATTTTATAACACTGTTTTAAAATACATCAAGCATGGAAGTTCTCCTACCAAACCATAGCACTGACAAGACCCCTGGGACCAGCAGTTTCTCAGTTCATGAATTCAGTCAATCTTAGCCACTAACTTTGAGGTCTAAGTTTTAGCAAATTGAAGCACCAAGTGAAAAGGGTTCATGGAATGTGCTCGGTACCGGAAAGGTAAATTATTCTTCCACCTTAAAACTCACCTGTGAGATCCATGGTCTAAACTGGTATTTGTGAAATTCTGAAACACCTCTTCTCCATGAGCAGCTTTTCCTGAGTTGCAGCCAGTGCTCTCCCAGGGGACAGTATTACTCTTCATCACTAYTGCGTGGCTGCTCCAGTCTGGACAACAGACTTACCTGCTGTCAGTGCACTTTAACGTGCAGCAGGAAGCAGGGACAGGCTGTATATTCCTTGGAATTCTGGAGACCTCAGTTTATAACCTCAACAGCAGCATTTAAAAAGTGAAATTTCCTTTTATTATTTTTTTTTTTAATTCCCCTCCACCCAACCCGAGGGACACTAACAAGACYTACCCAACAGCCACTGTATTTCTTTATGTTAATTAGGAACACTGTGAGAGCTTCTTGCCTTCCAAATTACTTATTCACAGACAATCTTTAAGAGGGAAATTACGAGCAAGAGCTTACATTACCCTTACTACTTAAATAGTACAAAACACACTGGGCATTTCCAATCCAAGGCAAACCACATGTTGGGGAGCATCTTTGCTGCAGCCCTGCTGCACAGCAGGGCAGGTCCCCMAGGTGCTGCCCTGCAGCACTAACCCAGGCTGGGGCTTCAGTTTCTGCCCCTGGAGCTTCCACACCAGACACATTTTCCACATGCAATTAAGTAATGGCGAGTGAGTTGTTGTACATGACATTTAATTCTCAGTAGCTGAAGAAAGTAACACAGGAGCTGCAGGAAAGATCATTAATCTTCTCCAGATCCTCTGTGCTGCCAAGTATAGCAACTCATTCTTCATTGCACTAATGCTGCTCTTCCATCATTTCTGTGTATGCTGTACCAGACAGAGCGATGCCAGTAAATGTACACATTTATATGCATTCACYCTCCCAATTACTACATTGCTTACAGGCTGTGTATGAGCAAAGGATACCAAGCTATATATAATATGATGCATATGCTGGGAAGAAGACCACATTGTGGGGGATAAGTGCCCAAAAGAAATCAGAGCTGATATAGATATATTCATGAAACTCCAAAATAACAACGCATGTATTAGCTCTGAAAGAGAGACAACTTTTTCCCTACTYAGGGTCATAAGAGTAACAACAAGAGTCTCAACTACAGACCACAGGGGACACATGCAGSGGTCTTAGCTGACCCATACACTGAGAGGAATGATCGGAGTAAAAGAAAATCCTTCTAAATCTTATGCAGCTGAAAGATGACACGTGTTAGTGTGTTCCCTCCTACACAGTCACCACAGGGCTTTCTCGTTGTCAAGTTTCTCTGTACAAACAACTCCACCTCTAAAATCCTAATCCCATCCCAAGCTATTCCTCACCTGTGCATCCAGCAGATAGCCCACACTTGCCTGCCCTTCCCGCACGAGCTCCTCTTACCCGTGCACCCTGTTAACTCCCTGTGCGAGCCACGTTGTGGCAGGTGCCCAGCCCTTCTCTGTGCTTCTCTGCAGCGACCCACCTGCAGCATCCTGGTTAGCTCGGGAGGAAAAAAGCTCTTGCCAGGGGGCCAGGGGGCTCTCAAGCTCAGGAGGGCAGCTTAAGTTTCCAGCAGACATCCCCAAACAGACATTCAATTACAATTACATYAGATCTTATTTTCAGCATTACTAAAAAGAACTCTTCAAAAGCTATGRGACCATTAGTCAAGGAAAAGCTTTGCTTCACTTCAAAGAGAACTGAGAAGATTCAGCACTCACAAAATGAGGTCATGAATGTAGCGAGCTAAAACATAAATATATGTTTTGAAGAGAACTGTCTTACCGTATGAAAACTAGCTTGACCTTTGATGGGGCAGTCTTAATTATTGCAGAAGCATTCTGGTGACTTCTTCCATACAATATCTGATTATTTATCTGTCAAAACAAAGCGATAATTTTTGTGAAAAAAGATTTAATGTCTTTTTTATTCCTAATTTATAGCACACAACGCAAGACTTCTGAACTTATAGTGGGTTAGYACGGTAAGACTCAAAGAAAATATGGGGTGCAAAATGGAAGTCCCATTCCTTTTGAGAGCTGTACATTGTAATAAGAGCTTTCTCCTAGGAGAGCTGTGCTCTAGAGACACATCACTCATGATAAGCACAGAGGGAAACAGGTACTACGGCTCCCTGTCGTACTCAGCTCATTTCTGGACTCCAGGGCTATTTTCCTTTCCTTCTGTTCGTACCAGGAAGAGGACAGGAATTCAGAGGCAAAATTTTGCCTGGAATTCARAGGCAAATTTAAGTGAACTCTCTTACCATCCCTTGCAGAAGGGTGATGACTTGAAGCTTCTTCTCATCCCAATTTTGACCACAAAAATCACAGGCCTAGATTCGATTTTAAAATATTACGTTTTCAACATCGCAGTCACTAATTTATCCACATACTGTATTAATAACAAGCATTCCAAGTTTTATTTTAGACTGATATAAAATAGGAACTAACACAGAGATAATTTAGTCTTGCCAATAAGCCAGCAATGAGAGCAATCTTTAGTGTCCCGTTACCTCATAGACCCATTTCCAGAAATGGAAGTTTTGTTTATAGATTATTTGAGGATAACTTGCTCTGCCTGCAAAGACTCATATAAATAGGACAAAAAAAAGACCAAGACAGACTATCTCGTACCTTGAGGCAACCGGCAGCTTAGGAACAGTTGCTAAAAAGACTGTGGCGATTCCTCATTTCCACTGAGGGAAACCAAAGTGAGGGCCACGTGTGGCAAGAAGAACAAGGATGTGCCCAACACTTCTGTCATTAAGGAGCAAATACCTAATTACAGCAATAAAACCAAAGCGCTACCTTGGGCAGCTTCTCTGCACACAAACAAATGCTGAAGATTTCTTAGGGAGAGAGCATGGCTCTAAAAGCAGGTGCTGCAGGCCTTGGTTTTCTTTAGGAACCTGAAGTTCTTTCCCAATTTGAGGAAAATGGGATATCTCCTCTTAGTGTCACGCTCAGCCAGCGAGCTTAACACAGCCAACARCTGTCTAAATATCCAAGATGAACGTAATCATTATTTTCAAGCCAACCAGACCTATAATCGGTGTCAGAGCAGCAAASTGACCTGCAGCAGCGAGCGGGGACATTTAAAACATGTCCCTTGTTCCACGAGCAAGCCTGGTGGGCAGCAGGACAGGGCAGGACACTGGGCTCTGCAGGAGGCTGCAGCGCTGGGCACCGAGCACCCAGCACCACGCCGGGCTCCAGGAGGCTTCACCGAGGTGCCCTCTGCCCTCCCCGTCCACGCTGCCAACSCAAGGCAAGCCTAAAAACACGCAGCAAAACGCATGTTGAATTGCACCCTGCACCCAAAGTAGACTCTAATATTCAGTGATGTTGTGGACGTAATTTCGCGCAGTTTAAAAACAAATTGTTCCCTGGGAATACTGTGTGTTTTACAAACTGCTTGGAGTTAGTTAAATTAGCATCATTTTTTCCAAACAGCACACTTTTCAGATTAGAATTTATAGTCTCTGCACCAGCTAAATTAATCCTATTCAGTAGATGCATCAAATAGTCCAAAATTTAATTAGCTGTGAGCTGGGTCTGTAAGTTCTAATTATTTAATTATACAAAAATGAAAGGGTAATCAAAGTAATATATCTCCACAAGGTTTTGGACCATCTAACATAAGTTATTCCAGACAGTATTAATTTTTCTTTTTTTAAAAAGGTTAATTTCTTTTGCAAAACAAATTGACGTTGTACTGGCTTTAGAGGAGTGAAGCACAAAAGCTTACCTTAAAAGAAAAAAAGAAAAAAAGAAAAAAAGAAAAAAAGAAAAAAAGAAAAAAAAGAAAAAAAAGAAAAAAAGAAAAAAAAAGAAAAAAAAGAGAGAAAGAACATCTAGGATTTCATAAGCATCACTATTATAAATCTCTCAATTTTATCCAATTTAAAGAAAGGATAAGTCAGATTAACCAAAGGAGTATTCTAGGAGTCCAAACTTACAGATCATGCTTAATTTCTCACACTAAAGATGGACATGGCTTAAAAAGCAAACAAATAAACCAACCTCTTTCTCTAAAAGAGAAGAAATAAATTGATCTAAGTTAGTCTTAGCTCAGTGGATGCTTTGAATGCATTTTTACATAACTTCTTGGAAAGATGGAGCAGAGAAAAACCTGCCACAGATACGAGGCCAGGTCAGCACACACAGGTTTTAATGCTGGATCCTTAATATAACTTCACAGTGTTTTATGGCTCATTTTAGCACATATCCCAAATTTACAGCTGCCCGCACCTACAAAATTTCTGTTTTACAGCTTCACACACTAAAGTAGCAGGAAAGCAAAAATGCACTGAAATATGAACTTTTAAATTAAGAGGAAAAAAAACTGAAGGGATTATTTGCTTCTCAAACTTAAATTTGCAGAAGAGGAACATTTGATATGGATATTAAAAAGGAGTTTTGAGTTTACTAGGTGGCAGTAATGTAAACTGATGAAATTAATAGCACCTGACTTTTATAAAATCATGTCAAATGATACCCCCAAACTTGTAAAAGACCTGACACACAGATTAGCTTTCTATAGTTATTACTTCTTTGTAACAATGCTTTAAGTTCCTTTAACCACAGGAATTTCAGCATTTTTGGATTTAACTGAATTCTATGAAACAATGGGAAAAGTTTCAAAATTCTTTCCTAAGTCGAATTATATAAACTGAAAATCCACACACACACAAAAACCCCTCAGCTAATCAATCTGAGAGAACCTTTGAAAAGAAAATACAATCAATTAGAATATGAATTCTTCCTTCCTCACTCTATTTCTTGCCCAGCACACGCTCAAGCAGATGCATCTGCAGGGACCAACAGACCACAAACCCCATAAAGGCCGAAAACCCCCTGCCCTGCAGTGCAATTTGGCTTTGCCTCATTGACCAGGCAGCACCTAATCCCTGTTGCTTCCTACATAAAGGACGGAAAGAAAAAGGGCAAAACAGCAAACTGCAGATTGCCCAGGCCCTCATGGACAACAGATTTTTCRGATCACAGCTTTATGTAATTTTCATTTTGATAGTGATTATCTAATTTTAATAGTGATTTTGAAAAAACACTATCTAACAGTAATCTGAACCAACAAGCCCTAAAAAGTCTACRAAAAAGCATCTGTTTGCTTGTATGAAAAGACCAAAAGGGCGCTATACCTCTACTGCTACCTGCAGGAAACGAATCTCAAAGACAAAAGTCAAGCTCTAATCGTATGCTTTCAATGGAAATTGAGGGAAAAAAAATCACTTCTGAGATAGTGATCTAAGATGACTTCTTTTGTCAAGCAAAAGCCCCTCTCTCTTTCTATGGACAAGTTACTATCCCTTCTGGGATGTGCTACTTGCCCAAACCTAAGGAATTCTCTTGAAGTAGAAAACTAAAGAAAAAAATCTCAAATCATGAACCCCCTCTCCCCCATCCAAAAGGAGAAGTGACAACATGATAATAGGTAAGTCATTTATTAAATTTATTGGGGGGAGATGGGGTGGGGGAAGCACTGCAGAAGGGACAGGAGCCAGATCTGCAGTGACTCTTGSCTAGGACACCAGAGCACCCAGCAGAAGAGCAGGTCCCCTCCACCTGAGCCCAGGCTCAGGAAGAGGGCAGAAAATCCTACGCCAGCAGTGGGGCTTAGCAGCAAAGGGCTCACTTATTAATAGCAATACAGCTGACTCTGAYGGGGAGATAATAATGTTGGGTGGGTAACACTGGGCCAGGCTGCCTGCAGCCCAGGGCAGGACCACGGCCAAATTAATAAGACTGGAAGCAGAGCAGACACCTGCASTAGCACAGCACGAGGGCGAAGCAGCAGCACCACATACGGTTCTTCTGCACTTCTAAACAGAACAGAAAAGCAGAACTGTGTCTAATGGTAAAAATGCATTCTTGTGCACAGGGACTAGATATTGCCCCAAGTATCTTCTTCCATGAAGAGCATCAAAGTAGGATTAAAGGATCTTCTCCCTCAAATAGCTGTTTTCTTCAGCAGCATTACGTTACAGCAGATTACTTTATCAAAAATTGCACATTAGTGTTAATTCTTAATGCAACCTGGATCTCACTCAGCATAAAGGTCAGACCTACTTTAAAAATGAGCTAGTATCTTGCCCTGTGTTGACTGCAGATGCTAAGAGTGAGATGATAGCTCATTATCTCAGTGACCGAAGAGCCTGCAGATGAGGAGCTGAGGTTGTCTGGCAGCATCCTGCATCCTTCAGCTGAATCCAACCAATTGCCAGCTCAAAAGAAAATGAGAAGTTGAAATATACATAAAAACACACATTAATCTTCTTCTCTTGACAGCCAATGGAAATTATCTGTGGGTGCAGTAGTGCCCAGTGTCTTGGTGGAGAAACACTAATGACCAGCAGGGTTCACTAGGGCAACCAGGACAGCGGGCAGAAATGTTGGAGGTTGCCTAGGACAAGAATCCTTTCTCCTGCTTCACTCTCAAGTATCAAAATTTATGTGTAACTAAAGATGTAGATGCAAATATACTTAAAACACCCAATTATATGATGGGCGAGTTGGTCTGTCTGCTTGCTGTTGAGCAGATAAAAATACTACAAAAACGGGTTCGGATGCTTAAGAATTTGAAGAACAGCTGTGTGTTTYCTGCAGAATACCTGACTCCTGGGCAGTGGCCAGCTGCACTCGCCTATCTGTACGGTGAAGCACTACCCAGAGGAAGAAAAGTTAAGTTGCTCCACCAGTGAAGATGGTCCATCCTAAGCATCGACTGAAGTCAGGACACCTTGGTGCCTTAAAATCGCACTGACACTTTATGGTTTTAACTGGAGAGAACCAATCTGAATTCTCTCATTTCCTAACTTCTCAGGGCTTGAGTTTGCAGAGTCTTCTTTATTGTAAAAGAGGCTGCCAGTATAACTGGTTAACCTCTCTGAGCTCTGCATCACTGCCACGGAAATAGCCTGAAATTACCTTCCTGCCCCTGGTGACCAGTCTACTTMACAAGTAGGAGGGCTCCTAATGGTTACATTTATTGAAAAACCTGCCAATGTCAATGCCCGTTAGTTCCATTTCAGTGCTGTTCACATGCAACACTGGAATGCTTTTAAGGGGGAAAACTCAAAGCTTTGAATAATTGACTCACCGGTGTGAACACGAGCTGTCTGTCCATGACTAATGTACAAGCCCTTCTTTGTAACCCAGGAGGACGTTTCGACATCCGATACATTCTCAATAGGGACCACGTTGAGATTCCCACATCACTTCATGCAAGTGATGACCCTTCTGCCCATGAGTGACACATCTTTTATTTAATTGCAAGGGTAAATGAGAGAGGTGGTTACTGAAGTCCCCCTGACCTTCAGTTTTCTTGTAGTGTGGCCCTCTTGAAACAGGGAGTACCACTTTTCTTCTAATGAAGAAAACACTCATTTTCCCTCCAGCTCAACAAAGAGCTGAGTGAGGGCAACAGGAACACCTCTGAAAACTGCAACATAGCCCCAGTGTGCAAGTCCCAAGCCCTGAAATATCTGCAGTTAATCCCAGAGGGTKCATCATATTTAACAGCAGGTCAAACAACCACCATGAGGAACAACTTGCAAGGTACAAGAAAAGCCCAGTGAGGTCTTCTCCATTGGGAGAGCTTATCAATACAACAATCAACTTTGCCCTGAACTACCTGGTCCAGGATCTATACAGAGGAAAACAGCACCACAGGTCTCTTCCACTGGCATGCATGTGAAATCTGTCAGTTTTATTACTTATTTTTTTGCATTTGGAGTCCAGAACTGGTGAAGAGGAGGAAGTTATTTGCCTAACAAACTCCACTAAGGATTAGAGACTTTCATGCCATTTATCACACAACAAAAATAATAAGTTTCAGATATTGTGATTATTACAGAAAAACAAATCTTTCTTGTATCACGACTTGAAAACCTGTAATTATGCAACTGTTAGACAGCGAAAAACGTTTAGGCAATTCAGAGTTCTCCCAAGGTATCCCCAGGTAGCCAAATTGCTCCTTTTCAAGTCAAGAAAATTGAGAAAACAGTTGGTACTCTGATGCCACAGAGATGCTGAAAGATGGAAATTTACTCCCCAGGGAGAGCAGCGGGTCAGCATYAACCCACTCTTCAGGGAAAGCTTCCCTGCAAAGGCAAGGCCCACCAGGGAAGGCTAATTTTTCAAAACTACGAAGCAGTTGTGATGTGGGGAACCACAGCAGGTCTTGCAGCAAAATGCCATTCTGCAACAGTCAAATATCAGGGTAAATATAAGAAATCAGTGTTTTCAGGCTGAAGATGGAGCAAGGAGAAGGGAGAAAAAGTGAAGACAAAATACTTGGTGATAAGCTCTCTTGCCTTGCAGGTGAGATTGTGYCAAACACTACTAAAGAAAACAGCATGGTAGGCTTTTAAGTTACAGCTAATCAAAACCAATTACCGCAAGAAATTTTACCCTATTTGCAGGATAGGGAATACCCCTGTTATTTGTTTAAAAACAAAACAAACAAAAAAACCCCTACATATGGGAACACCGAGGGGGTTCTGCTGGGTGTCTTTTTTTTTTTTTTTTTTTTTTTTTTTAATTTACAGTGTGAATTTCCCTTTGAAACCACATATACCCTGTGAGGACAGATTTAATATTCCCTTCTTGCCTTTCAACAGTCTCTCCCCGAGAGTAGCTGGCGAACATGCTGAGAGCGCAGACTTCACTGACAAGACATTAGTTTTCCACAGGCCAGTGATTTTTGTTTCACTGGAAACACATTTACCTGCCAAAGGCCACATTCTCAATTGGCATAAATCAGTGCAGTTCCTTGCTTCAGCCACATAATTTCATTTGCAGGCTTTACTCCAGATACAAACCACAGCTTTGCCGGTGCCTCTGCTTCTCTCACTCTTTCCATGTGAACTTTATTTAGCAGCTAAAGAAAACACTTACCTCTAAAAGCTCATCGCCAATGTGCATCCTTCCATCTCGGCCTGCAGGTCCATCGGGATTGATGCCAACTACAAAGATGCTCATGCGAGATCGGTCCTTGTTGCCCGCAAGACTCAGTCCAAGCCCATTCTTGTCTTTCTCAAGCTCAATAATGTGCAACTCTCCTGGTAGGTCTGCATATCTTTGCCTAATTTTTTCTACAAAGACAGAGAAATATAGGTTAAATGTAGATGTTTATGAAGACAAACACACAACGCGTGGATTTTTTCTTAGCATTTGCTTTCTGTTAACAAAGGTCTTTCTAGAGGTCTTTCTAACACGCTATATATATTCTGACTGACCCCTGCTTGGCCTCCTTGCTCTTCCCAAACAGCTAAAGCCATTGAGATAAAGGACTGCTCTCAGGTATCTTTATATGGGTCCTGCTGCAAACAGTCCACCCCGTTGTCACTGTGTTGTTCATAATCCATAAAAACGTCCTGCACGCTCACGTCTCGACAGGGCTCAGGTACACGCTTGCTGTGCTCTACTGAAAATTATTTGCTGTTGTGCAGAGTCTTACTTGAAGCAATTGTCAGTGACAACACGTACCAGTGCTCGGTTTTCTAAATGTAGCCTCGCTTGCTCTGAGGGTAGTTATTTGTCCCGCATCTACACTTCCCTGACAGAACGCAATGTATTTCCCACRTGATGTGGATCACTGGGACCGGCAGATCCAAGCGTGCTGACAGCTGCAGCCAAATGTCCTCTCGGTGCTGGCACACAAACAGCTGTAACTTTTGATTACTCAGGTCTATCACAGGAAGGGTAGTATTTTTTCTGTCCAGTTGTCCTTTATCAGCTTTGTTCCAACTCAGATACGTTTCTTAAATCCAGCTTAGTAGCATCAGCTGCATCCAACGCTGCAACTAGGCTACACACTAAAAAGGCAGACGAGGAAATTTTGCCAYGACTAGATACCAACCTTAGCACAAAGCGCAAGGTGAAGGAGAGCAATGCATTATGCATCGAGAAGGAAGAGATCCTGCACGTTCAGCCACAGCCCCGAGTCAGCAACAGCAGCGGGATCAATATTAGCTATTACCATCCCACCACAGGGCAGCATATTTTAACAGAATGATTTAACTGCTGTAGTGAATGTTTCCATGACAACAAGGAAGAGGGGGAAAAAAAGGAGGGAAGGTGAAAAAGGAGCCATTGGAAGTGAACCCTGCCAGGCCTCCCCTTTTCCCTAAGGCACTTCCACATGGGCTGTCCCAGCTGCTGCACCCAGGAATGAGGACATGGCCAATGCTCCCCTTACTTTATTTTTAGGACTGTATTTTCCTGCCTCTCTTAAATCCCTGCTGGCCTGAGCATAAAGAGTTGGGGGATACACATTAAGGATCAAGCGTCTGCCCTGGAAAGCCAAGCCTGTGAAACTGTTCAGAGCTCTGCACAAGATCAGAGTACCACACCAAATCAAAATCCCTGCCCATTGCTATTATATGCCCAAACTCATATAATTACATTAAATGGTAACAAGTGTTACACGGTTCTTTAATACACATTTTGACTCCAATAGTTAAGAAATAATTAGGGGTGTCATTCACTGCTTCATTTGGAAAGTGTGGTTTTGCAGGGTGGTGTGCAGGCTATCCCCTGCAGGAAAACAGGAGCAAGGTCTTGGGAATGGCACCAAGGAAAGTGCAGGGAATGCGAGCGTACACACTGCCTGGGATGCTTTATTCACATGGCTGAGGTCTCCCTTTTTCCATTGACCTGAGACCACTACGAAGCTTTTTGCCCCCTGTAATTAGCCCAGACCTGCGCTCATTACAGGGCAGCAGGCAGCTTCACAGTGCTTCCTGTTGGAAACCATGAGACCATCAGGAATAATTCCCAGAAAAGCACTTGGGGCAATCAGAGCAAAGGAGCAGCGCTCCAGAGGGGCACAGGCGGCTCCTTGTTGTGTCCCTGCTCCATTCCCATGGACACCACACCTCCCATGCACGATCTGCAGCAAAGCACGCAGGGCCAGGCACGTTCCTAGCAGCTCACCATGAGCTGCGCGGAGAAGGTGAGGAGCAAGGACAGAACTCGCGCTTGAATGCTCTACAGTGTGACTTGAGGGATGGGTCACATTTGTCAGCAAAAGTCTTGGTGGTGCCCGAGCTCAAKGCTGGTGGTGCTGGACGTGGTGGCCAGAGCGGTCTCCTTGAGCCGCAGAGCCACCAGCAGGGACCATCAGCATCATGAGCAAAAGTTTTTTGAGCAAAAAAAATAGATCAACACTCCACAGGTAGCAACTTTTTTCAGTCCTCTTGATTTATTTGTTAAAAAAAAAAAAGTAAAAAGCCTCTTTTTTTGGGGGAGTGACCCCCATATATTTTTGTTTGGGGAACCAGGGGAAGAGAAGAAAAAAATAAAGACATCCTCACACCAGGGAAGACATGAGTGGAGACTGCGCCTTTTTGCAGTTAGTGCAGGAASGTGGGAGGCCACGAGCTGCTGGAGCAGGGAAGCGGCGGGAGGTCATGAGGGAAACAGGGTGGGYGTCGCACAGGCCGGAGCGCTGCACAGGCTGCTCCGTTTCTTCCTGCAACGGCACCAGCTCCGGCAAACGCCACCTCCACAAGGAAGGGCTCCTAGGGCCCGTCCTCGCGAGCGAGCTATGGCTGCGTGATCCCAGCACAGCCTTCCCCGTGGAGCATCCAGCCTGCATACGAATACCCACCCAGCTGACTCCCTATAACATTCCAACCGCAGTCTCACCTCGCACCTCTTAAGGATCTCATAAAATTATTTTAAACAAGTATTTCCTGCCTAACCCAATACCCATCTACGGCATCTCCTCCRTAACGCCCTTTTCAGCTGCTCCCTCTCCCCTCCAGCTGGTACCGTGTTGCAGCCTAGCGCCAGGGAGCCCGCCAGCATCTGCTTGTGCAGCAAATCCCATTATTTGCCTTCATTAGCTGATACTTCACACAAGGTAATTGCGATTCTGCTGCTCCTGTGTGACACGGGGGACGTGGCATTCTCCTCTCGGGCACTGCCTGGAGTTGTTTCCAGCTTTGGTGACAACCTGCTTACCAAAACTTCAGCAAACATATCACACCAATGATAGGCAGTGAGCTAAAACGGAATCCTCAGTTTCTTTTAGAAATACAATACAGATGTAATGTGAACTAGTAGCACTAGTACAGCCTTTAGAGATCACTGCTGCAAGGACATTTCCCAATTATAACAGCAGGCAACTGCCCTGGAAATGAAAAAGGCCCAATTTCAAGCAATGCACCTTTACGCTGCTGCATGTGTTGTCCCATTCCTACTATATTAGAGAGATAAAAGAAATAAATGGGAAAGATATGCTCAGAACGTTTGGATTTCCATGACCTTGTCTTGCAACAGATACACAATTCATCTGTRCTGAAAAACAGACACTGCTTCTCAGGAAGACAAGAGGCTCTTTAAATTACAAAGATACCTAAGAGTCTTGCAAAAGGCTGAGCAACCTGCTCCCCAGGGCTGCTCAAATCTCCAGTTAAATGAGCAGAAAGGGAAGGAGGGTCTCTCTATAAATGCAGTCTCTCTGCATGGTGCACATTAGAGTCCATCTAGAGAGGTAAAGAGGAAAGAAAAAGCTCTGGATGACTCAGCAGTGTGACTGATTTTGGCACCATGGCGTGAATATTAAAGCTGCCAATGCAAAATATGGAAAAGGAAAGGGAGGAGGAAAAAAACACAAAAGGAAACGACAGATGATATTTGTACACAAAAGGTGATAGATGCTGGGCTTTTCCCGTCTCTCTTGCAATACCTCAGATAACTGTTAGCAACATATGCTGCCTTTTGGAGGCTCTGCAATGGTCTCATTTATCAGCCTGTGCTAATGGTCCCCAGCTACCGCTGTCACTGCGCGGCACGAACGCTGCCGAGATGTCTCTGCGCGGGCAGCTGCGCCGCAGCAGCCCCACCGCTGCTCCTTCAGCAGCGACACACATCAGGATGCAGCCTGCATCCCCTCCCGGAGCAAACCTTGCATGTCAAGCAGCTAATTCCCTTCTTGGTTTCATTATAAACATTAGAAAAAAAAGTCCCCAGAAAGCTAACACTAGAGCTGTGAGGGCAGCACTTCTAATTTCCTGATTACAATTTACAAGAACCTAAATAAGCATAGTTAAGGGACCATAATTGAACAAATGGGGTTTGGTATTTTCCCACTACTAATAATATAATAAGCTTATTGTTTTAATCTTCCCACTAGCCTCTATTCAGCTCTAAGGAGGCAGACAGTTCTCCAAACCTTATCTTAAAAGTGRTGCAGTCTTGTGCTTTCATATGCTTTAAATTGAATAATAGAGAGAAGGTATTTTCTGTAATGCTTTCTTAAATTTCATGAAATCATACATATTCTTCTTTCAGTGATCAGAAGCCAAGAGAAAAATAGTGCGGTTCTRTTCAGATCCAGCAAATCCCAGGGAAGAGCCAGAGATTGTCTCCTTTTTGGGCGGCAATGAGGGAGGCTGCTGGGACCAGTTCCTTGCAGATACTGGAGGCAGCTCCAGACAGGTAGTCAGTATTCCTGTGCTGGGGCACCCATCTGATCCAGAACTTGGCAATTCCTAAAATCCCCCTTCAAAAGTCACACAGTCCCCTTGTCATGGCTCTGCTTTGTCTACATTTGGAGGTCGTTGAGTAAGAYTAAGTGTGACTTTCAGAGCAAAGTAACACCCTGCAGCATTTCTGCTCTGCTTTAGCTTCAAGCAATCCCCCCCAATCCCAAGTCTGGTAAATGCAAGGAAGAAAGAGCAAGTTCCCAGGATAAACAGTTGTACCTCTCCTCCTCCTGCCCCAAGTCCTGTGAGACAAAATAAAATATTTTAAATAAATGCAGGTGAGAACACCTGCACAAGGCAGCCATGCACTATCAATATATAATGCTAGCAGTCTCTTGCAGGAGCTGTGCCATATGGACACACAGACATCTCAGAAAGGCCAGCTAAAGTCAGGGCTTTCACACTCCTGAAAACACCCAAGCCAAAACCCAGTGCGCATTTAACACTTAGGAGTCAAAGTTCTTACCCTAACTTGAGGACTGCTTCTTTTCTTCCTTTCTTTTTTTTTTTTTTTTTTTTTTGTGTGTGTGTGTGAAGAATGCAGGGTATTAACTGTGGTCTCTGCATTTCATCTCTAACTGCTTCCTCCAGCTCAGACTCCCATTACAGTTTGCAGCTCCCAGGCCTTGCAAATGCTGGAATGGCTTCCTGGCTCACACAGGAAAACTCTCCTCCAGTGCTTCCCTTAAATCCCAYTTCGCCCTCACATCACTCTTTCTACAACTAAAGGTAAAAATTCCTACGAATAAGTTCTTGTCTAACTAATCAAGGAATAAGGGTATAATGAGAATCTCTGCAATCCATTTCAAGTACCATTTCATTTCAATGAGCAGACGACATTTAAAAATGGTTATCACCTAATGTCGTTGCTTCCTTCCTACAATCAAAGAATCATCCCACTTAAAGACAAGAGCAAAGAAAAAGTGCCAGCACAGAATGTCACTGTGAGCTGGCAATCCTGYGCTCTTGCGCACGTTGGTGCAAAAAACTTACACATTTTTCTTGCCCAGAGATTGATAAATCACGTTTTAGCTGGACAGCGAAGACAGGAAATAGGCCGCTTGTTTGAGCATCAGACTGCCACTATATGACTAGACAAAAGAAAACAAAACATTTATTCTTGAGATAACATCCTCTACCAGAATGCAAATACTTATGCTTCAAATATATCTCGGTGTGATGATGTTTGAGCCACAGAAAGCAGAGGCATTCTGAACTAATCACAGCCTTAAAACACAGGGTAGCCTCAAGAAGAAGCCCATGCAGGCCCCGTTTTTTGGCTGTTGAAAAGKCAACTGAACAAACCAGGCAGAAAAATACTGTACAGTACAATAATGCACTATAGGATACCGTAGGGTAGGTCATTGAAGGCCAGATCCATGGGAGTGCTCCTCCTGGCCCAGCCGCTGCCGTGCGCTGCTGCACAGTGCTCCCCCCGCGGCCGAAACAACAAACACCAAATTACACTTCTACACTTCTAAAATAKAGTACAGTAGTTTCAATTTGTTTGTATAGCAATTTTGAAATATTTTGTGGCTGAGATTAGAAAAGATTCAAG
Organism: Nothoprocta perdicaria; assembly: GCF_003342845.1. Classification (NCBI taxonomy): domain Eukaryota; kingdom Metazoa; phylum Chordata; class Aves; order Tinamiformes; family Tinamidae; genus Nothoprocta; species Nothoprocta perdicaria. The sequence continues at coordinate 669,566 of NW_020455491.1, read as the reverse complement.
TTGGATGAGTCATCTGGGATTATAAAACCCAGGGAGATGCCCACAGAATTGTGCTGGAAAACACAACGCAAGTCACAATATAGAAGGCCCAAGGTAGACAAATCAGCCACTTCCATTGTGATTTAAGTCAACAGTGGTCCCAACGACCTATTTTAATATTTCTGCTTTTTGTTGTTCTGCTAAAGACTGATATTGGTTAGTTACCACATATTTATTTGCAACTGAAGGTAACATATATGTGTTTTTTTCCCCTTCTTTATGCTATGTGGATAGAGCACTGAGTGCTTATAGAAATATAACACTCRATATACATCCATTAAAATGCTTAAGACTTTAAAGTTGCTTAAGACACATTATGTTGGATGTCATATGTTAGTTGTACTGAACAACATTTACTTACATGCTACATATTTTTCCTTACAATATATACTATTTAGATGGAAATTATAATGCAACTAAAATATAATCAGCTTTTTATTTAAAAAGTATTTACAAATAAGATACTTGAAATTGTTTTGTAAGATCTTATTAAATGTATTTTCATTTAAAATTGAAACATCAAACAAAAGCATTATTATTCATGGTAGATAATGAATTGAACCAAAGGAACTATGGTGATCAGAAACATATTTGAATAGTCTAAATTCCTCCTCATCAATAGGTCCATTTGTCTGTCCTCAGGCCTTCACAAGCACCTCATCAACCAAGGCCACAGCGACCTCGTCGAGCATCTACCATCAGGCCACAGCCACGCTCACTTGCGTAATTTTAAACTAACTCTCAAGTTCACACTCCTAGTTTTTAATTCAATGACTGGAAAAGGAAAATACTTTTTTAAAACCTTCTAAGAAGTTGTTCTAATTTGGTAAGTTTGTTTTATTCCCATTCAATTAGTTAAATAAGCCACAAGAAAAAAGGAGTCTTTGTTTCAAGCACCTGAAGACCAAGTCAGAAGTTGCCTTCTGACTCAATAGACTCTTGGGCCAGGTTTTAAGCCACAGACCTCTCTCATTTCCCTGGAGGCACACACACATTTCCTCCGTATTTTTTTTCATTTAAATTATGTTAACAGAATAGAGTAAGCTCTAATCTTTATCAGGTCCTTGAAGACCACTCTAGCTCTGCATTTTGGTATTCCRCACATCCATCTCTCACCATGTGCTTCCAGGGAAGCAGCCAGCATTGTTAGTAAAATATTAGGAAAGCAGAAAGGGCCTGGGCCACACTCTACCTCCCCACAGCCTGCAGGGGCCTTCCAAGGCCAAGAAGCCACAAAAGATTAAGCCCGGCTGCCTTTGGCTCCTGTTTTTTCAGCTATCAAATTGCACTAGAGTCCAAGATTTTACCACATCCAGGAATGCATGCAGGGTTTTTTGTTTGTTATTTTAAGTATTAATCTGAGTTTCCCAACATCATGCCTTGCCTCTGATTGTTGAGGTCAAATGAAAAATGCCTGCAGAAGCAGACAGTGCTGAGGACTGCCCATTTCTCTGTTTCAGAGCAAATATATGGGGATAACTGAAGATGCTTTAACGTGAATTAATAAAAAGTTATTCTACCRTAAGATTCCATATCTTTAGCTATGATGTATATGTGCTTTTTAAGAGGTTCTACATTTTTATCTTGATTTTACATACAACAGGTGGCACAAGCTAAGGACACACCACCCCTGGGGAGCTACTAGTTCACCTCTTAGAGCTTCAAGCGCAGACAGGGCCCATGAAAGACACCAACCCCCACATCTCCAAACAGTTTCTCACATAGAACTTGGCTCTCCTGGGATTAACTGRCCATGTCCAGTAACGCTCATCTCCAGGATCCCATCCTTTGGTCAAYCACCGAGTGGCCAGACTTGGCCAACAGCTGCATCCTTGCCTGCCCATGGCTCCTTTCCGCTCCAGGGATGAGGAACAGCAGCCCCATGCCCATCATTTGTCACCTTCTCAGTCCCTTTTGGCTGCTGTGTTGAGAAAAGTTGCACAGCCTGAGCAATTCAGGAGTATTAAAGGAAGAATATAGTTGAACAAGCAAACCTTAAACCTCTCAGTTGAAAGCACGCCTTTTGATTAACGCTGTTATTCCAAAAAAACAGACACACCAATCAAGTACTGAACTGACACAAATGTCTCCTCATAAAATGAGGAAGCAAGGATCTATTGCTTGAAATGATTTTATGTTGTCATATGCAGTATAAACTGAAGATAAATATGTACCCTGTGCTAATAAGAACAAAGAGATCTTCCTACCACTGAAAGGAGCCGTCATCTAAGATTTGGGATTGATTTTGAAGAACACACCTGGGACGAATGATAGCGCTAACATCTGTGGAGACAACTTCCATTTGCCCTGTACCTCAGGTGAAACAGGGAGAACTGGACAGATGAATAAATAACAGTTTCCTCACGCACAAAATTCCCACCATTGAAAATCCCTGTGAAATCATAAAACAGTCATATACTCTCCCAAAATAAGCCATACGTCTTATTTAACCAGCTGACTTCAAAAACTCTTCAAAAAGCTAAACATGTTTGTTATACTTAGGATAAAACTTGATAGATTTAATTAAATGGGACAATAATCTGAACCAGAAACTTTATTCTAAATTATTTACTCTCTTTGAAGGACAGAATCTGTCAAACCTTTTTTCCCTTCTTTGAGGAACAAAATAAAGGCTTGGGGTCAGATACCTTTACTCAAATATTATTAGTGCTGAGTTTATCTGCAGAAGAAAAACAAAATCTCAAACAAGTGAACARAATATTTTAACAGATTTTTGAATGTAAAAATATGTTATTAGGTAACTAATAGCTTCTTTCCTTTAATGTATTTAATAAAGATATTAATGCATTAAGCTTTGGGCATTTTTTAAATGAATTCAATTATCATCAGGAAATAGATGATGTATTTGAATGAAGACCTGCAGTATRTCAAGTGTTCTCCCTTTTTCTTCCGGCACAAGAAATCCATCTCCAAGGATTTATCCACGGAAGAAGAACTAAATGGATAAATTCCAACATATTAAACAGACTTTCTACTCTGCCTCAAGGAGCAATTCACCTTACAGAAAGTTGAAAAACAAAAGCTCTTGGGAAAAATAAGCATGGGGCTTGATAATTTTTACCATAATTCTTCTGGGGTTGATATTTGAATGATCTTAATTTTTAAACACTGTGGTCCATTATAATGACATTAATGGATACTTCCCTTTGTGTGAATTTAGCCTTCAAATACAATGACTCAGAGGCTTCTAAGACTTGCTCCTTGGGAATAAATGCTGTCTTTTGGTTAAGGTGAAACTCCTGATTCTTACTTCTATTTTATTATTTTTTATTAGCCATCTAAATCCTGTGAACTGAGGCTCCACAGAGCCCCTTTATGCTCTGTGCATCTTCCTGCATATGACTGCAGATCACCCCAGAGACCAAGCTAGAAGCAAAGCCAGGTCTTCTGAAATGCAGTCCAGGAGCTATACTTCTGTGTCCGYTAATTATAATTTCAATACTTCATATAAATTAACCCACATTTTAGCATGGTGAATCACCTTATTCTGCTTTCCTATAGGACCAAAGCATACGCATACGGTGTGAGCCTAGATCCCTGCCCGACGTTTAGATCCCGCCGGCYGACGTGAAGCCAATCTGACAGTGGAGTAGAGGTCTCCGAGGTGCTATAAAAGGCTCATGAAACAGGCAGCTGTGTGGAGGCGAGAAACCCAATAAACACCCTGATAGAGGCAAAGCTGCAGCATGAGACCAGGCCTTATTACAGCAGCAGAGCACTCGCATTAGGGAAAGCTCTTAGAGATGCTCTGGCCACAGGAAGAGCTTAAATCCTCCTCACCACCCAGGTGGGCCAAGGGGAAACAGATCGGTAGGAGTGAAGGCCACCGAGGGGTTTGTTTGCAGGCAAGCACGGACACTGAGAGCGGGCAGCAGTGGTGGCTCCGGTGGTCTCACCTCCAGGCCAGCTCTCCCCGGCACGCATCCCTGTGCCAAGCTCTGCCATGCCACAATCCATCCTCCCGCGTATGCAAAGGGATGGCCACGCCATTCCGTGCTTGAAAGGCTTCACCGAACTCCTCATTCGTCACAATCATCTTCAGCTGCCTTCTTGGCCCTCACCCATACGCTGGCCGTGCTCGATGTTGCATGTTGCTCCATTCTCGTCTCATTTACTCYTCTTCTCTTGGCTCTTCAGGGACGCTTCACCTGCACCCTACAACAGTATCGGGCTGCTCACCTCATACATCTCCGCTCTTAGGACTGTCTTGCAAAACTTGCATCTCCTACCCCTCTAACTCATTGGATCCTGAAATGAGATCTTGCTTTGAAATTGCTGCCTTGCCTACTTAACCACATTAGTGACATGCACACAACATAATACTGCATTGGCCCTAAAACAACTTTTCTGGCATATCCCTAAAGGAATTCCAAGCCACAAAATGAAGATCACCCACACAGCCAAGCCTCACTTGTTTTAAAATCAATTCTATTGCCAAACGTCTAGAAGAAATGCAGTTTTTGGTTCAGAAAATGATTTGCACTCTTGTTTATAATTTGTTGCAGAAAGAGCTTTCCGGATCTGCTGGTGCCACCACGGGTGACCCCAGCCCGGGTTGCAGGCGGGCTGCAGCACCTCGGGAGTCTCCTCACCCCTCTCTGAGCACCCCAAGGACCTGCCGAGGCTCCGTGGCCCAGGGGCCTGTGCTGTGGAGCAGCCATGGCTCTAAGAGCGGGTGGCTTCGTCAGCTGCGTGGTGAAGGATGGGAGGTACTTCAGGGTGGTTTTCAGGTGCACCAAATGCTGCTGCTTTTGCTTGCAGAGCACCAAGAGTGAGTGAGGCTTAATACCAGGGTATCTTTAAAAGCTCGTTTTGGATAAAATAATCCAAACTCCCCACACAAGCCTAGCACAAAGAGGCATAACTTCATGCCCACAGGCACAAAACCAAATCCTTCTGCCTGAATTTTCCATGGCCTTTTCCTCCTAGAATTGAGCTACCTGAGCTAAGCAATGGCATGTTACAGGTAGGATAGCCTAGGTTTAATATCTCAGAATATACCCTGAAGCATCACGCCATGGAATGACAATTTCCCATCTCGCTACTTGGCAGAGTATAATATGCAAGCATAACATTTCTAARTCTGAAAAACGCTGCTTAAGCTTACCTGATAATTTAGAGCCATATAACACTTAGCATTTATATACAGGGTAGTTAATGCACTTGATTTTCAAGTAAGGATTACAAAACCCTCCAAAGCTACCTGCAGTATACATATTTTTGATAAGTAAGCTGTAAAAGCTATGGGGTATCCCAGATACAATCACATGTTTCTATGAGAAAGCAAGGTTTACCACTCCTGACCTTGCACCACCTGCACAGCCCACCTGCAGCTTTGCCACTCAGCACCCTCAGGACCCGAGCAGACATTCCTGAGCTCGGTTTGCTCAGGTACTGCTCTCGGCAGCAGCTCCTGACAGAACAACACGGGTCCTACCCTGTATCTAAACCTCATCCTTCCCCCCCCAGACCACGTCTCTAAACTCTCCCCCTTACCTGTCCTATTCTCCAGTTACACATTCAACCTGAAAAATCCCTACACCCCACTTTGCTTCCCCTCCTCACAACCCCTCCAAGCATAGGGCACACAGCACTGCCCTACTCCTGAACCCTGCAGTCAGTTGTGGACACCAGGGGCAGCCAGCATCCATACATGGGCAGAGGGGACAGCCGGGAGGCTGCGTGTGACACCAAGGTGCCACCCRCCAACAGGAGTCCATGGGCGACCCYCTGCTAGAAACGCTCCCCTGTTCTACCAGGGAAGGTGCACGAGGGCTCGGCGGGTGCGTGCAGAGGCGCTGGCTCCAGCTGCAGCAGCAGGTCCATGGAGAGGCTCGTGGCTCCCCTCTGGCAAGGGCATCATGCAGGCAAGAGCTGCTGCTCCTGCTCCAGGCACTGCTTTGGAAAGGGACCCTGGCTGCATCCTGGCATGCTCGGCCTCGGGGCGCTCTGCACACACTCATGTGCACACACACATGGGCTTCCTGCACTCACAGCAACCCCTGCTGCCTTGTTTCACACCCAAAAGCTTCAACACATTCACATTTCCTCTAACAACTTTCTGGGAGGCAGASACACAAGCCGTGGTCTCTAAGCACTGATGAAGCAGACAGACATGTCCATCATCACCACTAATTATACAAGACTCATTACCACTATATGGGTAGGGAAGAATAGGACCTGCTCTTCAGCCAGTTCCTACAATCTCTCCTAATCTCAATATGGACAAAATATTCTGAATCTGCTAATAGAAATGGTCACGCATACAGAGTCTCTACATACATACAAAAACATGTATGTTTGTAGTAGTCACATGCACATTGAAAGACAAAGCAGGTCTTTAATCGTCATGATGCATGATAGTTAACAAACCCACAGCAATATACTCTGGGTTGTCCTTTAAMTGAGAGTTATTCTAATTAAAAACAGTTATATATCTGAATGGAGAAGGTAAATTGATGAATAGTCCCTAAATGACCATGCTGAAGAAAGGAAAAACTACTTTTAAGACTGATAGCAAAAAAATAACTTTGACTTTCCCAAACAGTTAAGCAAGTTATTCCAGACAGCTGTCTCAATTAGTGCAATCTTACAGAAAATGCAAGTAACATCTGTAAAGAATAAAACTACTGTCATTCAACATTTTTACTTTCCCTTCTGTTAGGGGACTACCTCATATTTGGAGTAGTTACTGTTTAAATCCAAACAGACCATTTAGGAACAGAGCTATTACGCAAATATCTGTTCTGTATTCTTCCTAAAAGCAAAGCTGGGTTAGTCTGGACAAGACCTGATGCACAAAACAGGTTCTTTTATTTTATTTTTTGAGCAGGGAAGCAACATCACAAATGACGCAAAGACAGCAATGACAAAAGATTACCTTCTTAAAAAACAGACACTCAAAAATACAAACCCRTAACAACCTGCTATGGGCTAGTGTTTGTGTTGCAATCATTTCTTTAAATATTTGTATCCTTTTTAGATATTTTTACTTGCAAGTCATTGCAGTGATATTAGGAGTGCGTCAGTGAAAGTAACATAAAGATGTACTTGCAGGAGCAAGTTTGTGCAGCAATACCTCTATGCGCAGATTTGTAACACAGACATCAGCTTCTATTTACATGAGTTATAGGAAATTACTTATCTGAAATGCCTGAGTAAGATCCAAGATCCCAAACAACTGAAGCTAACTGCACCTTGCCTTCAAGAATTTAATAACCTTAAAACACCAAACGAGGATATTGCATGCCTGGCATTGTAATGCTATTCTCCGGATACCTGGCTTGTGTTGGAAGAAAAGATCGTGCCTAACAACCAATGCAATCTGAGGCAATATTTAAAGATTAGATTATCCTTCACTGCAAATAGCTCAAGCAGTTTACTACCACGTTGCTTTACTCTTATTTTGCCTCCTTTTACTACAAAAAATGCTGAATATTCAGTTTAGATTTACCAGCAGCTTTTTATTTAGGACTAAAAACATTTACCTAACACATTCTTCGCAAGCACAGTGAAGAAAATTCAGCCATCTGTCTCCACATTACAATAACAGTTACGGAAGAGGAGATTATTCTATAGAGCACGAAAYGTAGTGATAGGAATTGTTATATTTTAAGCACCGCCGCACTCGCATCAGTTCAGTTCATCAGAACATTGCACAACAATGTCCTGCAGCAGCAGTGATTTATAAGGAAATGCAAGACATTTTAAAGGTATTAAACGCAGCATTCTAATCAGGGTGCCCGTCCACGCTCTGAACTGAGCAAAACCATCCGTGCTCCTGCTTTCTCATCTCCAGCACTTCCCTACTTCTAAATTCCCCCCGAAAGGGCTGGCAGGGGCTCGCTGGGACGCGGCGCGTGCTTACCTGGGAAGCCCCCCTGCACCATGGCTGTGCCAGGCGCCCCTCAGGGCGTCCGCGTGGCCGGCGAAGCCGCGGYGCCGCGCGCAGCTCTGATCCTCATCGCACGCAGCCTCGCTCGCCTCTCTCTTCTCACGACCTTGGGCCTGTTTTTCCCCTCCGATTTCTCCTCTCCTTAAGGGCAGACTGTCAGTTTGCCTCCCGAGATGCCATCAATTACAGGAATTTCAGGCAGCCTGGTGGCGGGCGAGCGCTGCCTGCCCGAGCGCGGCACATCCCGGGCTCCCCCGGGTCACCCTGGATGCTCCGCGCGTGCCGGGCTGGCACTGCTCCGCTCGAGTGCCAGCCCCATCCCCGAGCACCACTCACCTCCGGCTGCCTCCCTGCCACTTGCAGCCAGCACCACGCCGCGCACCCACAGCGTGGCACTGCTCAAGARCCATTTTTTATCCAGGCATCGTCTCCACGCAGGCTACGGGGTTATCAAGGAACCGCTCGCGGCTCTAAAGGACTCCAGCGGACGCGCTGGTTTGCGCCGCTGCAGGGCTCGCGGCTCCCCAACGCCGGCGCACGCTCCTGCATTATTTTTGCACGCCAGAAAACAAAGAAAAGCAGCTGCCTTCGCAAGGACGAGTCAAACTTCATCGCGACTTGTATTTTGCTGCCACTCTSAATGAGCAGCATTAGTTTTATTGCAGGGAGTGCTGAACTGAAGCGCTGAAGAGTGTCAAACCCCCTTATTTAGTAATTAAAAAACAAAGATAACAGCGCTCTCTACATTTATAAGTGTACTCAGTAATTTGGGGAAGTCCTTACCAATTCTCTGTTCCAAATGCTGCATTTAGAGCAACCCAAAATATTCTGTTATTTTGTTAATACCATTAATTTGTTCATTTTTAAAGTTCATTGTCCTTTCTTTAGAATGTATATCACAGCACACACATAGCCATCTGTTCAGTGCATTATGTACAAGCACACAGTTAAAAAAAATCCAAGTCCCAGCTGTAATTTTACTATTAAAAATTCATCAAGAATCTAATTTCCTTCTGCATCGGAGGAGAACTGTACACGTGATTTGCAAACACAGAGTAAAAAAGCCCTCAATAATAAAACTCCAAAAAATTCCCAAACTGCAATACCAATGGCAATTTATCCTCACGCAGTACAACAGCTTGCAAGGCTGCCCAAAGTGTATAGTCCTTCTGAGGCTTTTATTAGGACTGGCTACAAAAMCTACATATTTTAGCTAATTATGACTCAGAATAAGAATGAGAAAAGAAGATTAGCAGTATAGAGTCATATTAAATACAGATTAACCTAGAGCTAAAAAAATGAAAATCACTGCTCTATTTGTCTAATCCTGGCTTTTGCACCATCTTTGAAAACGCACCCAACTGAAAGCACACACAGTGATTTAAATTTTGTTAAATATTATGTTAACTATGGCAATAATTATTTTTCCAACATTTTATGAAGCCTGAGGCTTTTTCCTGGCCACATCTTACTCCCTGAACATCTTCACTATTTGCTGTTGATTGCAGTGACATCTATTGGAGAGGCAGCGTTTGGCTACATGAGCCACCTCACCTGAAYCCTAATTTTGAATGTTTAGGGKTTTTTTTTKTTTGTTTCGTTTTGTCTTGTTTTTTTCCCCTCTGTTTTAGCACAGCTTTACATAAAAAGACAAACTCAATTCTTGGGAGCTATGCTGATTTACCAATGTTTTTGGTTTTATTTAGTTATATCCTTTTCAGCAATTCTGGCATTTTTCCAAAGTGACAGCAGTAGYTTTGGCATCTTAGCTCACAACAGCMCTTGAGGCTTCCCGAGGTCACGTCTTTGCACAGCAGATGCACTTGACCATACTTGCAGGGTCTCAGACAAGCTCTCTTTGGGGTTTTTAGGGGGTTCTTTGGAAATGAAAAATAACCCCATCTCATGTGCATATGGCCAACCACCTTCTACCCTAGCGTGGGTCTGTCCCAACCAAGGTGTACAAGTTATACCCACATCCCCTTCACTCTAAGTAAAGGGAAGCATCAGAGATCCAAAAATCTMCAGTTCTGGTAGCAGAAGCCATCATTCCTCAGGAAGCACTTGAAGAAGCTAAATCACTAAACTTTCTTGCTGCTGCATTAATGTCTACATGGTCTAGAGACCAAAAAGGGGAGGAAGACTATGATACAGCTAAAAATCCCAGCAGATGGGAATTCTGAGCACAGCAGCATCTACTCCATTATCTTAGCCACCTTGSACTAATAGTTTTCTATTACCTATTTTTACTATCTTAAACTTATTTGAAATGAAGCAGATCAACTAGTATTTCAGCTAGACAAAGAGATTTTAGTAAAAAAAATCTAACATTTGTTACAACTATGGATTCCAAGGTTTTCAAATAGCTTWCATCTTAATTTTCTTATAATGTTTTTAAGGTCTTTCCCATCTAACTTATTGTCCTCAACTCAACTGAAAAAGTACATCTAAATTGCATTGTTACTAATGCCCAGAGGAAAACTTATGAAACACTTAATTACCAACCATGCTACCCATCCATTTCCTCTGCTTCTTTTCATTACTAATCCCTTAGAATAATAAGCCCCATCGAGATGCACATTAGTCTATTAGCAGATTCTTAGAGCATACCTATGTCCATCCACTACTATAGAAAACCCCACTGGTACCTATAGATGTGCCTGCAGCACAGCCACCTGCAAGGGCTAATAGCTCCCTGTACACTCTCCCCTTTACTTCTTTGCTTTGACTGAAATAATTCTCTTCAAAACCTCATGTTTAGAAAGTTTGGAAAAGCTAAATAATGTCTACATGCAGAAAGTGACCTCCACAAAAACAGCCTCCACCACAGACAGTTCCCACTATGGGAGAATGGACCCCAAACCACAACTCTAATTCTTCACGACTTTAGGATTTGGATCTTTTTGCAGCACACTGAAGAGGCATTAAGTTAATATGGCAGACAACGAGTTAAACAAGTGAGGAAGGAAACAAATCCTGCCTTTCTCTAGAAATCCAGGCAGGCTGGTCTTTCTCCTCCAGTCCTACCTGTACCATTACCATTTTCCTCACATGCTGCTGTTTTACAAAACTATTTTTAACAGCAAACTGAAAGCCTCTACAACAGCACAGTCAGAGTAAAGAAATAAGCAGAACACCCAGGGTCCAACACAGATGAASATTTTGACAGGATCACTACAAGAAGAATTAACACAAGAGGAAATTCTGTCTTCAGCTTACCCCCAATGTCCAGCAAAAAAACCTCAAGAACTTCAAATACAGAAAGTAACTTTGGAGGCAGTGATCGCAAATGGTTCAAATTAGGCTGAAATAAAGAAGACTGAAGCTAAGAACCTTACTTTCAAGGAGACATTTGAAAAAAATGCTAAAATTTCATAGTAAAGTCAGACTTGAGGAATTAAAGCCCTGGAACATAGAGATTTCCTGGAATTTCTCCAAAACCAAGAACTGTGTAGCAGTTCTACCTCCAGCAAGGGCTCACCCTCTTTGGGTGAGCAACCACCTCTGAAATAAAAGGCAGAATATCTACAAGAACTGACCGTTTGTTACAACGGGCCAGCAGAGAAAGCTGCTGTTTCAGTGGTGGAAAAACATACAAATAAAAGGGAGCACTGCCAAAAGGTAAGTGGATTTAGATCCCACAGGGGAAATTACCAAAAGGTTATTCAGCCCCTTAAAGGGGGGAACAGACAAAACAGGGAGAGACTTTTACGTAGTGGGATAAAAAGGATATAAACAATTTTCAATATAGCAGAAAATCTCACAGATCGCTCAGCTTCTGCTTTCAATATGGGGACCAATGAAGAACATCGAGACAGAGTAGGGTGACTGCAAGGGACTCCCATGGAGGGAACGATAAGCAAAGACGTGAAAAAACTCAGGTCAAGTGGAACAAGGAAATTATTTCTGGAATAGGAGACAAATCAATGAATGAAACTGCAGCTGCAGTAGTAAGAGGGATAAAAAAGGAAAAAGAAGAAAAATCCATCAGGATGAAAAGCCGAGGACACTGAGCAGAAGGCACTGATTTAACAGCTCGTTCACCTCAAAATGCCACCAAGTCCTTTCACGCTCTGGGCACACGGACAGGAGGTGAAGGGAACAGAGCACAGACTATGACAAAGATCTACCCAGTGGACTTTATTTTTTTGATCTTTCATATAAGAAAGACACAATAAATCTAATCTACCTGCTGTCAGTGAAGCTTATCAAATTAAGTTCACAGAAATAATACGGTGTTGGAATTCCTGATGGAAAAGACTTTCTTTACAAAGAAAGATACTCTCTAAAAATTCCTTTCAGAGTTACCCAGCTGCTTAATATCCTTTTAAGCACAGGCCCAGCGTTTCTAACACAGCTTTTACTTCAAGGGTTGAGGCACAAACTTAGTTTAGAGTTCCTTAGGCTGCTTTTTKTAAGGAAAAAGAGTGAGGCAGGGGGCAGAGAAAGTGGCACATCTTGCTTTTGGAAGATTCATGGAAGCAATGTTATAACAGTCAGTATAAAGGACAGAGACAACAGGATTAGTGCACTCGCTGCTGCCCACTCTGGCTGAATTGATCAATGTAATATCAGAAGTAGCTTTACTTTCAGCTATCAGTCTCAGCTGAGGAATGGAACGGAATTCCTAATTCCATTAGGAATTGCAAAACAGCTAAAACATGACCAAGTGCATCAACGGTAAGTTATTCCTGTGCAAAATGTCTAACAAGCACTTGAACTGAGGCACATACTAATCAGATAACTTGAGAATCATACAATATATCAAATATATCCCTTAACTGGGAATTACAGCTTTCTTCATTAACAATAGCCTGAAAACAACTTCTTACAACTGGTGTTTTACCAGTAGAACTGGTTTAAAATTAGTTACATTCGTTTTAAAATGCTCAGTTTGGCTCAAACACTATGCCCCAAGGAAGACACCAAAATATTCAAGTGCCTAAGATGCAGTCTCCAAGCAGATGAGACCACAAGTTAAGGGGAAGTTCTGGAAAAAATTCTCCAGGTATTTCAAGAATTAGTAGCTTTTCACAAGCACAAGCAGACTCAAGCAGGCTGTTCCTGCACTTCCATTACCCTTTCTGTGAGAAAAACCTTCCAGGATCCATCTTCTCTCCACTTAAAATACCCTAGGAGTGACCAACCAACCAACCTCATTAACCATCTCAGCTTCAATGACTTGTCACTGCCAATATCAGGAGCAAAGCCAGCAAGAGCAGGCAGAAGAGCTTGCTCACCTGGAGGCCTCAAACTGGGAACTTTCGCTTTAAGTGGATTATTTCACAAAATAATTTAGGAATTCTACCTGTGATTTTAATATTCTTCAATATTTTATTGGAAGGATAATAATATTCCATTACCCAAAGTTTGAATTAACAAAATAGTATACTAGAATCTAAATTATGCTGCTGAAAGCTCTTAAGCTGATATTGCTTCCTATTTAGGTGCTTATTCTTCCACAAAGTACCAATCACTACGAATCACTCAAAATCAGACTGTCGCAGAACTTATCCCTTGAAAGGTACTACCAAAAAATTTATTTAAATAATAATGCAGCCTTTTTTTTTTTTTTTTTTTTAATGAGAATGTTTGTTTGAAGTGTCTTAATATGAAACTGCAGACTCTGGTAGAAAAGACACTAAGGCTTCTTTGGACAAAGTCTACACAATCATTGCTAGTGCCAGGGTAAAGTAACACTGCTGATGCCTCTGCTAACAGGTCCTCCCGGTTCTACTTTGAGTTTCTTGGACTGACGTTAAATGGAACCCTTTCTGCATCAGCTCAGAAGAGAAAAGCTAGCCAAGCCTGACTGGGAAAAGAAGGCCATCTAAATTATAAACGAGTAGCCACTGGTAGGATCAAGCATGTGGACTATCTCTTATTGCCATGCTGGGCACTATGTCYATAAAACAAGCCCAAAAGGGCAGGTACGTTTTTCACATAACCCAGTCGTGCTCCRTAAGTACCATGTAACTTAATAAATATCGCACTACTTACTCTCTGCACAAGCTTCCTCCTCCTCATCCACATTAGCTTCCTCCGAGTGCCATCTTTCGAGTGCTCTGTACGGAGGGGGCAGCTTCATTGGAGGTGGAGCCCCATATTTTCTCTAATGGATTCAGAGGAAAACAGTTACATGCTTTGCATACTCCATACAGAAAAATAAAATCTATTTTTCCTTCTGTCCTAAAGTATCTATGTGTGTATTTACACAAGGCATAATTACATCTGCAGTGCAGACTTTTATGCAACACAGAAAAAGCGACTCTGCATATAGAAATACTACAGTATATTCATATTCTCTTATTAACAGCATTTCTGCATCATTGTAAACAGATAAGCATGAACATGAATCAAGGTTTAAAAATACTAATTTTTAACGCACTTCTCATTAGAAACTTTGAAGATTTCAATATTTCAAGCAATATTAGGTAATTTTGATATTAAAGTCAGCAAATCCTTTAAGCAAAACTGAAACTCAAGCTTCTTGCAGTTTCTACAGGCATATTTGCATATAACGTGTCATCGGCATTTTGGTTCAAATGTAAAAATGAACTTGAAGTAGAACTTGTATGAAAAGTCTATTACCTCACATAAATACAGGCAGCTCGTATAGCGATGCATATAGCGACGTATATTGGGCARGAAGAGCCAGCTCCGAAGCTAATGAAAACAGGAGCTCGTTTGTCCAAGCCACTGTTTTTATAGCTCGGGGTAACTGGATCATACCCTCGTTGCCTACATGATTTCACTAAATTGCTCGGCYGTCTCCCACACGGCCCCGCCACTAATGGCAGGATGCACTTTAGGGAGGGAGCTGCAAGTGCAACACACCATTAGGGCAGCCCCAATGCCTCCAGTGAATTTCTTCCTCCAATTCTGGGAATTAGGATTCCACATCCAAACATCAAACCTGGAATACGKTTTTCTGCCATGTATGAGGAAAGCTGTGTAAATCTGTACGACATGGAAAGCTGCGCCTAAATTTGTATGGAATATCCTAAGCAGCAAATTGTAATGCACRCTACGCACAAAATTGAGATGTGATTTACATCATCCTGCCCATTTAACAATTACAACAGGGAAGCGCTGCTCTGAAGACAGCATAACAGTAATAAATCAGAAGCATTTTAGCCAATCTGCAGTAACAGCACTTAATAAGAGCACTTTGAGACACGACAGCTATTTCCCCAAAGCCTGCAGCATACTCGGAGCCTCTGCACGTCTTGMACGAAGACCTGAGCACAATCCAGAAGGTTCAAGTCAGCATCACTAAATTCYTTGGAATTCAAAGCCTAAATGTTGRTCTTTTGGTTATAGTAAAACCTCTTGCATTTGTTAGAAAGTCTGAGGGAAGCTGTACAAGATGCCTAGGACAGACTTCTCTCACCTGCTAAAAATCCTGGTGATGAATCCGCTCTGGTTTTGGGGTAGCACTGAGCTAAGTCTGCAAAACCTTGGGACTGACTCTCAGACTTGCCATTTCCCTCCAGCATCTTTACTGGCCTAAGAAAAATCATTTTATCTCCCCATGTGCTAAGTCTTGTAAGAATCATCCTAAAACTCTGCCCACAGACAGGAGCCAACCAGAACGTAATTGTATTGATTTCAGGGCGCTCAGAATCCACTTGATAAGAGAAAAGCTTTAAAAAAAATGACTACACTATATAAAAACTTTAACCATTTCTAGATTACACATTCAATTAGAGTTACACATAAAAACAGTCATGCTGGCAAAGTCCCACTCTGGCAGAAACACTAAAAACTGCGTTTCTTTTCTATCAGATGTCTGATGTCTACGAAAACAAAGTGCTTACCAAGGGGGAAAAATAAATAAAAGTCTGACATGTGCACACTCTTCCTCATTACCCAGAATTACTTCTCAAAGGTTTATGTCCAAAAGTTATACACTTTTTTTATAAGCTGTTCTTTCCTTTGATTTTTATGGGAGGCACCATGCTACCACTGTTTCCAAAGAGAGGTCATCAGTGGAAGAAACGGATTTATAGAATCATTATTCTCCTTGAACTCAATATTGTGAAGTATCTTGCTGCTTTTTAAGCCTAARTTATTCTGACTTGCATGCTGATAGCCATGCTGCAAAATAATATCTAGTTCACAAGATATTATTTTACATTTCAAAGATATTATTTTACATTTGTTTATACAAATGAGTTCAAGTGATTGTTTTAAACAAACGGATCGAGAGGGGGATAAACACACACCAAAAAAAGAGCAAAAAAATGCAGTATTGAAAAGATAATTCATCATATAGGAAGATGCAGATTTTCCAATTGAATATGGCTGCTTTCAAGCCCCACTCTTTTGTGGCACTTTGAAGACTGGACTCGAAATATCAGTGACTTCCCATRGGGATGCAGGCTAGTAATCCACTAATAGCAATTCTTTCTAACTCAGAGCTGCCCCTACTGTAGCACAGTATGACTGCTTTGTGAAGTAATGCTCAAAGGGAAAAAGGAGCTACATATTTCCGCACTGAAGCTCTTCAATATTCCACCCACTAGTTTACAGCACCAGTAGATGAAAACRGTTTGCAAAAGATTAAGCTCACTCTTTAACCTCCTAACACTATGGGACGCAACATGCTGGAGTCCTGGAGATTAAAGGCAGTACATTGCAAGTGGATGAGCGCTTTTTAGATTAGAAATATAGATAACAAAACCAAGAAAAGGGGATTGTAACTGCTTCATTATAGCTATTATCCACTGGCATAAAAGCATGACTTCAACACCTTTCTTGATTTTTTGGAATAACTGCACCTCATGGTTTCTGAAGCTGACAGGAGCTGAAAGGAGGCTTACAGAAACTTTCTGAAGCCAGAGGGCCTTCTGAGTCTGCCAAAAAATACCAGAGAACTGAGTGAGCTCGAACAAAGTGTTTATCACGTTCATAGCTGGCATTTTAAACTGCTCTGGACAAAAGTTCTTGCCCACGCTAGTTGTGTCCCTCTTCCTTTAGCTGTGATGCACTCAGAGTACCTGCCCAGCACTATCCACCTGCTCCCAGAAAGGATGTGCACAGCAAGACACCTTGGTCCTTAGTGCRGGCTGTCAGAGGGAGAAGTTACAGCTGCAGATTAACCAGAGCAAATGCACTGGTTTAGGCAGAAGAGAGTCTATTTTWAAATCTGCCATCAGGTCTTTAGCAACTACTGCACAGAAACTTTCTAACCCAGTYGTAAGCCAACTACAGATAACATGGTCATTTCCTTGTGCTCTCTTTATCCTATGACATGATCTTGCTGAACTTTGGTGAGCCTCAAATTACACATATTAGTCATGTACACAGTAATCTTTCCATTGAGCACGTGCAATCAGTTTGCCTTCAAACTGGGCAAAGCTACTCTACTTTCAGARAGGTGTCAGTGAAGAGCTGCAGGAGATGTGCAGCTACAGCAGCCAGCAGAGACCCAAAGGAAATTTGTCCTTTGCTTTGCCTTGGATCTGGCAAAAACAGAACCACAGARGTTTCAATGAAACCTTTTCCAACATAACTTCAGACTTCAACAAATGCTTAACATCCATTTCTAATACAAGTTGCTGTAATTCCACTTGATTTAATAAAACTTGGGTATAGCATTCAAAGGAAAATGAATACCTTTTCATTCTTATTTTCTTTGTCTGCATCCTGTGCTTTGGTCCCCTTAGGCTGCACAGCAGAAGCCACCTGAAAACATAATGCATATGTTGTGCATACTAAAAAGAGCATTTCAGTTACAAAGCAAACACCAAAAGAATTAGGTAATGACAACAATGAAGATTCCCAGCATGGCCTTCATTTTGCCCAGTGTAGAAGACCATCATAACACAGTCTTTAAATTACTTGCTTTTAAGGAAATTAGAAACATTTGGTATTTCTTTTAGGGCTCACTGTTTGATGTCTGACCCCATCTCTCCATTCAATAAAATACTAGTCTGAAGTTAACTTACGAAGGTGCATACTTGATACAGAACACAATAAAGACTTCTGAATAAGTGTCAGTTCTTTAAACAGAGTTGAATACTATGTTTTAGAAAGTAAAAATCAAATGAGCAAGTGTCAGACTATCATATTTTTATTGCTCAAAAAGACATACAGTAGAAAGAAATTATTTGGAAAAAAAGCATGGATTGTAGTTCATTACGAAAACAGTTAAAAAGACTATGAAAACATCACTCTAGAATGATTAATCAGRAACAATCATGTGGCTGCCCAAAGCCAACAGCAGAAATTTCTCAAACAAAAGCTGCACTGCAAGCAGTCCAGAGCTCCCATGTGAAATCATTTCTCTACTAACCTTAGTACTTCAAATTCCTAATAAATATCTCAATCTCCATCTGTTACCTACTGAGGCAGGAAAGAGACTCACATCCCTGCTGATGAACATCATACAGAAAAGTGCATGCTTAGCCACTGCATAATATTCTTCTCTAACGCTCTTTATCCTTACAAGGAGAAACATCTTTTCTTAATGCATTTGCACTACTGCAGGTACTTGACCTATAGCTGAATCACTCTTCTAGCAGCACCCTGTCTTGGTGAACAGCAGCTGCGCGCACTTAGTTGTGGTTGCTCCACCTCAGCCTTCACACAGCCAAACACCAGAATATCCAGTATTCCAGTTTTCCTTAGATCCCTTTTGATTGCCGAGGTAAGTAAGCTTCAGAGAGGCAGTCAAACATTCCAATGTTATGGTGAATTTATTTTATTTTTTTTTTCCTCCTTATCTTCTGTAAAAGGTCAAATACAGAAATGGAGCCAACTCAGATAGTCCCACTGCRATTTCTGCCCTCCCTGTCTCTGCAAGCCTCCTCCCCAGGGGGAAGTACTCTCACCTACATGCTTGCATTCAAATTTTAGAGAATATTGTTAGTTGTGAAATGCAAAATAAAACACACAGGTCAAGTACACGTGGCAGACCTAAATCACCACCCATTCAATATACTTATTTACAAATACAAAATTCACCATTTAGGTCTATTAGATTTACACCTGAGAACCAAAGTTTAGAATCAGACCAAAAAGATAACTGCAGGTCCATAAGCAACAAGAAAGGAGGGATATAAATTAGAAAAATCTTGCTGGAAAAAGTGTAGCCAAGCTTAAGATATTTATCATACATTTATTAATTTCTGGAATAAAAATAGAAAAACTCACTTTTGGCATGTTGGACAAGCTCTGGACGACAAACACAACAGGATTCCCTGCATTCTTGATAGCTTCTACTGCTTCCTCATGTGTGGCRTTTTGCAAGTCCACTCCAGAAACCTAACAAACAATTTATTTTTTATTAGAGAGTTTCTCTCTCGCACAGAGTCACTAGAAGAAGTCACACTCTTTCAGATCAGGGCATCACAGTAAGGTACCAAAAGCAGTCAAAAGAAATGATGTTAAAAGTATTTTTCTATGATGCTTTAAGAAAAAGCATCTTACTTGGTGTTAACAGCTAAAGAGAGGCTGCATATTTCCCAAAGCAATTTTTCTAGATAAAAAAATAAGGAATAAGACTTGTCAGATAGTGTTAGACTCAACATGCCTTCTTCAGGTTTAGCGCATTTATAAGATAAATCTGTTTTGAAACTGTTCTTCAAAATATCACATGCTAGAACAGCACTGTCAGCCTGGGAACCCCCAGACCAGGAAAATTCCTTTGGAGCAAGCAAAAATCAACATCGAGCCAGAGGTGACAGCATTCCCAGAAATGCCATTCCCTAAGTAGATACCCCAAATTATCTACTAGAACCAGGGATTTCCCTCAAACAGTAGTTAACCAGACCATCAGCTACTCCAAACCACACTCCAAATAACAGTCCAAACTGCAGTATGAAGAGTCTATGCAAACAATGCTACTTTAAACAAAGTACTTATTCTTCACTTAAATGGACAGAATGGCATTTTTTGTTTAAGCATTAGAAACCAGGACCTAACCTATCTTTTCCTAATAAACAAGAGGATCTTAAAAACTCTCTGTATTAGGACCTGGAATGAAAAGTACTGGAGGAATTTAATTTGGTTTTCCAGACACATCACCATAAAACACTTCACGAAGCTGTGGCAGTATTTTGTCYCTCCCACCCCAAAGCTATCTCAGTCAATCTTTATTTCTTTAAAAAAGAAAAAGTACCTCAAGTATTTTATCTCCAGTTTTTAAAGCCCTTGTTCTTCCTGCTGGGCTGTCTTCCAAGACATGTTTGATAAAGATCCCTTTAAGTTCCTCTCCATTCTTCAGGCGCTTTATGACAGTTTGTCCACCAACAATACTGATTCCAAGAGACACGTGAGGGTCTCGAAAGATTTCAACGCTGAAAAACGCATGCAATAGTTTAACAGCTTGAAATAACTTTTGAAGCTATTAAATGCAGAGCCTTAAACAAATGTGAGCTTTTGGTCTTTCAAGAAGATTTGACAGTAAATGGATAAAGCAGATRCACAAGAATGGTTTAAAAAGAAGGTGTTTCTTTATCCCGAGGTGACCTTACCCTACAAAAACAACAGAAACACAAGACCACTGCCCTCCCGATAAGTTYGTGCTTTAGAGCAAGTCCAGGCAAACAGGTGGGTCTGGAAGTAAATGAACTCAGTCTCTTCCACAGAAGAAAAGACATAAGGCAAATGAGAAATAGGTCAAGTATATCAACATACGTCCGTGGTGGTCCCCAATGGCTGAAGTTGGGAGTTTCTTCTCCTTCTCCTTCTTCTCTCTCAGGTAACTCACTAATTGGGAGCAGAGGGAGGGAAGGAATACAAAATAGAGAGTCATCACACCTGTCAGGTCACAATTCCTTTCACATTTGTATCTGGCACTATGACAGCAATGCCTCACACCACCCTGTTTAAATCTACTACTTTAACTCATTCTAAATGGCTATTCAAACTATGTTTACTTACTAATTAATCTGCTGTGATTCTTCTAGAGTGATACACAGATGTTAAAAAAGGCCAGCTGACCAGAAAGCCAAATGTGATACAATTGGGAGAACAGATTCTGTGCAGTCCACTAAACACCCCAGAGTGCATAGTAATTAAACCATATATTACTCAAGAAATAGGAAATTTCTTGAAGAAATTTCCACAAGAAGTTTCAAAGAACATACCTTTGCAGAGATTTTCTGCAGATCCTGAAAGCTGTAAACACAACCCTTACATTGCAAAAAAACAAAACTGGATGTTGTGCTGGCAAAATAATCCCTTCTTATTCATTGAGCTGCTTTCACTCAGAATTACAGGATACTTGACGTATGTAGCAAGTATTTATTACCTCTGCCAGCTCAAGGCTTCTCAGCAGCACAGGCAAAACATACTTTTTCCTGCATAGGCCTGTGAGCCACAAGTAAACTGCCATCTCCAAAGGACGAGGGGGGAAAAACAAAGGAAAGGGGAAAAGACAGAGCTGTGACAAGGAGCTAATGGCAGAGCTCTCAGCAGGAAGGACCATTACCACTGCTCCATGCAACTTTCCTCCACCACATCCCTTCTTCTGGCTCTCCACGCAGCCAGGCATAAGGGAAGCAGGTGGCAGAGCCACAGGCACTTTTCTGTCCTCAGTGCTCAGGGAGAAGAAATGTGGCAAGTAGAAATTCAGAACAAGCTGCAGAATTCARCAACTTGTGCAGAAGACAGAGGACTAGCCACTACCAACGCACACCTGCAGCTTCACACAGCGTCTAACAACTGATCAGTAAAGCAGGAAACAAACTGAGAGGATAACTGAAAACTACCTGAAAGTTGAAATCCTTTCTCTGTACCTGTACAATGCTGTTCTAGATTGAGGTAAGGCAGTTCCCCTTCCATATTCCTGATTCTTAGAAACAATAGAATTGTCTTCTTTTAGTTCCTTTTCAGTCGCTTCTGGATCAACAGGAAGGGCAGGTACCTTTGAGTCAAACTGAAGCTTTGTGCCTGAAGAAGAAAAGGTAGAGATGTAAACATCTGCTGCTTCTGTGCCTGCACCTCACAATGCACCTTGGAAATAAGCCTCTTAGCTCGCCTTGCTCCAGGTATGGGTGTTGCATGATGATCAATGGTGATCAAGAGACTTAGAGATACAAAACATACCTTTTTGTAGAAAGTTTAAACAACACTAACCACTTTTTTATATCATCTTGCTTCTGACATACCTGCTGACRTATCTACTCAGGCAGGAACAGAAAACACCAAATCTTTGTGGAACACAGACAGCTGAGGTACACGAGAAATGATTCCCACAGAAACGCACAATTAGGAACACCAAAGTCATTCCCTCATTCCACATGCAAAGRGAACACTGCAAGCAAACCCATGCTCCAGCATAGCAGCACAGCACACTGGGGAAAATAGATGTCATTTTGGTGCCATAAATATTAACATTAATTAAGCCACCACAGCTCCCTGCTAGAGTCATCAGTGTACCAGTGTGGCTTACACACCCAACAGCATGAGATATTTGGGTGACAAAGAAAGGGAAAAAACAAAACACAAAACCAACCTCCTCTCTCCCAACAAGCAAGTGCAATCTCAGGCAGGTTCATAAATTAGTCCCTGGATAGTGTACTAAATTCCAACTGTTAATTTAGGGAAAAAATTAATTAGGCCCTGAAGTAATGGCTCAAAATATGTATGTCAATGTAATGAAACATCACCAATCCAGATCAGAACTGAAGAAAAGGCTTGTTAAAATTTCCATCCCAACCTCTTCTCCCTCCCTCTCCAAGAAATCACTTGGAGCATCAGCCTGTTTGCTACCGTTCCTACTGCCTGACCAGGTTGCTCCCTGCTCCAAGTGAGGCAGGCAGCAGAAAGCTAAAACACAGGCAGCCTACAGGACTGCTTCAGATCCAGCAAGGAAAATCTTTGTGCACAGGGACAATAATCCAAATGCCTTCAGAGGCAGCATGGACACTAAGTCAGAGTTCAGTGATCAGGATGGAGATTCCTGAGCACAAAATGCCACCACAGAAACCCCTTACTGAAGGTTACAGAGCCCTTGGATCAGGTTGTCCAGAAAGGTAAAGTCTCCTTCCCTGGAGATCTTCARATCCCACCTGGATCAGATCCTATGCAACATGCTCTAATTTACCCTATGGGTGCAGGGGGGTTGGACTAGATCATGTCTGAAGGTCCCCTCCAGTCTTAATCATTCAGTGATACAAAAGCATGATACAGCACAATCACCTACCATTGAGTTCACTGCAAATGCTGGTAGTGGTGGAACTACCCCGTGAGCCTTTAGCATTCCCCCTCCCCACAGCCTATCACTATTATTATTTTAAGTATGAAAACCTACAGAACCAGGAGTGAAATGTGATGAAAGCCAAATTCCTGAAAGAAATAGCCATGAGCTATTTTGCTTAGGTATATAGTCCACTGGGGACATGGCTACACACCAATTCTCCACTAATAGTGGAAAGCAAAGCCCTGCAGCTGCAGCCACTTTTCCCTGTTATTGGGGCAATGGTAGGGCAATATCTGGAGGCAGAAGCAGGATCATGAAGCTGGAATCTGTTTGAAGCTCAACTGCCTTGAGTCTGTAGATCTCTTCATTTGAATATTATCTCATTCAAAAGATTGAACACAAATTTGTAGTTTGGTATTAAAGCTACATTTTCTAAATAAGAAATTAAAATGTAAGAAAAAGCTTCTTACAAACCTAAATCCATCTTGTTCTTTGCTCCCGGCTGCATAATTTCAGTATCAAAAATGCTTGTCTGATAGCTGCTGTCTGCTGTGGTTCCAGAAGATCTTGAACTTACACTTGCATTTTCTTCATACTGCATGGATAAGAAAAGGCAATCACAGTTAGAAAACACCAGCAGTATTTCATACAAGTGTGGATTTTACAGCAAATACACAGATTTTCTGAGGTACATTTATATTTATTTACTCAGGTAACTAGGAAATGCTAAGTGCTCATCTAAGCACTGTATCGAAGAGAGGTGTGAAAAATAGTATGAACAACTACAGAATAAAACAATCATCACATCTTTTTACATGTCTTTAATCCAGACAAGAATTTATTGACTTGCTCATCTGTTGTTTTTCAGTGACAAACATATGGATTGCATATTGGGTACTGTAGCATAAAAGTGGCACTTGAAACCACATTTTACCCTATTTTTATATATAGGGTAAAATATAGTGCAGAAGGGGACAAAACAGGCAATCTTGAAATTGTTGGTGGCTGTGATTTTAAATTCATTTTTGTTTCTGTTTCTTCATATAAAAGCATTCCCCTCAGAAGCTGCTGCACCGAAAGCCATTATCATCACTTTTTTTGTTTAGCAAGTGAATGAACAAAGACTCAAAAGGGGGGAAAAAAAAAATCTCGGAGCACTTGAGGAGGATGCATAAATAAGAGTTTGGCAATATCCCCAAAGCTATCTCTGCTTCTGCTCCTTTATCCACCAGTATCCTTGTTACAATTGCTTCCCCTGTATCATTTTGTGCTCAATTGCAGTATCATCTGGCTCATRGAATTGATCAGGATTAAAAATAAGGAGGAAAACAGGAGCTTCTTTCACTGTCTTTGTTGCTGAAGCCTCTGGATTATTACATCCGTGACCTGACCTAACCTTCTGCTATTACTGAAACACATCAAATTAGCACAGCTTGCAAAAAAGGAATGAGTCAGAAGTCAGAGATGGGGAAAATGACCCAAGTGCAGGATGTCTGTAACTACGCAGATCAGGGCGTGTATCATTCGAGCACTTAAATACACAGACACCAAGGAACTGAGAGAGCCTTCCCTAATGTTATAACAGGACCTTCTGTAGAACAGCAATCAAAATGCAACTCTGTACAAGAACAGTTGGAGGTAGTCAGTTCTAACCTACTGATTACACAAGAGAAGCTCATTACAGATTTTAGTGCTTGACAGGTAGGTCCTCATGGTCAGGATATGRCACTGAGACTCCCCAGTTTTCCTTACCGCCAGCTCTTTATTGAGGGGATATTCCAGAGACTGTTTTTGACTGAAGTCAACACCAGATCTTATGTCTTGCATTGTATGCATCTCAAGTTTCTTTGCCCATTGCTCTGTAGAGCCAAGGTCTTCTGAAGTTGCCTTCTGTCCACTAGACACGTCGTATTTCATGAAGTCAGAATCTACTTCATACTCGTCATCTACCAACATCTCCCGCTCTTCATCTACTTCTGTTCTAGGTTTCAGAAATTCATGCATTTCCCAGGACTCCTTCTCGTACTCCATATCCTTTTGAGGAAGCTGAAATGACCTTCCTAAATCCAAAATTGGATCATCAACAAGCTCTTCTTTAAAAGGTGTTTCATCTCTGAAGCCCTGTGCAAAACATTACAGTAATACAGATTTCACGTTATGGTTCCTTCCAACTCTTTTGAAGTCATTTTAGCCTAGGCCTTAGATGTCCTATGTCATTTTGAATCACCCTCACTCAATCCAACATCAAGGCGGCCCAAGGAACTGGAGAGAGGAAGGGCTAATTCCTGCTGCCTGTCTCATATCCCTGCTGTTATCAATAGAAGAATGCTCAGTTTTCCACTTACTTCACAGTGCAGAGCAAGGCAGGATAGAGCCAAAAAAAAAGGTCTTCAAATCCAACGCCCAAGAGACCTTGCCCAAGGATTTGGCCCATTCCTCCCCAGTTTCACACCATCTTTTCTCCTAAACCAGATGAGGTGGCTCCTGAGCAAGCCCGCCTCCAGCTTGCCCCTGCGCARTTTTCCCGCAGCGCTGCACCGTGCACAGCTCCCACAGGTCTGACACGAACACAGCACAACCCTTTCCTTGCTGAAGGTCACCACGGAGGTGTTCCCAAACCTGCCTGCCGGGCACTGGGCACCCACACAAAGCTACGTATTCAGTGGTACCAATTCCAAGTGTTTGATTTGTCCTTCCTGCCCCTTCCCAGACTCCCCAAGTTGCTTCGCTCTTTCCAACCCTTGYACCAGGATTCTGTTTGGTTAGGTTTGCATGCAGCCCAAATCAGAAAAGAAGAGGCAGGCAAGCGCAGCAGCAACAAGGCAGCAGCCTTGGCCAGCACAAGCACAGAACATTAGCAATCCAGAAGTTACCACATTTTTTCCAAGGCATTAAATATTCCTTTAATGCATCTGCCCTCTTGTCTTCCATATGAAAAAGTACCCGGTSTGAAGAGCCTCATTTCACTGCAGCGGCACCGTTCCCCAAGCGCTGCTCTTGTGAGAGGCACCAACTCCAGCGTTATATAAAGGAGTTGCCTGAGCTCAGAGACCACGCAGCAATTTGTATCCCCCATCTCCTGATACAGCACTTAGCTTTGGGTAATCACACACTGCTGCACTGCAGTAGCAGACGCTACCAACGGCGTGGAGAGCACCGCAAATATGACAGTAGACTCCACATTGCAGCAAGCATTCAAGTTCCTATATATTTTTTCTAAAAAAGACCACATAGCCTTCTTTTGTCAGCACTACGGCACAGCATAATGGTGCAAGTCATCGTGACGCACCGTTCTTGGCGCTTATATGAGTGGATAGGATAATAAATGAATGGAAATTTTATATCATCTCTCTAAGTTACTATAAGAGGCATGGTATATAAGGCAAAACACAGGCAAATACCTCTTCTTTATTTTACAAAAACCAACCAGTCTAGCCTCCACATTTAGCAGGTCTTCTAAACAAAACATTATTTAAAGAAAATACTTAAAATAATAGCATTAGCTTTGTTTTATGAAGTAGAGAAGCTATTCAGGCTGGCAGAGGACAACTGATTCTTAAGGAACACTCCCTACCTCTACCACATTATACTGCTTGTCTTGGTCATTTAATTATTGCTTCAGTCTTAAAGATTGGTTTGTGTTTAAGATCAGTTTGTGTTTAAAGACAGGTAAACAGGTTTAAGAAGTTGAATACGAAATCCAGAATTTATCACCACGTTGCAGTTCTGGATTATCTTCACTAATTTTCAGTTTAAAAAGAATATAGTTAACAAGATGAATTCATTCATGTTTGCAAAGCATTTTGAATTTCTATCTGCTCTCAAAAGATCCACATCTCATCACATACAGATCAGCATTGCAATGGTATTGCCTATTACCCTCCAAGTTTCTCACTACCCTCAGTGCCTTAGCTTCCCATAATAAACAGATTACTCAAAAATATGAGAGTAATTGAGAAAGAGATTAAAGAAATTACTCAAGAGCACATGGCAAGTCTATGAAGAACAGATTTAAAGCTTGCATTGTGCATTGGATTTTATTTTTTGCTTCATTGCATGTGTTCTGCTTCCACATTTTACTTTCTTCCAAAAACCAAAGGAAGAAAATAAGAGAGAAAAAAAGGTTACTAGTAATGTAGCATTCCCATTTCATATCCAAGGTAACCTAAGGTATTTTAACAATATAATAAATTTAATAAAGCAGCCCAGGAACTGCATCTGTAAGTACCATTTTGTGTTCCCAGCACAATTAGCCATTAGAGCCTACTTTAGGTGGGAATCCTAACCAGACTACCAAATTCATCACAGATTCAAAACTGAGCCCCATCCAAAACTGAAGTCTTTTCTGAAGGCGGCCCTATTTTCTGACTTAAAGATTGTATTTGCTGCCCCTATAAGCTTAAGCTGAACCAAAAAAAGTAATCAAATACCTGTGGTGCTTCAAGTATTATTGAGAAATTATCTACTGATGGTTCTGGAGATCTAGTGGTGGTTTTAATATTGCTGGGATCCATGTTGCATGTGTCATCTTTGCTTTCTCCCTAAGAAAGGCAATAAGAAAGGTAAGTCAGGAAACACACCAAAAACATCCCACATTGTCAAAATAACTAGAGAGAAGCAGCAGTTATAAAAGAGGAGAAAAATTAAATGAAAGGTCCCAGAAATAGAGGAGGTAAAGAAAATAGTTTTTATTCTTTTAAAACACTAGCACATACCTAGTAAAAATAAAGAAATATAGGACAGGAAGACATATACAAGGATATGAACATTAAAACTATTCTTTCTTTAAAAAGAGAAGAGAATGTATTTAACAACCTTCCCTAATAGCATTCCTATTTCATCACTCCTTTATCAGTTTGAATTACAAGCACTTTCTATTAGATGGTGCTTTACTTTAATTAATTTTGCCTGGGTGCCCTTGATGAACAATGCAGCAGTGTTCCCAGGTAAACTACTGTCTGCTCCAAAGTCCTGCGTCCAGAAAAAGGAAATTGCACTTGAATTTACAGTCTTGACCTCAGACAGATTAAGTTTCTTTGATGTCAGTGGAACTTYAGCAATTGCTTTACATCGTCTTGGAGAGAAATGGCTTTGGCACATATTTAAATGATTCGCCAAACTGCTGGAACCACAATGCAACCGTGTGTCTGGCCAGTGCCCATCCAGCTTTGCCCAGACACATCCTCTAATCCACTTGCTTGTTCTTTCAGGAAGAATTTGAGAACTCTGGTTTTACAGTCAGACCAGGACATACAGCTGCCCATCCTGACATTTTCAGCTGTCCAGAGTTTTGTGTGGTTATAAAGAGTGTGTATTGCAACTTCTCTGCTTTCCACATGCATGCGTACTTCTGCCCTGAATTTCCCAGAAAATACAGCAATACTGTCAAAGTTCATCACAGAATAAGATGGAAAAAAAAAAWAAAATCAGCCCTTACCACCAAAGGTTTGCAGATTCCAAGAGAAACTGTACCTGGTGGTACAGATTTCAACACTTCCACTGCCTCTGCTAAAGTGGCTCTGTCCAAAGACTTGTCATTTACAAAAACCAAGCGGTCACCTGGTAGAAGTTCCCCTCCACGCTCAGCTACTCCACCTGCCACCAAAGAGCTGATCACAATGGCTGTTCTCATGGGATCCAAGGGATCCTAGGAAAAGAAGGAAAAGAAAAAAAACAGCCCCACCAACAAAAAGGTGGTTTGTTTATTGTTTATTTGGAATATATACAAAGCAATCAAACATTCTTTGTTTTATGCTACCAAATTGAACCTTGCCAAGACATTCAAAAAGACAGTCTAATACAGTTAAGCCTTACAGTTTTTAAAAAAAGAAGGCTTAGGACGATACTCTCTTGCTTGACTAGATGATCAGCAAATTTAGCTTCCAATGCTGCCTGATTCCCTCCTCTAGCCTCTTCTTACGTACAGGAGAACGGCCAGGTCAGTCTATAGACAGAAAAACGTACGGTGGCTTCTGATTCTTCCAGAATCCTCCGACTACCCTGGTACTACCCATATAGTACTACATGAAATAATCATGGTGCATGTAACGCAAGAGCTTCATATCRGCAAAATTTGTGTTAAACAGTAATACCTCTAAAAGCAGTTTTAATGAAATAGAAGTAGACCTTTACTAAGATATTGCAGTATTCCTCTATTTTATAAATTACGCAGATTTTAAAAGACATGCTCTCCACGCCATGGAGCTGCCCCCAGTGGAGAATACAGAGGAGAGAGAGAAAAGAGTCAGCAATGATGAAAACAAATGTGACAAAGACAAAAAGAAAAAAAMCAAAATATACTTTACACACTGGAGAGACTGTAAACTGATATGAAGATATTCACCCCGCTTAGATTTTTTCCTAACATTTACCTTTGCACTGTATCATGTATCATTGTTATCAAATATTCGACCATTACATTTAAAAATCCATCCTCAATGCAATAAAATGATCAAAATTTATTATATAGTGGCTGAAAGATACACAAAAATATATGGTCGGGTTATTTTTCTAGGATTAAAACTACCCTTTCTCTCCCTTACTAAGGGCTCATAAAGTTTGTAAGTGCTCCTGGTATGCACTGTTTTCAACTGCATAATAATATATTATTTTTCCCTCAGGACTTGCATCTCATTCAGGCCATGGGAGGGATCAAAAAAGGGCAAAACTCAACTCCAAGACCACCATGAATTCAGCACCTCAGTGTTGACTTGAAAACAGGAAAGCTTTTTAACTCTTTGTTTTTATGCAACTATACATTGCTTTCCAAATGAACTTCCAAGTATGTGCAAACATATGAGGCACTGAATGAAGCATCTGTGAGTGCCCCAAATCAGTGAAGATTAAATTAGAGGTCAGTAGGAAGAAAAATGCTGAAAATGAAGGCCAATATCATATATTAGTAACAATTCTCTCTTATTCTGCTGATTTAGCTTTGAAGAGCTGAACGGTGGAGCTGTAAACAGTCTCTRCTGCCCTTTGTGTACAAACAGTGGTGGCTTTGCCTGCCCGTCCCGACGGAGCCACRTGCCCAAGCCTCCCCATGACAGCTGCCCACAGAACAAATACTCTATTTGACACAGACTTTAGGGATTTTTAGATTTTTTGGTTCTGTTTTGGTGCAAAATAAACACAAACTTTTGCACTTCAAGGAAGTAAGGCRGTATCTGTTAGGAAGGCTTTGCTAGGCTCAGCTCAGCCAGCAAGTGCTCCTGACACGGCTTCATCTTGCCCTGCAAACAAGGTTTATGGTGGGTCCCTAAATGGGCAAACTGTCTCTCAGCAAAACTGCACCTTTGCTGACACTGCAGCATTAATACTATGATTTTTGCTGGCTTAGTTATACTGTCTAAAAGAAAAAAACCCACAACTCAGCACCCACAGCACTCGTACTTCCTGCTGCAGATGAGCAGCCAATAATTCACAAGTAAAACGCAGTGACTGAGAACATGGCAGAACCAAACCCAAATTCTTGTTCTATCTGATCCAAATTTTTTATTTTTTTAAATCTCACATCAGAATCCCTTACATAGGACACTAAAGTAGAATCTCACCATCAGCTTCTCCTGTGTGCCCCAGCCACAGTATTTCTAATAAACACCTTKCCTGTTTTCACTGAAATCAGATGACAGTTCAATCAAGTCTTASCGAAAATGTTCCAACCTGCTCTAATCTTCATGCTAAAATGGACAGGACAGAGATACTGCAAATATGCAGGGCTCCTATACAGTAAAGCCTCAACATCTCACATGCACAAGCATAAGCAACATGTTGGAATTGCCTTTTGAGGAGTTGTAAAAGAAAACTTCTTAAAAAAAAGGRCCATATTAAAAACTGTTGATCAGGCAAATGCCAGACAGGGGYCTCCTTTTACAGGCTCTAATTACACTGCTGTTTTCAAGCAGAGGGAGCTATTGTACAGGAAGAGAAGAGCAACGTACCCGACCCAGCGACACGGTTCAGTCCAGCAAGTGGAGCAGCGCTGCAGAAAAGCTCAGCCTTCCTCACAAGCAGTGGAATCACAGTGCGATTGTCACCAGGAATGCAATAAAAATCACTTTGGAAAATACAGATCTATGAAGTCTTAAGCTGTAATCATTAATAGATATTCTCTGCAAATTAGCAGAAGCTTTCACAGCTGCGCACTGCACCTTGCTTTCTTATTAAAATTAATGTTTTTTTGCTTTGGTTTTTTTTTTGGGGCGGGGGGAGCTTGTCTTAGGACTTTCCTCTGAACTAAATGAGCCCAGAAGAACGAGATCAGCTAAAATAAGACATCAAGCACTGAATTCATATAGTTACATCTTGTAAATAGGACTAGACCAGGTGCTTTGGCATTGTTTTTAAGAGGAGCCAGTGCTGGCAGCAGGCTGGTAAACAGGCAGTGACTCTCTAAAAGTGTCCAGAAGGGGTGTCCCRGGGCGCTTCAGGGGCCATGTCTACYTGAACTGAGCACCTGGCTCCATGTGAGGTTAGGACATGCACTGGTGGGGATCGCACATCCACCTTGAGCCTCCGGGCTCAATCRTCTCGGCTCGGGATAAACTGCAGGATAACAGTGATTTTTAGTCCCTAGCAGCAGGACCGGGTTTCAGCTGCTGCTTTGATGTAAAAGGCTCCTTTTCCTGAGTGGAATTTACAGACTGGGAGGAAAAAAAAGACCAAAAACACAGAATTAACATGTTGCTGTACAGGTATCCCAATGGATTATAAAAGGGACTCCACCTGAGTTTAAGGAATTTGGATCCTCTGCAGGATAGTGGATCGCAGCRGAGAGGGAACATGCACAGGTGTGGGGACAGTGCAGGGGCACCTCCACTCGAGACGGGCATCTTAAAATGGGCACGAACAGGGCTTGGTCTGTTCACAGAGAACTTAATTTTCACGTACAGCACCAAGGAATCCTGCAGGAGCAAGGAAGTTCCTAAAGTAACAGCACCAAAATGTAAAGCTACAAGAAGGCAAAACCTTCTTGCTCTTAAGTGCCAAGACAAGCCCTTTAAAAAAAAAGAAAAGAAAAAGGATTACATATCCAAAAATCGCCACTTATATAAGTGATCAAAGTTGACCATTGCAACGCACTCCCAGCAGCCCGGTACGTGGCCTCCCAGTAACCCTTTAAGGAACTCGTACGTTGTAGCTGTCGTCTTTCCCTTTGTGCTCGAGCCAGCCACAGAGTATATGAACTTGTTTAAAATAGTCACAATTTATTCACACTTAGCACACCATATATTTAACTGCACTGAACTGTGAGCTTTCCCCTCCCCCCTACCGCTCCTCATCAAAATGCACAAATGTTTCCTGGAGCCCAGGTGTCAAATTCTTCCCCATATTTTCAGAGCCTCGTTTGTTCTGGATTCGTTTAGCGCCGCAGAGTCAGGCAGGGGCCAGTGCAGTTGCAGCCTCTAGGCCGCCGGGATCCTGAGCCGTGCGCAGGCCCTAGCGAGGCTGAGCTCTGCGGCAGTGTGAGGGGCCGGCGAGCTGGGCTGCTCTGCTGCTCGCCGCCGCTTCAGCCAGGGCTTCCCACGCGCATCGCGCATCCACGTGTGGCTACTGGGCTTCCCTAGGATACAAAACTCGAAACTATCCGTGTCACACATCCCGGGAAATTAGACTCCTAAGCGCTGCCGCCTTCACCGGGTTATCGCCCCAGAGATTTCCGCCGGAGCCATCAGAGGGCACTGCAGGCCAGGAGCAGCTCCGGCCGCCGGCGCCTCTTCCCAGTCAGCCCCAGTTTGCCCAGGGTCCAGCCCTCACACACACCACAGGCGGCTCCCTCATGTCCATGGGAGCAGCTACCGCGTTTTCGGGGCGCTGCTTTTGTTTTCCTGTCCTAAAGGCCCGCACGAAAACGCAAGACGAAGCGGCGGGTGACTGACATTCACTGCACAAAGTCACTCTCACTTCGTTTCAGGCTATATTAGTTTTGGCAGCGCTTAAGATCTAAATTCAGCGAGCCCAACTTCCTAGAATATTTTAGCTCTCTTCAAGCTACAAACTGCCTGCTGCCACAAAAACACTCCTCTGAAAACACACTGCAAAAATAGCAAGGCAAAGAAGCCCAAAAGAAACAGTTTGAAACTTTTTTTCTGTACCAGTTTTGATTTATCTGAACAATTTTACAAGTGCCAATTTGTATGCTGCAGGTTTTTGCGAGAGAGCCAAAACAAACACATGTTGGAGCGCAGAGGTCAGAGTAACCCAGCTTCATTACATTTTGCATGGGACCACGTCCAGGTCTAACATACATATACATATTTAAAACTCTTCAGTTTGCAATCGAATAAGATACCAGACGGCAAGACTCCTACCGCTGCTTYAACAGAACACTGGTAACGAGGAACACACAACCTGAACAAAAGGAACGAAGACAAACACTAACATTTCTTTTCATCTTACTGCTAGGTGCCGTGCAGAGCTATGCTTTAAGTCATCTACCTACATGCACACAGTTGAGGGGAAAAAATCACTCAAAATACTCTCTCACGTCCTCATTTTAAGGCCTGCTCACTCCTCTCAAGAAGCCACCCTCCATGTACAGACCAGCAGCGCCAGCTGGATGCAAGAGCCAAAAAAAGTTGCCTACATCCTTCTGAAAGGCCCAGGAACCTCCCCACTGGAACAGGGTGGAAGGAAGAACAACCCTGCGGGCCAATTCCCTCCCTAAGGGGGCATCTTTTTAGCACCGAGTCAAGGTCCACAGCTTCTGTTGACCCACTCCAACCTGTTGAAGGGGGTCGGGTTAGGAATGGCCAGTGGAGAAGACAACCCAAACAGCATCCAGATGCACCAAAGAAWTAAGCTGCAATCTGACATGCTAAAGCAATACAAACCTTAATACAGAAGAGTATTCAAGGAAGAAGGCTGAACTTTGTGATGTAAAGCAAAGCACAGGAAATAAAGTGCAAGTATTTATTGATCTGCAGGGAAGGAACGAAGCAATGTATTTCAGAAGCTCTAGTGCTGCCAGCGTTAATCAAAACTTCTGGTGCTGGAAACGTCCGCAAAGGGAATCACAGAGACAGAAAGAAAACAGATGAAACATCCACAGCAGCCACACCCAAAGGTGCAAAGACAAATAATAGGGAAATAGGAGTGGGTGGGATAACGGTTTCCCACACTGGGCTTTCATCATCTGGGACCTGAAATGAAATGGGTCTTCACAGCAAGAATGAACAAGGCAGTCATGAATTGCTCAAGGCAGTGTAGGCCAGGCACAGCTGGCAAGCACTGCTCCACAAGCCTTCATCTCCTCAGGAAGCGGCATGGGCAGCAGATACGTGGGACTGAAGGGATGACCTAAGGCAAAGAAATGAAAAGGGGAAAAAAGAAAGAAAAAAAGAAATGGTAGTTTCAAAAGCTGTGCTGTACAGTGGACTTCGGTGCACATCACCATGTGKTCTCTGAGCATCTATGGTTTCAGCCACCAGTAAGGCTAAAGCCACAAAAGCGACATTAATTGGGTTCTCCTAACATCTTCCCTTCACACATKCCCACTCCACAGAAACATACAGGATGTTGGCTACAGGGAAAACCCACAGAGATTGAACACAAAATACAGGAAAATTGAGGAAATTCACTGTGTGGAGAGATAAAAGAAGGAATAGAGAAGTTTGGGAACAATGGAAAAACATATCAATGAGTCAAGGGAAAAAATATGAATGGTATCACCTATAACACTTACAGCCAGTGSCCTTAATGCACATTTTGAGTTTGGTCCACTTTCAAAGTCAAATAATCCCTCATCTAAGAAAACTGCCACGTAAGCCAAGCGGGCATTTCTACCAGTTTGCTTCGCTGACCTCAACACTCTTAACAGTGTATGGAAGTGCACACGTGTTTTCAGACAACTTAGACTTCTCTCTACAGAGAGCTGGCATCATAAACCACAAAGATGAATTATGGACAATTTTCTACAGCAARTATTCCTAAACAAAAGCATGGAGACAGGGTAGACCATTTTTGCAACACAGATTTGTGAAGAGTGACTTGGGATAAAGGTGACTTGCAATGCTATGGAGAACGGAGGAGATCCATAAGCAAAAGGGGTCCAGAATATTGCAAGGCAGCAGTGAAAGGCAGTGAGAGCAAAACTGAAAAGCTCCAAGTACAACAGCATTTGAATTCAGGGAGCAGCATTAAGAAAGCAGGAAACATCTTCCAAGAGTTTCCAGAATTCTTCATGCTCATCCACCAGCACCAACAYGCACCTCAAATTGCATCAGCATGGAAGTGGTGCAACAGATTCAGAGCTGCCGAGGCTGAGCTTTCAAACACTCATTGTTCTGCTATCTCCACAAGTTCACTGAAAAACTGGTACAGTATTTCCATCAGCAGCACTCCATAATTGAGTATTCCACCTCTCATGTACATAATCTCACCCTTTTTCAGGTTTTCGAAGTGTCTAGTAGAAAAACTAGCTGCAGTTTTGGCCCTTTAAATTCTCGCCTCCTTTTGCAGGCAGAAGACATCTGCAGAATAATAATGAATTTCTTTGGTTTGAGGTTTTTTGTTTTTATTAAAAGCTATTCTTTCTAGCAGGAAATGAAAAAGAGCAACCAGATTGGTAGATTTTGGGGGAATAGGGAAAACATTTCTAAAGGTTAATAATAATACTGCTTAGTATTTATTTCAAGGATATGCAACAAACCAAAGCAAAACAGATGTTTTAAGCAATGCTCCAATTTCTCTGCAAGCTGGGGTATTGACCATAACAATGGCTGTAACAGCTCACAAAAGATGGGGTCTGGAGAAGAGCCACCTACAGGCTATGACAGCCCCCTCTGGGCAGGAGATGCTTCCTACCTTCTCACCCAAAAACTCAGGCCGATGATCCTCAAAAGCCCAGCTCCAGGGCAGCCAACTCGAGCCCTGCTGTGACTTCCTGGATGCAAGTTCTTTAGCTTCCTTACTGGCCCTGCATATCTTCTCTGTATCTCATGCTGGGATACGCAGTCTCTTTGATTTCTTATTAAAGCGGTTGCTGGTACTGCTGTACTGATGTTTTGGAAGTCATGAACACCCTAGAAACTTTACCAGGAATGTGCTCAATCACATTCACCAGCTCTTCAGTCCTGAAAAGTAGTATTTAAGCTGAACTTGGAGAAAATTTTTCAAAAAGCTACAGTGAATTCAATTCCTGACACACTATCAAGAACTATTTTACAAATGAAGCAGCTTAATATGATATAAAGGATGCAGAACTTTCCCATAGAGGGGAAGCAGMAAATCCTCTGAGATGAGTACCAACACAGTTGGTACTGAGGCTTACACAACTTTGATGTTAATGAATGTGGATGGGTTGTAGAGATGGGAGAAAAGCTGCCTTTATCAGTTTTCCTAGTCCCAAGCTGATAGTCATTGTAAAACTGCTTTAATACAGCTGTGCAGCTTTTGCCAGTAAGCCACAGGTTTCCATCACATGATCAGGTAGAAATGTGCTCAACAAGGACATGAATATGCTGCTTTGTTCAAAATAAACTTACTGCAAGACAGACAAAGCTGAAATTATCACAAGAGGGCAAATGTTTAGCCAGCAACACGTCAAAGCATTCCAGCCCACATCTCACTAACGAACAAACCCCAGAAAAAAAAAATAGCTCCTTGGATATCACCTTTTATAAACAATAAGTCAGCTTTTTGGAAATCTACATCTGGAGCTTGTTTGTTTGGGGCACAAAGAGAAAAAAAAGGAAAGATATTTGGAGACATATGAATGGTTTTCGCTTCCTGTTGCAAATGGCTACGCAGTAACTAGGTTATGACAAAATAAAAGTACTACCCACACTCCCTGGGAGAAGGACAAAACACAACCTGCCAAACGTGAAGCAGCAAACAGCTTGGTTCAGTACCAAGACCAAATGGGCCGGTGATAACAAAGACAAGCTCAGGGATACGGCAGCTGTGCCGTCCCCATCGCTGGACTGTGTGAAGGGCACGGTGGGCAGCGGCCCGGGGACGCAGGCACCTTTCATGCTGTGCCATGCATGAGTCCCACGTGGAAGAACTTTTCCCACCTGCATGGACAGGCAGATACTCACCCCATGCTGGTGAGGGATGGTCGGGTGCAGGTGCCCCGTCCCACGGCCATGCCAGCCCTCAAGGCCACACTACCCCGGGGCTATGGGGAACCCGAACCCTACCCAGCCCCTCTGGTTGCAAGCACTTTAAAACAGATGCTTTAAAATACTCTGACTTCAAAGCACTGTAAATTAAGTTCCACATAAAGTCCATTCAGCTTTTTGTTTAATTTGATAAAAGCTCATCAGACCATTCAAGTTACCTTCTGGTCAATACTGCCTCAAGAAATCTGCAATTCAGCTACCTGTGGTTTTTCCAATATTTCTGTAAAACGTTGCTGACAGGGTCTGTTCAGCTGCACGCATCAGGTCTTGGCTAAACGCTGTTTCAGGACTGCTGAAAGTAGCTTTTATACCATTCTGATCATTTCGCTCTCTAAACGTCTCCATCTCGTGTGCTTTTCCCCCCGCCTCTCACTCTAACCCCCAGGGAGCACTGTTGTTTTTATACAACATTTCTCCTCTCTTTTAACCTACTGACACACCATGCCCTCTTCTGTTTTGCTTTCTTTCTAGTGAAAATAAAAGAAATACTGGTCTCACTAACAATATCTTGCCTCTTTCCTTGCTGGCTAGGAGGTTTAGCTCGAGGCTAGACAAAGTCCCTAATAAGYGAGATATTTTCACATCTACTGGCAGGGAACAAACACACACACCTAACACGGTCCCTTGCATCACCGACGATCCCCGAGTGCTTTGCAAACAGCAGAGCGGGTCCCTCATTCACCATCAAAACCCGCTTGCCGCTAAATGCGCCAGCAACACTACATAAAAGTTAGTTAAGAGGTGAAAAAGAGAGCAACTCCTCCAAGTGAAATTACAAGGAAATTAAGGGCAGGGGTGCCCGTTGCAGGGTGCAGGAGTTGGCTGCCCGAGCGAACAGCACACCTTTTTAATGGCCGGAGTGGGGACGGGCTCCCGCAGCACCGCGGCCGCGCACCCGCTTCATGCACGGCACCCAGCAACTTCACCATTCCTGAAGCACAATTAGATGGGAAAAAAAGAAAAAGGCATAAAAAGGAAAAAAAACCCCATTGTATACATAACAATCATCTGAAGCTGAGCATTATCCTGTAGGAATACAGCTCTTTTACAGCAAAAATGCTCAGCCCCCCTCTATTCCTGTAATCACCGCACAAATTTAACAAGGTCCTTCAAGGACCTTATTAAGAAGGCAGCTCTGCTCTGAGCGTTTAAACCTGTAAAGACAGAAAAAAAAAGATGACACAGGACAAAGTAGAAATACTATTGATTACACGTAATTGGGATAATTAATTTGTAATTAGTTCATTAAAATATATAGACATTGGAATTATGTTTGTACATTTCTGGGAATATCCTGCAAGTCATCTGGGATATGCCTATCATTTATGTGAGAGATGAAACATTATTAGAAAGACAGACCATTAAAAATTAATAAGGCAGAGTAATAATTTCTCGACCTCAGCATTCAGTTTTCTAAGTACTCCAGTTCCTACTTGACATCACCACAAGTTTTTACTAACACTGTTTTTCAGAGCACGGCAACATTTCAGACAATTGAGGTTGGACCCAAACACAGTTTTGGAGAAAACAAGATGATTGATGCTCTATGTGTTCTTATAACGAGAACGTTCAGCATCATGTCTAATTCCATCATTAAGACTAACAGAGAAAAGTAAAAAGCCTCATGCTTTCCACACAAACAGCACACATTAATGGAAAGCAGGGGGGAGAAGGTTGCAGGGCACCCTGTCCACAGCCTGTTCCCTAATTGCTTAACATTCCTTCCCTGTTGCAGAGCATCTGGCTTTGATCAGTGCCATGACAGCCCCGACTGCCCCACGGCTCCGGGAGCCGGATTTCAGGGGTCCTCAAGCACTGCAGATAGCACAAGAAGGGACCGAGACGGGCTGGTGTACCCTGGTACTGCAGTAACATTTCTGAGGTGTTATCACACCTTGATGGAGGCCGGAGATAAGATGTTGTAACAGTGCATCAGTTATCCCTCCTGCAGTGTTACTTTAAATATTTCCAGCAGAATTTCCGAAGTTCCATTTCAATCAAAAGCTCCAAACAGATTCGGATCTTAAAAGCCTGGAGGAATAGTCACATCACCCCAAGTTGGCTACTCAGTGCTGAAGCCCCCTGAGCTTCTGCAACARGCAGCACAGGAAGAGAGAGGCTCTCGCAAGGGCACTCGGAGCCCCGGGGCTTCTCCCCTGCTCCCATCACCTCTTTCCAAGTCTTCTGCTCCCGCTGGCTCTGCCATCAACTCCAAAGGGAGGCTCCGGAGACAGGTCCCTCACCAAGGCACCGTGTTTGCACGTGTGAAGCCATGCCGGGCAAATATCCTTCTTTATTTCGAGTAACCACATGAATGTTCCTCTTTTATGAATAGTGCCTATAAGGTTCAAGCAGTGTATTTTTTGCCCTTATAATTTTTCCCCACTACAAAATAAAGATAAATGGCTAAAAAAATTCATTTTTTTTCTAAAAAAACAGGATAAAAGTGCAAAAGAAAAGTAGAAAACAGTTATGTGTGCAGGTCCTTTAAACTACAAATTCACTAGAATTTTGTGCCTTTTGGTAARGCCTGCTTTAAGAATTCTACACAATCTCACCCCAATTCTGCATTAATTAGTTAATTAATTCTGCATTTCCCATCCCAATTAAGTGGAAACAGTTATCCATTATCTTTGCTGTGCCCTCAAGAATGGGATGGAGTTATTTACACACAGCTACAGATATCTCTTTACAAAAACTAATCTGCACATGATAAAAGTGTAAGGGATCTAAGAGGCAAATCCCAAACAAAGAGCATACTTTATACATAAATTTCTTGAAATTATAAAGATCTGAGTTTAAGTGGTTTACCACTCATTTAGAATTGATTAGAATCTATTTAAATTTAGCTGAAAGTATCACAACATTGCTCATGTATTTGCATCTGCTACTAAGTAAATAAAAAGCCTGTTATTAAAGCCTTCATTAATTCTGATTATACGAGAACTTAAAAGCAAATCTGAGTATTACTGCTCTGCAAAGACTCCTAGCAACTCCACAGTAAAGCTGGCACTGCAACACAACATGTGTCAGCAAAAATGACTAACAGGATCTATTTTCAGTAATCTTAAATCACACTGGTAAAATATAGAATTAATGGTTTTGCATAATACTCCAAGTATTTTTTATTTGAATCCATTCCCTATTCATGTCTTATTGTATCAAAAATATAATTGAATTTTATATCACTTGACATTTACRCATAACAATTGAATACATTTTATTAGGCAGCACTCAGATGTGCTGTGTATATTATYATGAAGACTAATCCTGCTATTTTATTTCCTTATAAATGATTGCTAGAGGTTTTTTTTTAAAAAAATGCATTGACTAGAAGCATTAAGAACATTTAATTCTGACTTGAGGTTTTCCATATACACTTAATTGGGGCCAATATTTTGCAAAAAGATTTGTTATTTTCAGTAGAATTCCCCCCCCCCCACTACACTGACAGGAGTTTTCTTCCTTGATTTCCAAGGAGCTTAACTGGTTAAGGCTATAACTTATGCCCAAATGATTTCACATTAAAAAATAGAGGCTTTCTTCTCAGAGATTGTCTTAARCTATGAATGACTTCTGAAAGTCAACTCCTTTTAATATTTTTTTAATATGGATAGAATATGCAATATCTTAAATATCAGTTTAATAGTTTTAAGACAAGTATGATGGAAGGAATCATTACTTAGACTCTTTAGTCTCTATTCTTACGCTATGAAAGGAAAACAACTTTTTAAAGCAAATTTGTATGTACAGAAACCAAGTGTGCAATACYAGTTCACCAGGCTGCCCTGACGTTCCACATGTGAAGTCACATTAAAACTCTATTTCTGCAACTTCTATTCTGGAAAATAGTTTTGATTTTAAGGCTTGATCCAAACCCTGCTGAAGACAGTCTTTCCATGACATGAATGGGACCACAGTTCACAGACTGCATGGGTCCATATTGTATTCATAAATGAAAGGTGATTTGGGGCAGAGAAGGCTTACTAAATTTTTATAAATAGCAAACTATACCACAAARTCTAAGAAAATACTCTTGCTGCTCTCGTTGTTGAAAAGTTATTCCAACTTAAAGTGAAACAGAAACCATCCCTCTGTCATTTAGCTTTCAACTCAGAATTAAGAGTTAGAATTTTTCACTTTTTCCCCACTATCACATTCAATAATGAGACTAGGTTAAAATAAGCTCTATACTATACATTATATACGTGTGTATATATAATATAATACATAGATAGAACAGCTCTATGCCATATATTATAGAGCTGGATTCAAAATAAATTACTTTTCCCTACAGAGTTACCAGGCCCAAAAGCCTAGCTGATTACCCAGTAGTCAACAAATTAACGATATACCTTGAAGGACAACGCAGAATAAAGGAACAGAGGGATTTTTTCATATTTAGTGATATACAAAAGTATACCTGATAATCTAAAATGCTGAATCCCAAACCATTTTTGTCTTTCTCCAGTTCAATAACCTTCACATCAGGAGACCATAAGGCTAATTCCCCTTCCTCCTCCTCAGGATTAATGCCTTCCTCAGGCTTCACCTGAAAAAAAAGTTCTAGGTCAAATACAGTGCTTTCAGTTCTTTACAAGCATTATTCATTGAATATTTTGATTGCCAAYAGTTTCTACATGCGCCAAAATATGACCTTATATGGAATTACAACTTGTTTGAACATTGTGAGTCCATTTGTAGACAGTGGTACCTTTTCTGGCCTGCTGCTTGGATATTCTTTGGGGACTATACCTACCTATTCCGAGTGTCAGGGCCAAACCTGGCATACAAATATGCATATAGCARTAAAGTGTCACAGTATTACTAACCTGTTACTTGGTGATGAATTTCAGCTGTCCCATTAGATGCATAAAGGAAAAATACATTTCTTAGCATAAAAGATTTAACCAGTCACAGCTAATTCAAAGCCCCAACATTAGAGATATCATCCGATACTTGTGGACTTAGATATGTAGAAGAGTCTGTATTGTAGCTATACCATTAACATCCAGTGTGAAAAAGCATTTTCTTACATTTATGCTTTAGCATAAAAATTGTGTTAAAAGGTATAGTTACCCAAATCCCCTAGGTGAGACCAGCTTCATAAACACATCTTCCAAAAAAGGTATCTTTCATTTTAGCTTTAGTCTTTGTAAAACGCGAATGAAAGATGTGACAATAAAAGCTATAAAATCTTGTACTATTMACTTCATACCAATTAAACTCTAGTTCTTTGGACAAATCTGCCTCCTGTGCAGGCCACTTTATGGGGCAAAAGAATGTTTTTTCCCCCCACATGCTTTTTCTTGTTGCTCTTGTCAAAAGCAAGCAGAAATATCATGAGATAGCTCTAATGAGGAGGAGACCTTCATCTGTTCAACCAGGATCACCTTATGCCAAGTATCTGCCACACACAAGGATGCACATGGAAAATGTTCAGTTAAAGACAATACCAAGAAATGCAGAACAAGCTCTATTGCAATAGAAAGCTTTTTACAAAAACAAACATAACTCTACTCTTCCACAAAACATAGTATTTCTTCTCCAACTGTCCTCCTAGAACTCACTTTAGAGGTTGCTGAATCAGAAAAGAAACCAAGGCATAAACATGTTTTATAAACAGGAACAACCATCACACGTGACAAGATTTAGCTGGGAACTTTACAGTTTCCACAATAGAAAGGAACATAAAGTTTCATATTTTTCCAGTTCTGCAGAAAAACTTCATTCAGAACATGGAAGCAATCAGCTAATGGTGGCAAAGATGTGATTTAGCATAATTCAAAGCTCTCACTCACCTATTAAGTATAAGAATGATGAATAGGATGTACATAGTCAGCATGCTAGCTCAGTGATTTACCTACCTTGTATTTATAGCACCGAGAAGTTTCTAATGAAGTTTCTAACCTGTAAAAACTGCAGCAAAAGTTGCACTGTTGCAAACATGAAGTACCTTTCACTGAAAACACCAGCAGTCCCTTAGGAGCCCACAGCAAACGACAAAGGCAGCTTTATCTGACAACTGAATATAGAACCACCTCACAAAACTCCATAAACGTATTTTAGGAAGAGTTGTTTTCAGAYCACTGAAAAGTGGTCTGATCAAACAACAAAAGGAAAACAGAATAATATCTTCACTACATTGGAAATATTTGTTTTTCTCAAAAGGTTGCCGTCATTCTTGCCAAGGGACTTGATGAAGAACCTACCTTTTGTTCGGGAGGCAAAACCCTTGYACTTGGCTCATCAACAAGAGACTCGTTGCCGTCATCAAAAAGGCGCCGGCAGCAAACGAGGGTGAAGGGAGGTGGCACTTCCTTTAGGAAAGTGACCGCCTCGCGCCGCGATTTCCCACGCAGCTCAACTCCATTTACCTACACAGAGGAGAAAACACCCAAGCAGACTAAGATATTTAAAAGGGTATCAGCTAGATTTGCCAATCATCCCTTTTGCTTACTTGGTCCATATGAGAAACACCTGTCTGTCCCACACAGTATGGGAAAGTCTAGTTCTACCCAGGGGTTTCAGCAAAGCTTGCATGGTGTCATTAACATATTGAGGCAGGAGTGAGCATGCATTAGCACAGGACTTGACCTTCCCCTGCAAGGGTTTGTGACTCCGTCATGTTTCTATTCTCTTCAGTGTGCCTTTGTTTTCAGCTTATTACTTTTCCTAGTCAAAATCTTTCCTAGCATTATTTCACTCATACGCCTYTTTGCCTTGGATTTTTAGCATTAGGCTTAAGTGTTTCCATGAAAAAAATACCAAATTGCTTAAGAAAATACAGATTTTAAGTCCTAATCAAAAACATGAAATAAAACTTAGCATAACTCTGTCAGAGGTTTAAAATATAACAAAATGGTTGAAACCAAAAAAGATTCTACAGAAAACAAGCAAGAATGTTTATATAATAAAAACCAAACCAATTACAGTAAGCAATTCATCAGAAAACCCTGACAAGAGAAGGCTTACAATCCCACAAGCTTTAACTACTGAGTGACAAGAGAAGACTGAAAAGCAATTGTTAATGGATTTTATAAACTACAGACCTTTTTAAAATAAACAATAGTAACGTTATTTTAAAAAYGGGATATTGGACTTGCACTTAAGGAAAATTAGAACTACAATGATTTATTTATTATGATTTGCAATATCTTGAGATTACACCTGCTTGCACCATAACAGTATCTTTCAATACACAGAAAGCAGAATTTCTGTAGGTGCCATAGGTGTGAACGTCACCAGTGTTGATGAGTAGCATGGCCCCAAAAGAGCAGAGATTTAACCCAGTTGGTGCAGAGGACTCAATTCCTAT
This sequence comes from Nothoprocta perdicaria, assembly GCF_003342845.1. Taxonomy (NCBI): domain Eukaryota; kingdom Metazoa; phylum Chordata; class Aves; order Tinamiformes; family Tinamidae; genus Nothoprocta; species Nothoprocta perdicaria. The sequence continues at coordinate 625,017 of NW_020455491.1, read as the reverse complement.
GCCACTCGYGTCCACGGGGGCTGGGGGGCAACCACTGGTTTAGGATCTAACTCAGACTCTCCAACTGCTCCCCAACATGAACCAGAGCACAGTAAATGGGAATAACTRGAGATCATCTTCAAAACTTCTGAGTCCAAACTAAAATGCTGATGTACATTTCATCCTAGAAAATATAGCGGCTACTTCTGTGTGCAGAACTACTAAAGGCAGCCTTACCTATGCACTTCACCTCCCTATGCTGCTCAGACTGCTCAACAATCTCACTTCACATCAAATATCTCCTTTCAGACCACCTTTTTTTGGTCTTTTCTTTGTGCTCCCTATAGCATAAATATATCCTCCAGTCTCTGTCATTCTACAGCCCACCTGAGGAGAAACACTCAGCGCTATCACCTTCCAAGCGGCTCAGTGAACTGCTAGGGGTTTTTTTCCCCCTGCAAGAATTACAGCAACTGCTGAGCTATCAGGCTAATCCATTAGTTAATTATTTAAGGAGAAGTATCTACGCGTAAGGATTTTTTAATGCATCGAGAGTGGCAGCACTGTGGAAAGTTACCAGCTTTGCAGGCGGGCGGTGATGGATGGARCCGAACGCCGGGGCCCTCCCAGGCGCCGGGGACTCCCGCTCTCCTCCTCTCCCAGCCTCCGACGGCCAGGGTGCCAAACGCCCCCTCAGCTACCGCCCCACGCTCGTTAGTTGCTCCATTAGCAGTTTTATAACAAAACCGACAAGGACACAAGGAAGCAATTTTAAGAAGTCGTAGTAATAACAACTAAAATTAGAAAGAGTGAAAATGCCACACCTTCTGTCATAATGCAAGCACATTACCAAAACTAATCAATAATCAGGCTCACTGTATATTAAAACAAATGAACAAAAGTCATTAGTGATCACATTTTAATCCCAACTGCATCGGGACCAGGTAGAGCCGCCTCTTTTAGGAATGGAGCTGTCACTTTTTCCACTGCAAACCCCTACTTAAGGGGATTTATAACTTGGCTGCAAAAACACACTCTGGGCTCAAACCTGGCATATACAGCTTTAGCCCAGAGCACATTTTTATTTTGTTGCTCTTTTTTGAGCTACAAAGTAGAAAAAAGTTTATGCTTACTAGCTTTGGACAAATCTGTGAACTTGCAAAATAATGAGTGAAACTTAAAAAYACACAATTAAGTTTTCCTACACTACTCTGTAGCACTGCTTTATTGCTTTTCGTATATAAGCTTTTGTTTAGTAGCCAAAGAATTTAAACAACACTTTCAGCATTCCATTAATCCCTTCCTTTAGGAATCAAGATTTCCTCCATTAAGCAATAACTGAAGAAAATGTTTTAGGTCTTAGTGATAGGAGTATGAATTTTTGATGCTAAAGGGTAAACAACAAGTAAAAGCAAGAGAGCCGTAACGCTAAGATAAATTAATCTTTCAGAAGGCCTGATTCTGTTTCCAATGATGTCAGTTAAATRAGTTCTTTGCATACAGTAGAAAAAGATTCATATTTAAAATATTCCACCAAGAGTAGGAGTTCAACAGAAAGTGACTTTTTTTTCTTGGAGTTTTATATTTATATGTGTGTGTATATATGTATATGCACACAACTTAGATATTATTTTAACATTATTAAATGCATATCCTTCCTGAGCAATCAGGTCTGGTCCGATCCTGATTACTTCAAAGCTGCCACGATACCTCTTTATACATATTTAAACAAACTGATGTACTAGCTCATACACACAAATTGTCTTTCAATGCTCAACAAGCAAGTTGTAATGCTTAACAGGAACCATTATTCAGAGACTGTTGTAAATTTTTCAGCAGTGACAAATATTAAGGAAGATTACCCACCGCATAAAGCGCCAAAGCTAATGCTAAATTGCTCTGAACACCGAAGGACCACAGGCACAAATACTTTTAACGCAAATATCATCTCTGCCCTCCTGACTCTTGATGTTCATGTTCAATATTTCACAAACCAACATGAAAGTCAGTTGAGGTCGCAAGAACCCACCATTTTGTTCATAAAGGAGGAATGAAAGAGTGGTAGGAGAGAACTCTAAATTTCAAAGGACTGCCTCAACCACTTCCACCAACAACTCTAACATCACTATTGCAGCCAAGCTAAAATTCAACACAGCATTTTTTTAAGGGGATGCAAACAAGAAACACAGTTCTCATTTTGGGAGCTTCTACCTCCAGCAGTTCATCCTCCAGTCGCAGAAGGCCAAGTGCTGCAGCTGGRCCATCTGAAGCAATGGATGATATGTAATGATGTCCATTGAAAGTGTCAAGCTCAACTCCTAATCTCAAGGTGTGGATTGGTAATAGCTGCCAAAAGATAAGCATAGCAAGGAAGCTTTTTATATATAATATATACACACACACACATATATAATATAAGGACGTATATAAAACACACACACTTCATTAGGAATTCAATAGCTCACCAGTCAAACTAAACATATAGTGAAATGATTAAGTCTTTACATTGCCATCAAATGTATTACAGGACAAGTCTCCAGGATTTCTCCACACAAACAGATTGCATATTAGAAACATTCTCTCCTTTGGGGAAAAGGCATTTTGCACCATGCTCCTAAATAACACTATTGTATTGGAAAAAAACAGGGAAGAGGAGCACCCTCTAAAGTCTATCCTACCCAAAAGGTGTTTTCAACAAAGCTGAAAGACTTTTTTTTCCCTGTAGAAAACCTCCAGCCAACAACGTATTTCTGTTAATATTAGGAAAAACGGGATGAGACTGAGACATTATCCAGAGAAGACAGGAGAATGACAGCAATATGGGGACAGAGGAAGCAGGCAATCAACTGTATCTGCTCTTTCAGTCTGGCAATTTTCTGGCTTTTTGTGACTGACAGTCTTTCTGTCCAGAGTCAACCACTGATCCTCGGCATCCCATCTCAATGATGCCCAATGAGGACTTTATTGCCTTTCTTCACTGAGATATCCCCATAGGTATTTTAATCTGAGTCACCTCCAAAAAAGAGTATTGCAGGATACTAATGCACATCTTGAAAGCAAGATGTGCATTAGCAAGTTGATTAGCAAGTTGAAAGACTTAGAAGATCAAAAGTAATTTCAGCTCTGGCCAATGTGACCACACGGGATGCCCCAGCAGTACTGCTGACCAGCTTCTAGTGCCACTCTAGAAGAATTTCTCAAATTTAGCAACTCTGCTCCACTCTTTAGTGGCCTCATTCTGTAACTGAATTATAATGTCATGAAGTCCTCAAGAATCTGAGGCTTACATGTTACATGTGTGTATCCCCTTTATACCTTTCCATAAGCTTCAACTAAGGTGCAGAGATTAGTTTTCCAGGTGCAGATGGAACTGCCTGGGTTTCAACTGGCACCCATTGCCCCTTGTCCTGTCACCGGCCACCACTGAGAAGAGCTTGGTCCCTTCCTCCCTATATTCTCCCCTCAAGTACTTGCACATATTGATCAGATCACCTCTCAGTCTTCTCTAGGCTAAACAGGCCCAACTTGCTCAGTTTTATCTCAGATGCTCCCATCCCTTAATCCTCTTTGTTGCTTTTTGATGGACCCTCGTCTAGAGACTCCACATCCCTCTTGTCCTGGGGAGCCCAGAACTGCCACCAATACTCCAGGGACGGCTTCCCCAGAGCTGAGCAGAGAGGCAGGATCCCCTCCCTTGACCTGCTGGCAACCTCCTGATGCAGCCAGGAGCCCATTGGCCTTCTTGGCCACAAAGGCACTGCTGGCTCATGGTTAATTTGTCAACCAGAACTCCCAGGTCCCTCTTCGTGGAGCTGCTTTCCAGTAGGTTGACCCCTAATCTATCCTGGTGCCTGGGGTTATTCCTCCCCGGGTGCAAGACCCAGCACTTGTCCTTGTTGAACCTCATGAGGTTCCTCTCTGCACAACTCTCCAGCCTGTCCAGGTCCCTCTGAATGGGAGCACAGCCTTCTGCAGTGTTGGCCACTCCACCCAGCTTGCTACTGTCCACAAAGTTACCTCTAGGTACTTCACACAAGTCATTCCTTTCACAAGCCATACCTTGGAGTACTTCTGGAGCTCTGAATCATCTGTAATGGGCATATCCACATTCACAACCTAAAAATCATACAGCATAACATTTTTATATAGTAGCACAACAAAGACTTTACTAGAATGATGAAGTCTGGCCAAAAAGAGATGAATAAAACAAACTGCATTTAAGCAGTTATATTGATGGAAAATAATCTTAAACAAATGTTAGAAAAAAATCTTTCTGACACATTGAGGAATGTTGCAATTACACACAACTAGCAAACTGCAAAGTTACTCTTTTGCTGAAGCCCAAGCACCAGTTTTAACATGAAGGGTCAAGTCTTGTACAAACACAAAATGCAATTATGTTTGACACAAATACCCAAACCAGTTCGCCAATCAGTAAAGTACTACAGTTCAAATTCTTACTTCAGGTACTACAACTATCTAATATCTAGACTAACCATTATCTTCTGCAATCTGTTTCCAACATGGCTTGAAATGCATGACTTAAGGAGTTTAAATTTGAATGCACAATAACATATGTAAGTTTTCTTTCTTTTCAAGATGTGCTGAAGGGATTTCTGGTCACTTTTTTTGAATATAATGACTATAACCTTTATCACCAATTTTCTTGCACTGTCCTTTAACAGGACAATCTGTAACCTTAGAAAGGTTATTTACTCGACTTCCAAATGTAGCAAGATTAAATCTATGGCCATGTGGCCTAGGGTAGGGGCCTGGGATACTGAAACTGAGCATGTTTGGAATGACTGCTAGACCTGCTACATGCAAAAAAATATAGTCTTGTAAAATTAGATAACTCCTTCAGGCTCCTTTGGATATTTCAAGCTTAAAGAAAGTATCTACAAAACAACACAAAATGCCAGCTTTTTCTTCCAGCCGAACTTTTATTACAGTATCCAGAGTCTAACTTGCCAGTACTTAAGGTACTTCTCCCAACAGACAGAATCCATTTCATACGCACTCAATGGTAACTAAAAGAACCTGACTCCTCAGATGTCCGTTCACAATTAGGTACCGTGCAGCAAATAATCCTACACAGTCACTGTTCTAAGGTTTCCTCTCTCAGAACAGGATCTTAGTTATGTTCCTTAAAGCTGGTACCACAAAGAACCAGAAAAACAGGAGCCATAAGTGATGTTAAATCCTTTCTTCAGTAGTTATTTCCTCTAAGAGAAGTACTCACAGAAAATATCAAATTTGTCTCCTTTGGGTGCTCTGCCAGTTTCAGCGGAGCCAAACACAGGAAATGAAGGTAGTGTCAGACTGAGCTACCAGGCTGAAATCAAACTGCTACCACTGGCCATGGCCAGGCAGGTCTACAGGTACATACAAAAAAAGAGAAACTGGAAGAACTGAAGACTGCTTTTAAAGTGGCTGCCATAGCAGTTTTTCTTATTTAAAAGGACTAATTATTAATATTTTCACTTGTGCCATTTTACTGGCTGCAGCTGAAGAATTAAAAATGCACAGTTCCACAAACTAAGCAGGTTTTCATCCTCTCTGGGAAGTGTGATAATGCTAAGGGAAGTAATATCAGACTCTGGAAATGTAAGAATGGGAATACCAGGCAACTAAAGTGGGTAGCAAAGCAGATTTATTGAATCATGTACATAATCTTATATGAACTTCAGATCTTAAAGGAGTGCTAATGGAAAGAAGAGGAGCCAGTTTCTCAAGACAGTTCTTAAAGACACTTTAAATCTTCCAGCAAGAGAATGGAATGATAGCTAGTCTAAGTAGTAAAAATAAGTGTCTCTAAATCATGTGGACAAGCACTGCAAAGACAAACAAGATACGTTCCTGGTGGCAGTAAGATTTTGTTAAGACTTTGGAAAGAATGTCAGCTGGAGTCTTTTATCTATGCTCAGTGGCTAACATAGCATTGCTAAGCAGTGGTGAATTAAAATTTCAGTCARCTCCTTATGACGATTCATATCTGCAAAAGGTAAATAAATCTKTTGCCTGATAATCATTCGTAAGAGATGAACAAGCAGCTTATAGGCACCAGCACCACAAAGTTATGCTCCCTTGAATTACCTCCTTCTCTTCCAATACATTTGAAAATCATTCTTTCACTCTTTGAATAAAATTGTAATATTCTTTGTGAAACATAGGAGTAATATCCTGAGCTTTTCCCCCCCATCAGTGCCCAATAAAAAAATTATAAACAAAATCATAAAAATGCCAACTATTTTAAGTGGATGCTATGATAAATAAAGGGAAGGTTGATTTTCCTAATTCACCGGTCCTGTCTAAACAATAACTTCTACACAAACAGAATAATACTTTTTTTGAATCCTGCATTTCCGCCTTGAAGTTAAGGGAAACAAAATGTGATGTTATTGATTTGTTCCAAATACTAAACAGCTTGTAATGCTAAGCTCACAGATCTGTAATTTAAAGAAATAACCCACATCAGTGTACTTTAATGAAGGATAACATACCATAACTTCATAATCAGGTCCCAGTAGGCTTTCCCACTTGGATTTCTGCTCACATGCTGCAGAGAATGGGACTCCTCCTAAGTATGAAAGGAAAAAGCATATTGTACATTCAGAAACCCATCTACTTCTAAAGAGTTCAATAAGAATTCAGTGTAAATAAAAGATTACAACAGTCACAWAAAGGAAATCGCATTAAGTTGAGTCTATCAAACAGTGCAAATCACAAAATGACTTTCAGGAAAACAATGCCCCGTGTCAGCTACTGCTATAGTGCAATTTATTCGACTAAGCAGCAGAAGAGGTGATGCTTGCACTGACAAGATGTGAATTTGGTACCGCGTGTTCTGTAAATAAATCACTCTTTCAGCCTGCAGAACAAATTTCAAGCAGCTTCAGAATTTGTTGCTGCATTTGTTGCCTGCCCCGCCAGGGAAGCATCATCTCCCCCCAGAATGAGCCCCCTTAAGGAGCAAACACCTGACAAGATACCACTGTTATCAGGGGGCTGCATCAGCACAAATGCAGCCACAGACTTCAGTTATACATTTGGCAGGTACAAAGCCTTGTCTAGTTTAATTAGGCCAGTAAGTAACATGAGCTTTAATATAAGCTCCAGTTCTAAACCAGTCTTCCGTGGGAACTTGGCTATCTTGACATTTATATCTTTTCAGCATTCTTACTTATGCAACCAAGGCAGTATTACACTCATGTAAGACAATTTGACAGAGCTAGACAGCATAAAATGACTGGCTGCCCTGCATTTGACCTCATCCAGAAGCTCAGCACACATATAAAGTTCCATGCTGAAGAAATGTTTAACTGGTAAGAATCAAACTCTAAAGCAAATTCCATCGAGCAGCTACAGCAGCAGCAACCGGAGACGGAATTACTGAAAACTGCTTTTCCCCTGAATGACTGTAATAGTTTGTCAGATGTCTAGACAAGGCACAGACCACTTGGTATTGCTGATGCGTCACACTAAAATTCAGAATGTAAATTACAATCTCCCAAGCTGCACACAAACTAGCAAGCAAAATATCTCTGGGGAGGGTTTTAAGATACCAAGAGAAGCCCAGACCTTCCTGCTAGCAAAAGGCAACGCAACCAGGATGCCCAACTTCCCCRGCTTTCAGCTCTTCTGCAGGCTGCAAGATAAAACCCATTTACGAGCTTTGCAAAAGACTCCTTATTACATCATTTCGTAACGTTGAAGTTTTCAGCTCCTTCAAAATAAAGGCTTAAATCACGTTATACAACAACATAATCAACCATGGCATCTTTTCCAAATATCATCTATTAAGCTGAGGAGTCAAATGCTATTGAACTGCACTGAGTTCAACTGGAACTACCTGGGGTTTCTTTTTATCTATAGGCTCACAGAGTTATAAATATTGAAGGAGTCCTGCAGCACAGGTAACTCCTTTTGATATCAAAAAAACCTCTCTCTCAGAACAAAAATAACCTTACTCGAATTCTCCTAAAATTTATAAGCTTCATCTTATGATTTTTTCCTCCATATAGGTTTAATTCACATTTCTGAGAAACATTCTTCACGAGCCTTATCAAGCACACGCTGTTCACTATATTTATTTCTCAACTGTGGCAAAAACAAAACGAGGGCATCTTTCTATTCTCCCCATTTGCAGAAATATGCAGGGACACAAATACTTCACAGTTTCTTATTCTGCTATTACAAAGTTATAGCCTGAACTCACAGGACCTAAGCCCCTGTAGTCCCCTGTGCAGTCACATATGGATGTTAAGGCTCACAGAAAGGAATAAATCTTAGGATCAAGCTCAAAGTTCAGTAACTCTAAGTTGTTTTCAATTGCCTGAATACAGTTTTCCTTGTCGCTTCCAAAAAGCACTACCAAAATCTATGCTTATTCAGACCAGGTGCTGATGCACATCTCCATTCAAAGGTTCTCTCTTTCTTTATAGCAAACAGACCTTGAGGCCGTTGCTTGCAACTTCCTCAAAACTGTGAAAATATTGGAGAAAGTGAGTTGAATTAGATGATTAGATACTTAATTCCAGGGGTAGCACCCAATTCACTTCATTGTTCCTTTCTTTTAATACTTTTCAGACAGATTTTTCTACATGGCAAATAGGAATTTACTTCTTTTTAGTGTTTCATCTGGAYTGATTTCTCATGGCCTAAAATACATACTACATTTTCTGCAATGTGTGAGGCCTCAGAAAGGGAAATGTCCCAGGATCAGCTTTCACTGGCAGCAATCTGCAGTACATTTAGAGCTCTGCCTCTCTGCCTGCACTTCTATTCTATGCAGCTTTCTTAGTAGCTACCAAGAAAAAAAAATCACAAATGTCGTGTATTTGATTGTAAATACAGTCTTTCCTGGTCAAAATTGCTGGCATCTTCAAAATAAGAATCTTTTTTCCCCTTGCAATCCTCTCCTGATTGCACAAACTCTCTGTATKAGGATGTACTGTGCTCTACTACACATCATTAATACACTCCCTTTATCATCTCTACAGCTGGATGTTATTCTCCAACCTTAAGTTATTCTCCAACCTTCTAAAAGTTCCTGGCTAGCACTGCCATATCTTTGGGTTTTGCATACTGCCATAAGGTGAAAACAAGCTTTTTTGCCCACTCTGCAGTCTTGCAGATGCAGCTGTTAACTTAATTGCCTCTAGCCTGCTAGCAGAAAGTTTAAGGCCTCATATACATTGCATCCTGAACCACGTTGCCTTTGTAATAGAATGTTTAAGTACGGTTTTGCCTGGGCAGAATTACTATTTAATACCTTTCCAGGAAACACAATTTGAATAAGAATTTCACATAACCAGGCCTAAAGGGAAGCAATACATATTTTATAAAACATACCTTTTACATTAAGCTTTCAAAAGCATTTCCAGAGTTTAGTCAGAACTTCAAATTAGCAGTATTTACTTTAACAACATAATTAAGTGCCCATCACCATGTCCAAAACAAGCACCTATCTTTGGAATTTAAACTTAGCCATTAAATTCTATTCCAAGACAAAATCATACATACCATATTTCATTATTAACAAAATTTGCAAATACATATTTCATCTTGCACCTCGTGCAGAGGTGCACACACATATTTTACAATAGTAAAAGCCTTTTGCAGAACCTTGTAGCTTCAACTCTTTCTTTCACTACAAAGCAGTAGTTTCATCAAGCAGTGATATCTGTTTACCAGTGCACTAAACGTCACTGTTGCTTTACTCTCTTTAAAAGTCATGCACATTTCATGATTCTGTAAAGGTCCAGTAAAAAACAGCAATACTAAATAATATCAAGGGAAGTAGTCAAACGTAAACCAAGAGCATCTGCAGTGTTTAAATTTGGGTATCCCAAGATATACCGTCCACACAAAACATTGCATCAGAGGAGGGGAAGCCTGGATAACATTATACACTTGCTGCACTGGGATGCACTGGGAAATGCAGCATGGGCATTTCCACAGAGCCTCTGCAGGAAAGCAGGATGGGTCTGACTAGGAGCTGGTAATTGCAGGCAATAAAATCCATGCCAGACCCAGATCCATGTGCAGAGCTCCAAGGAACAGTATGAGAGTGGCCCAACGCGGAAACTAAGGGGGAGTCTCTCATACTTGTGACGTGGCCACARCCTAACAGCTCTTCTTGAGCCGGGGGTTTTGGAGGGTAGATGGAGAGGCAGTGGATCGATACCAAGACAGGCTGGATCTGCTGTGGAAAGGGCTCATAAACAAAGTTAGGTCCAGGTTGACTCTTTGCAAAACAGTGATCACAAAGGCCTCTCTAGGCAGCACCCCTGGAAGCCAGCAGAGATCATTAGCGTCAAGACAGATGAAGTGACTTTACTCCTCAGACTTAGCTGACCCTGACACTGATATGACTTATTTGCAGAGCACTAGGTGGTGGGTAACAACTTCCTGAGAAAGTTTTCTTTGCATCATGGCAAACACCTACAGTCTGTGACACAAGATAGCCCAATCAAGAACTGACTATAAAGAGATCATTCACCTCAGTAGAAAGAGTAAATTCTAAATACACAAAATATTCTACAGTACTCAGAGGAAAAAAAAAGAGGGCTGGATAAACACCACTGGACTGTGCACACTAAGCTCTCTTCTAGATTGTGATTTTAAGTCCTACCAGCTACACACACTGCTGCTAAGCCTTTAAATYACTCCTCCAGTGTAAGTGCTAATTTATATATGCCTTTGCATTCATGCAGTTGAAACAATGCTTTGATAACCTCGCATCTTAGCTACTCAGCGTCTCCATACTGGCTTCCCATTTCTGGGAATAGGCAGGAGTCACAACACAGGATGTCTGGTTGTAAGTCTTGGACCAAAAAGTAAAACATAATGAAATATAGGAACTGCTACATTTCTCATTTCCAGGTTGTCTTTAATACTGACAGATCTTCCACAATCAAGGAAAAATTGTTATTCATTGACAGCCATAATTTAGAATCCCCTATTACATATACAGAGCTTTGAAATTACAAAGCATAAGGATAATTTATGCTGACTTTAACACAAGCTGTAGAATTTCACCCAGAAGTTCCTGTAGAAGAGCCCAGAAATCTGTAGGGGAATTGAAGCCTTCTGGAAAGGCCTCCAACCTTGATTTGGATGTCAGCTAAAAAGCAAACCAACTCACCCATTCCTTTGTGATTTGTCCCCAAGTCCAATKGCCCTAAAAGAGCTTGCATGCCTGTTTCAACTCCTCTCTCTTTCTGGCTACTGTTTCCAGGCTCAGGTCTTCTCCCTTTTCCAGGCTAGAGGTTCTCATTTACCTGCATAAGGATGAAGTCAGTAACTTTCTGGTTTGGCTAGTAAGCTCAAAACAATCAAGCCAAACACCGTGTGCCCAGAGATTCAACCTTAGTTTCTAAGAGTGGCACGGAAGGGAGCAAGCAGGATGCAAAGCACTGGGACCACAGGATACATGAGCTGGCTCTGGGAACCAGCAGACACCACAAGAGCTTCACTCCAAGTGGGGAATCTCATGGGATTCTCATGCAACTTGGCTGGGCTTCCTACCTATCTAGCACTGGGGGAAGGCCAGCAACCCAGAGCGCTATCAACAGGAAAAGCAAACTGGAGAAGGCAGATGAGACAGATGTGTGTGGCAAAACCTACAAATGGAAATAAGGCCTAATAAGATGTGATCCCCTGTGCCTGCTGYTGCAGCTATCTCCAACACCTCAGCAGGCTCTGCTCAGGCAGAAGTTCCCTCTGYTCCTGAGGGGGGACACTGCAGCCCAGGGCCCAGGCCCAAGGACCAAGAGGTGGGTTCTGATCAAGCTGCCAGGTGAGGGAATTGCAACAAATGAGGCATCATGRACGATGAACTTAAAATCAACAGAATGCTCAAAAAGACTCTACAGAGTGTGAAGCCCAGGCCTATGACAGCAAGACAGAAGCTGTTGCTGAGCAAAACTGGATTGTGAAGCAGATGTGAGCTCTTAAAGAAGATGGAAGTTGGAAGACTGACTTGTGACAGGAGGAGGAAGGCTCTGTCTCCTGATGTCATTCACCTCACAACCTGCTTCAGGGTTCTGTCAACAGGAAAGGATGACCAGGTTCTGTCCGTCACAGAAGACTGCAGGACCAGGGCTAGGATCAATGAACAGTGTAAAAGTGGTACTGTCTGCCGGCCAGAGAAATTTGCTTACTTGCCCAAAAACCATATTCATGTCGTTGCAAAGAGATTGCCAAGACACATGCAGTCTGCTGGCAACTACCCCTTGCTGTTCCTTCATGTGAACAAGTGACATGTGTCATTCAGATCTAGATGTATGCTGATTGCAAAGCAAAGCTTGCAGGGTGRGTAGATCTGTTGATGAGCGGAGGGTAAAGCCTAGTGACAGAAAATACAAATGAGGCAGAAGCGCTTGGTGTCTTTTTTGCTTTGGTCTTCACAGGCCAAACTCAATCCCCAAGCTCTGTGCATGTCAGCAGGCCTTGGGAAGAAAACAAGGCAGGCAATCATAAGGAAGCAACAGGTTATGGGCTACTCAAGGAAGCTGTAGGCATTCAGATCCATGGGGTTGATGGGAGTCATTCATGGAGTCATTCCATGGGGTTGATGGAGTACTGAAAGGGCTAGCAAATGTGATTGCGACACTATGATCTATCAAAAAATAAAATTAAAACAAATTACTAGTGTCAAAGAGGATTAATCAGTGGCTCGACAGCCAGTTACAAGAAAAAGTCAAGGAAAGACACTAATACTGGTCATTTACAGGGGTAGTTTCCCTGATGCCATGATGCCAYAGAACACATCCTCATCAAGCCTGGACCCATTTTGGGGGTGGAAATAGCCTATATCTCTAACAGACAGAGCTWCACTTCAGAAGAACCCAAATAAAGGGTGTTACAGAGCTAAAGTTAAAACCAAAGCAAGCCATGACAGACCATCAGAATAGGCACTAATTGAAGAAAAAAATCTAAGACTTGGAAGAGATGCTGCAAGATACTCTATCCACCTGTTTTATGTGAACTTTGTTTCTTTTTATTTTGAAGACTATCCTTCTGTTTTTGGTGTTCCTCACTCTTACTCTCCACACCAGTTTCAATCCCTACAGCTCCGAGGACCAGTGAGGCTGGAACAGTTGGCTGCACTGTGAAAACAAGGGGAAGGGGTGGGGAGAGGGAAAGAAAACCCAAGACAGACAGTGCAAAAGATACAAATTAGCAACTACTCCTTAATCACTCAATATCTTTGTTTCCTGCACAAGAGGTTTCTACACAGGTTTTCAAGCTCATTTCTTTCCTTCCATTTCCTCTTAAGCATCTGGTCTTCCACAGCACAGACCCAAGATGATATGGAATCTAGTCCTAATTATTTAATTAGGTCACTGTAAATTGAGCRCATTACCAAAAAAATAAAAGGATTACCTCTATCCAATGGTCTTTCTGATGAAGGAGTAGCAGAAGAAAGTTTCCTTCTAAGCAAGGTAAGGCGCACGGTCTGCCCTGTGTTACGCAAGGCCTCCACCACTTCTTGGTTGGTATAATCCTGAATATTAACTCCATCAACCTAGGAGAAGAAATGGTCACAACAGAGCCATTATAGCACATTCTTACACTGCACCTTCACTGTAAACAATATTCCTTCCAGAAGCTTTTCACCTTAGGATGGTATTATTTTTAAAAGATTTTCATTACATCATTTTGTGAATTGTAGCACCTTCTCAAAACGCATTTTTAGAAGAAAATACCCCAGTAGTTTTTGTGCTAATGAGGAAACCACAACACAGGAATTCACTAAGCCAATGGAAGTGTGAATCAGCTATTCCTTCCCCRCCAATTTTTATTCTATTTTAATTTTGTTTTTCTTAAAGGAGCAATTTGAAGAGCACTGCTCACGAAGATCCCCAGGAAAAGTAGTCAAAATGGAAGTCTGTTGAGTTCATAATCACTGTCCATTTTTCCTATATTCATAACATGCCCACACATAAAACCTATGAAGATAACTGTGTATAATCCACTCTAGACAGCCTAATTCCTGACGGRATTCAGATGCTTTAATTTACAGCARAAATACACCATCCACCTCACTGTTAGATCAGCCACTGTAGGGCCTTCTCCTGCAAAACCACAGATAAAGCACGGGGCTGCATCAGATCTTGCTCTTATAAAAGAGATGCTGACTTTGGGAGATCTGGCATAGCTCATATCTTCCAAGTTATTTAAAATCATCTCTCTTACGCAGATTTTGTAAAACGAAAAGAGCATTAAATTCATTACTGTTTGTACTGTGAATGCAAAATTGGCCATTACTCAATTAAATATTATTCAGTGGTTTTTAATTTATACATTTAAAGCTTGAGTTTTTAAGCATAAATTGCAGCTATTAATATTGTGATCATATCCACACGATGCTCTACACTCATGAGGAACCATAAACAACAAGGCACTTCCTGCAAAATCTTAACTATCCTCAAATTTTATCGACTTCAACAGGATCTGATATTGCTCCCCTTTAATTTAGGRCACAAGCCAAGACACTCTGCTCTTAAAAAGTCCAAATGCTTGCCTATTTTATAGCTAACYACTATTTACTCCTCCTTTGAATATAAAGTAATATTTTAACTACAMCAAGTTAAAGCTCGTATCTGTTATAGTATCTACCTAAACAAATAGGTTGCAAAGATAACACGGTTTCATTAGTTTTAAAAAGGGTTTTCCACTTTTTTTTTTTAAATTCTGATATATGCAATGAAGCATTAGTTTTACAGCAATGTAGGAGCAGAATATTTCACTTACAGCAACAATTTTGTCATGAACTTGAATTTGGCCATTATGGTCAGCAGCACTACCTGGTATTATGTTTTTCACGAAAATCCCTGAAGGTTCTGTTGAAGGAAGTGAGAAAGAAAGAGAAAAAAAGCAGAGAATTAACTTTTTTTAAATTTAAATAAGTTTTTATTTACAGTCTTCTCCACACTTTAACCCACAATCATGACTCTGCAAATTGCTGACATTTGGCATGTACCTCTTACATAGCTTGACTGTTAAGAACAACCAAAAACCTCTAATAGAGAGAACACCATTGATACCAGCACCCGTGCACTGACCTCTATAATTTTTCCTTAATGTGGCTCACAAGGCCACCTCCTCCCTGGATTCGTCCTTGGGCTTACACAGGCTTTAGGCCACAATCACTCAAAGCCATGCTGCATTTGATTTCAATAACGACTACCTAAGCTAGAAGTAAAGCGTGTGCTTAAGTACTTTGATCAAGGCTTCAATCTATCCTCTTACAGCTTTAGCACTTGAAAACTTAATGAAAAAGGAGAAGCATGGAAATCAGAGAAGCTGTCCTTTGTCAAATTTGGTTATTAATTCTAATTTTAAATTAGAACCAAGGAATTAAAAAAAAGGAACACAACCATCAGTTGCAACATTAAGCCTTTCCACCCCCCAATAAATAAGCCATGCTGATCTGTAATCAGAGTGAATCTTGACACATCATCCATCCTCTTCTCACTAACCTTCCTCAGAGCTGCCTACACCCCTCTGTCCAGCCTGATTCCTGCTCAGCAGAGCCTCTCCAGCCACACCGCAAGCCCTGCTTTTTGTCACCACCTCACACATGCTCCCGGCCCCGTTGTTCACCACCTGTGCTCACCACCCTCACCTGCAAGTTTCCAAATGGTGACATTAAAGGCTGTCCTGGGAAGGAGGGCAGTTTAAGCAATGCCAGGTGCCACTTGCTTTCTCTACTCCCAGAATATTTTCTCAAGTCCCACAAGATAGGGGAGGAGAGAAAGAAAAACACTTCCTCTTCATGCAAAATCAGATATTCAGGAGAGTCAATATTAAAAAGATTACCTTTCGTGGAGTTAACAATTGAAAGATGATTTTATAGTTCTAATTTAAAATGTATGTAGGAAAAAACCTGATTTGACGTTCCCATATCTAAGCACAGATATTTTAATCTGTTCCCAGAATTCAGACACCGAATCAGCCATCTGTCACAAAGAAGTAAATCACCTCACGAAGGTGGCACACACATCACGCACAGCAAAGAGCCTCCGTGTCACCAGCCTGGCAGAGAGCTGGGCTGGTTAATCTGATTGATCATTTCCACCCTCACACTGACAATTCATTAAATAAATGAAAGTGCACGGTGAGCTATTTTGTATGTACTGAAGGATGCCATTCAAAATCGACGTATTCTGGGGACATTTGATACTTCGTTCCGAACCTCTTCTTAAAACGTATCATCTAAATTGTTATATGCGCTCTGGGCAAAATAAGTAACAGCCAAGAGAGGAATCTGACTGCACAGGACTCCCCACATGCAGAAATTGTTAGTTCAAAAACTTGCACAGCTATGATCGCAGTCCAGCAGTCTGATGAGAATCAATTCTTAAGTGAGCTAAAACTCAAACAATTTTGTGGCTGAAGTTCACTTTGCAGCAAGCTCTCCAAGCACCTTTTTCCACAGATTTTGTAGGTTAGTCTGCTTTGAGGAATAATGTAAATATTAGTGAATAATGGGTGTTGAGATTTCCTGAACCACATAAAACCCACCTGTATCGCACATGCCAGCATATCCGACAATTGTTATCCCAAGGCTTTGCCCATTCTTTTTGACAAGTTCAACATCATAGGTCTCAAAAAGGTCGTTATTATCCTATAAATAAAGCACAAGAGCATCAAGTCTGATTTCTCAATGCTGTTAGCAAAAATTAGCAGTGATTTGGATTGTCCTTCTCTAGGAAATATAACATTTGCAGAAAAGAAATACCTAACATTTGCTGAAAGTAAGATATGACTAAAGTCATTATTTGCTTTTCAAATTCTTTGCTAMTACTTTTTCCACATACCTGTCAGAGGCATAAAATGTGTATTTTATTGAAAACAAAGGTTTCCATTAGACAAGGGGTCATTCTCCCTTGGATTCCACTGCCATTTGGTAACAACAAACTTTTCTGGTCCAGCTCAAAAGGCAATAGAAATCCTGAATACTCTGAGAATCTATTTATTGCTTTTCATCCTGACAAGCAGTGCCATGAATTTACCTGCCAGGGCTGCATCGACTAAGGGACCAAGAAATAGCGTGAAAATAATCCCATAATTGAAATAGGTTTCATCTCCTCAAATGAAAGTAGTAACAAAAACATAACAGGCATATCTCTGCTATGGAAAGAGCTCTCTATCTAAATGCATATAGGAAATCATGTAGATGCATAAGTGTATTTTTTGTCTTTATGCTAGACACCAAGTTGGAAATTATACCYTAAGATTAATTTTATGGACATAAGTTTAAGAAGTATGATACAGTCCTATTCTGATTTGAACTCCACCAAACTGCAAAAGAGCACTGGAAGGTAAAGGCAACATTAAGCTAAAGGTGCACACTACAGCTTGCATTCAATGAAAATTATATTTTCAGACAGAAAAATATTCTACTCTAAACAACGTATTGTTAAACTGATAAGAAGTCCGCTCATAACAAACAACACTTGAGATAAGTACATAATTCAACCTCTTTCTGAACCCTCATTTCCATCAACAACAAAACTCAAAACCACTAGGTTTCAGGAAAGGAAACGTGCAAGCGATCTCAGTCCGGAGAAGTGTTCAGAATAAGTCCTCCAAAACCTGGTTTCACTATGTCCCACTGTGAAACTATTCTAGTCTGACCTGTAAAAATTGGAAGTACAAGACAGAACACGTACTCGATGAGTTCAGGATGAGGCCACCCCAAAGACACTGCTGATTCAGAAGAGAAAAATGAGCAAGCACATATATCCCCACACAGGGGGATATCAAGGGACAAATTAAAATATAAGAAGTTGCTCTTGTAGATTTTCAATACTCTATCTGCTTATACCAATGTGATCAAAACTAAGCACATGATCAGAGTAGGGGCTCTTGGAGATAATGAGGTCAGGAGGGCTGGTATCACTGAAACCCCATTAACACGGAATTGGAAAAAGGAAAAGGTTTCCTGAGAACACAGTGTCCGAAAGAAAAGTTAATGCCAGCCAAGTGTCAGAGGAACCCATGTTGAAAGTGGGTAAAACTGTGGTTTTGCYTATTTCACCTTTAGCTGGAAGAGAAACCAGCAGAGCTACCTCCTATATCACCCCAGCTCCCTCCACGAGTCAGCTGCCTAAGTGGTTTTCACCTCCCGTGTTCCAAAAGGCATTGAGGGACGAGGACCGTTTCTGTGCTCTGTCACTTATCTTCAGGAGAGGGAATCAAGACAGCAGCCGAGCCTTTAGTGACATCTGAAATGGAACCGCGGTCTCGAGGGTCCTGCTATTCGGGCATCAGTTCTTCGCCGCCACTGCTCTAGCTCTGCAGAAATACTCCCTGAGGGATGTTACTGGCAGGATGCAGAGAGATGGTAAGTGGAGGCTGGAAAGATCGCGGCACAGAGTCCTAGATGCTGTCAGGACAAGCAGGCTGCTAATATTGCAGGCAATATCTCGCAGAATACAAATAGCACGGCTGTTTTCTTGGGCATATACAGAGAGAAAACTGACTAAAAAATTAAGAAAACATTTCCAGTGATTTGTAAAATAACCCTAAGAGGAACAAGAAAAAAGAAAAAAGGAAAACCTTCACTACTCCAAAGCTTACAACTAGTAACAGAAGAAGTCACAGGAAAATATTAAGGCTACTGGAGCAAGCTCTGTTGTGAATCAAACAAACTGAATAGAGAAAAAAATAAACTAATACATATACTCAGATTAGCGACCACTCCTGACTTCAGCAAATCTATTGTCACACCAGAGAGGGATTTCTGCAAATGTATATGTGCATAGTCCGTGAATTTAGAAAGCAATAGATGATGTTCAGAAAGAAACAGATGCAGTTATACAAAGAATTATTTTTTTTCCAAATTGCACTGAAAAGACACCCAGAAATAACATTTTAGAAAACTGCACCATCTGCAGCTCAGGATTGATCAATGAAACAAGTTGCTAAACAAATCAGATTTTTCTGAGGCAAAGAGAAAAATAATAGTTTGTACAGGAGACAGCAATTAGAATCAGGTTGTTTTTCCCAAATACAGGCTTTAGGAAATTCGATCCATCCAGGAAAAGAAAAAAAGGAAAAAAATTTGTATGTTGATTTTCTACAAATGTCTTTTTTTTCCCCCTCCAGAGTATTAGGTAAGATTTGACTTCAAATAAAGCAACCTCTTCTGAGAGGAGCTTGTGAAGGACCCACCACCTCTCTGCTTCACTTACAGTAGCCTTCCAAACTGACACGGAGATTTCCTCCTTCCCAAAGCTAACGGCTGCCTTTGCAGAGACTGGGCCCAAATATGCCACAACTCAACTGCTAATCTCAGMCTTAAAACTAGTGCTTTAAAAAAAGCACTCTTCACTTTTAAGTTATAGTCAAGAAATTAGACAAGAAAGAAAAGGCTACTCGGATTCTACACCTAAATCTAAGCAGCACAGTAGTAGCAGATGGTGCACAAGCACAGCTTTGTTTATGTTTCAAGACCTACTGTACACTTAGTGTAGCATTTGTTGATTTTAATTACTCAAAACTGAAAAGAATGACTTCAAAAACAAGAGACTTTGATATGACCATGATAAGATTTGCTAAAACAAGTTTCAAAATTTTTAGATATATTTCCTATCACAGACAGTAGCGTAGACGATGAAAACATTACACTTATGTTTCATAAAAAAAGATGATTGTGCTGAGTAATTCTGCTCTGGCCACAACCCTAGATTTTAGGCTAGGGAAATTCACATTCAAGTTTTAAATCCATTTACAAGTGATTGATTAGCAAAAACGTAATGAGCTATGAAGGACAACTAAGAGTGCCATTTATTGATAACRTTTATGGTCTTGGTGATTAAATCAYTCACTTCGAAATAAATTCTGTAAGGCTGGTCATTCTGACCCCAAGATTATAGCCATTTATAGCACACCGGAGAAAGGGAAAAATTATAGAAGGTAGGGCTAAAATAATGACCACTTAAAAACATATATATGAAACTGGAAACTCAAATGAGGAATAGCACTTTAGGTCTCATGAGCACTCCATTTTCCTCCTCCTTTCTGATCACAAGCCACAAACATGCTTTAAAATGTCATAACTAAACATCAAATACTTACATTCCCATTTTGAAAGGAGGGTAAYGCAGTAACCGGCCAGCTCAAAGGGGCTGGTGGAGTCTCTGCAATTTCACCCTTCGGGTCTCTTGCAACTACCATCCTAACAGAGTTCCCACAGTTTCTCAGCACTTGGGCAACTTGTTCGCTCGTCATTCCCTGAACATTGGTCCCACCAATCTGTAGGATGTGATCTCCTGTCCGCAGCCGCCCATCCTTCAAACATAAATAAAATTGCAAAAATAAGTTTCCAGTCTATAAATGCATCAGCTCTTTCATATTACAAACTTGAATCTGAATCTACATCAAACTTTAAAACAAAAAATATCAAAATAAACAGGTTGAATAGTGCTATTGCTAGTCAAGTGGTTATGTTTCTCAGTAAAAAACTACAATGTTTATAATTTTATAGCCTGTTAGGTACTGTTSTTTCATACAATAATCCTCGCCATTTTTTTTCCCCGCACATGACTAGCTGCYGCTCCAGAGAGTAATTCCACTGAAGGTGACAAGACTGCACACAAACCATCTTTTATACGATAATTAAGATTCACTCATCACTATTGTAAGCAAGTATTCATGGGAATAATTGTTCGGCTAGCAGTGATCAGCACAGCTCCCCCATCTTATGAACACTGACTTACACAGCACTTAATGCTGTTCTTCTTAAAGCAGCAGCAAACTCTTCTACAAACTCACCCAGCTTTTAGCACATATATGTATTTTTCAGGTTTTTAGTGAACTCACATTCAGCTGAGGATGATGTGAGTTCTTAACTTACATGTGTCATTTGTGGCCAAAACATTTTATTCCTTACAGCAACACAGGTGTTACACAATAATTAAGAGGTATTTATTTCTATGTGGCAGGTTCTGAGAGAGGCAGAGAGCTATTACTTTTCAATAAAGCACTCTCAATCTGCAGTTTTCATTTCTGGCACATACTGTAAAAGCATCCTCAGCTGCCTCTTTGTGCACGTTACCTGATCTTGTTTGCATATCTAGGGTTCCAGAGTTCAAATGCCACAACATGTTATGACCAAACTCACATTAAAAATACAAATCCTGTTTGCTACTCATGTGCCCTACTCCCAAGATGTGGCACRGAGTCTTTGAGGATTAACAAATCCAGGCTGCAAGTTACACCCAAACAACTTCCAAAGATACCACTAACTACAAAAAACTCTGCACTAATCCCAAGCATCTCCAAGATCTGCTCAGAATGCAGGACACAGGCCCCAATGGCTTTAAAATCAAAACCAGTATCAAGATGGGACTTTAAGCTGGATCTTGCAACACAATTTCTTCAATGGCACAGATCCCCTTGCCTGAGGATTGTCTCTAGTTTTTCCTTACAGATGTTGCCAAATGTATCAAGTTTTACCAAGAATAAGCAAATCCATTAGGATCATTTGTCCTCCCAGGTCGACCAAAGGTTGAAAGTATTGGAAGTATTAGAACAACTTGGACAACATTTCAAAATTTCTGGATGTTTTACAGTTTCAGAAAAGCCAAAACACGCCTGGGAAACAACTTAATGCACATCAGGTACTGACTTTTTCCTCCATCATACCTTTAACATATTTATTTGTAACATACACGTTGGCATTCAGATTTCGATGCTATCAGCTTCCTTTTGTTCAAGTATATTAGTTTATTTTAAGACTGTCAAAAGCAGTTAATTACACTTTACAATCAAACAAGAAGTGACATTTGTTATATTATAACAAATTACCCGGTCTGCCAATCCCCCAGGAACAATTGTTCGTACAACCACACCACTCGACTTTCCTCCTACAATTCCAAAGCCTAATCCCGAACCGTCGTTAATCAGCTCAACGTCTTCGATGTGGCCCCAATGAATCTGCAATTAATAAAAAGAACAGGAGATTTTAATTCCAACTGATTTTTACTGTTTCTCACTTTCACATGTAGTGGTAATGATGAGAATTAACCAAAACAATCTTCCTTCTGTCCCCCATACTGGAGATATACTGGATTTTGGAGAGTGAGCCTCATTTCCTAATAAAAACTCAGTGGGATTTCTCATCTGTTTTTAAACATACATTTTGTCCTTCACTTTCATAACAGGGCACTAAGAAAAAGCAATTTTAAGGTTTTCTTGCCAATATGAAAACTATCCTTTTAGCTTCTCATAAATCAGGAAAACTGCAAACAGGGGGAAAAAAAGAGGGAAGAAGCTTGCATTGGCCTAGTTCTCATTTGCTGTTGCCCAGCTTCTTATTTCTGTTTTTTCACTTATCCTCTAAACACCCTCCATACTCTAAACACTAGTACATGCCGAATTAACAGCACAATATAAAGTTTTGCCATGCTGAATTGGAAGCATGTTTCCAAGCTACACTCTATCATGACCTTGTGTTCTACAAGACAACCCCAAAATAACAAAGCTGTTAAGCAACCCAAATGCAGCCAATGTTTCTGTCAGATTAATATCTCATAGAAACCAAAATGGAGCAAAGTAGGCAGATTTAAGTCTTCTGTGAATAAAGGATTTATTAGCATACCGAAAATCTTTGCCAAAGCCAGTTAAATATCATAAAAGAAGTTTAAAGACCCCCCATAGAGATATATATTTGTATTTTATTTTGTTAGTCTGTTCAGTGCAGATCTTTCAATGAAAAAGCAGTTAAAGTTTAATTCTTTAAAATTTTCAGTGCAATAAACAATATTGATTATCCACTAAAACCTTCAGATTTCACTAGCTCTGTAATAATCATGAGGGAAATAATTACTGAGAATAAGGAAAAGCAGTACTCTTAACCAGATTTTCATTGAAACCTACTTGCACAATAAATTAAAATTCTAATATTGCAAGCCCTGGATTTAGGTGTGCAGTTCAAACAAATTCAGGGAAGCCACCTGGACCTACAGTTTGAACACAGATACAATTTCAGCCCTGGCTTATGAGACCTCCAAGTCCAGGTGACAATCTCTCCCTGTTCAAGAAAATTAAAGGTTTCATAATCAGTGAAATTTACAGTWAAAAAAACAAATAAGAACTCAGAGGTTCCCATAACAGTTTTGTCTTTGCTTGGAAGAAAAAAAGATATCTGTTTTCAGCAATTCAAGTTTTAATGGGTTGGGATATTTCAAGCAGTGCTCAAGATAGGCTGTGTTTACCCTCCTTTAAGATGTAATCAGAGCCACATCTTTAATTGCTAMGCACAAGAAGGTTTCAGCTGGGTATACTCATAAATTGCAGACCCTGCTGCTAAAAATATGTTGATCTACTACAGCTTCTGCTAGCCCATAAAGAGCCAGCAYCTACTTTACAACACCTTCATGCAGCTTTGCAATGGAAGCATTCTAACTATTCCAGGATAAGTCTCAAACGACACTGCTTACAAAACCCGATTAAAAAATAAAACCAGAAAAAGCAAAGCCAGCTAACACAGCTACAACTCCTAAAGAGTCCCTCACAGCAGTGTGACTTTGACAGCAACAACTCACAGTCTCAGGTGGATTTGCATCGCTGGGTAAGAGGGCCGAAGTTCTGCTGTTTCCTTGAGTTGGCTCCCTAGCAACAACCAGATGCAGGGATCCCGTGGATTGCTGCAGGAGCGCAACGGCGTGCTGATGGGAAACGCTCCGATCCAATGGGGTGCAATTAATGGCCAGTATGTGGTCATTTTCCCTTAGTCTTTGATCCCTTAACAAAACATTGAAAGAAATTTTAAAGCGCTGCACAGTAGCTTCATTACAGGCTAGTGTAGTCTCAATAGGACCATGCAAAATACACAGACGTGCAAGGTTACACTATTTATATAAAGCAAAATCTGCTTATTAGGTTGTCTCTGGCAACAGAAAAATTACATATCGTCCACACTGTCCCAAACAGACCAACCAAAGCCAATTCTGTTGCAACACTGCCTGGTATACTAGTTTGCTAGATTTCTTCCATTGCTTCTATTCAAAAGATTCTCCCATTCATCCTTGATTATGTTGAGTTACGTAGGAGAAAATTCCATTTTTGGCAGTTATATAAGGAACAGGAAACTATTCTTCATCACAGTCTGCACTATGCAACATTACCTCCAAGTACTCAAAACTTAGGCTATGACACTGTTTTGCATCCTTACTTTGCCTAAATACATTTATATTGTATTCAAACAGAATTTATAGTATCAAACTTCACACATCAAACTTTCCTGGGGCAACAGAGAGCTCAGCTTATACTACAGTATAAATAGTACATTGTAATAGTACAAATCTCTGTTAATTCACCCCAGCAATGAATACAGGTTTGTGACAAGAGAGAAACGATCATTCATCTGCTTTGTTAAATATTCATTCTGAGCACGAGACCAAACTGTTACTTAGACAGACACTTCCTTCAAAGCTCTGTAGGAATCCAAAAATTCACCAGGAGATCTTGTCTCAGAAGAAAAACTGGAAGTACGCTAGGGAAATTTATAAAAACCCCGAACAATAAAACTGCACATCTTAACTAACACATTCTAAACTTCATTTTTCTCATGCAATATTTAAGAACTTYCCCTGAAATCTCTTTTTTTTCAGGCACTAACCATATTTTAGATTCCTTCATCAAAGAAAGCAAGCAGCAGGTCATCAAATCCTAACGTGAGATATTCACCCTCCTTTGACATCCGGATCAGTCCATCTGTCTCCACTTTGAAAGAGCCTAATATGCTTTTCTTTAAGTGCTCTATGATGTGTTCTCTGTGGGCCCATAGCCATTATCATTCCAACCTCTCCCCACTCTCTTTGTCATCCCGTGTTGGCACTTCCTGACATGTGTTATTTAAAAAGTGACACCAGTGACTTGAAATCTAGACACATTTTCTTTAAACATAATTCCAAGCACTGTATTTGTCTCATGCCAACTCTTGTGGTTTTACAATCACATTTTATTTTTAAAGGATTGCTCTGTCTTTTGTTGTTGGGCAAAAACCCACAGACAATATGGGGGAAAATTGCCTGAAGCCTTGATTCTATGATGACATCTGTGCAGGGATCTGTCAGGAGGACTGGATCTAAATTTACACAGGAAAAACAGTAAAATCAACTATAAATAAAAGCATTGTCATACACACACAAATAAAAAACAAAAAAAATCAAGGGGAAAAAACAACCTCCAGGGATACGATGGATAATAATTCAAATATAGGCTAATTTTATTTTCCCTGTATTCTTCTGTGAGTTTTCTTGTTTTATAATCAGTACTCCAGATTCTCTTGAGCGATTCCTGGAAATTCCATTTATGAATGGCTGGGATATTCAAAACTCATCCAAAAATCTGGTCCCCAAAACACACGTTTTAGTTGCACAGACAGAACTCAAGCTACCTCCTACAAAATACCCACCTGATGACCCAAAGATATTAGTCTGATGAGGCCTTCAATAGGAAAGTCATGGTACGTCACAGAACTATTGTAACTTGTATCTTAAAGTGCAGAAGTCTCACCTGTCAGCTATGCCTCCTGGCTGCACTTCCTTGACAAAGATACCAACTTCTCCCAAACTATGGTTTTTAAGGGCAACCACACTAAATCCAAGACCTCCAACAGAAGGCTTTTCTATCTTTATTGATTCTATTTGTCTGCCCTGGTAAAAAAAGAAAAAGAAAAAAGTTTTACTAATTTTTAATGCAGCAGAATGAGCTAGTTCAAAATTCATGAACACCATGAGAATTATTCTCCTCCTAAGACTAAACAAAGGCAAAATACTGAATATGTTATTTCTATAAAAGCTTCTCCATTTATTATTTTTAATATAACAGAGTATTGGATATGCAAGTACTCTGAGGTTCTGAAACCTCAGGGAATTTAAAAGCTGCTTTCACACTTCATTCACATTATGAGATGAATTCCAAACTGGATGAAAACTATGAACAAAGTGCTGTCTCGAGCAATATATTTGGGATTTCTGGAAATACTGCACAACTAAACTAAATTACTTGTCTTTGGCTCCTTTTGCTTTTAATGCAAACCTTTTTTAGGTTCGTGTTCAAAAGATTGCAGCTTTTAAATAAAGAAATTACTTTCCTTCCCCTCCCTACCATTTCACACTTGATGCTAAAAACATTTGCTTTTCCAGATACCTTTTCAGTTCTAATACAAAATTTCTGGGGTTGTTTACTGGGAAGTATTACTTAGGGAAAGCACTTATATCACAGCTGTTTTATCCAAAATAATGTGCAGTCTTTACCACTCAATCTTTTATTGGATTAGTTAATGACACACTAATGAGAAGAGTTATGCTCAAAATATTACAGCTACATTAAGGTAGTCAATTAGCAACAGTTACTTAATATAGAAAGGCACGACTAACCAATTAAATTAATGGTTCAAAGTAACACAGAACAATACATTCATGGTATAAATGCCAATCCCACATGGGTGAATGTCTGCACCTGTATAATTCTCCATAAGCAGCTGGTACATGCTACATCACATGTTAACAAAATCAGCATCTGTCTGATGAAGTTAGGACAAATTAAATGAAGAGCTAAATAAAATATTAAACACTGGTTTTTTTAATCGTTTGCACTGTTCGTATATCAAAGCTGGTAAGTTTCCAATTCAAAATGTACTTGATGAAAAAGCGTTTTTCCATCCAAACAAGTTTCTGCAGAAAATGTCCATTTTCAATTAAGGGTCACCAAATGCCAAAAAATGTTTACTGGAAGCTGAAATTTCTATGTTGGTGTTTTCGATAGGGACTAAAAAAAAAAAGCAAAGAAAAACTTTCTGGTTTTGATGGTATCTTTCATGGGGGAAAAATCACCCTCAGCAGCTCTGAACTCTTCCTGGTTCTCAGATATACGASAAGAGAGGTATGTTTGGCAAAGTACTCCATAGGCACACATGGAAAAGTCTAACGCTAGAAGAAAATAAGTCTTGTGCACTGGACTTGAGAGCCTTACCTTTGCCATCTGTTGGATGATTGTGTTAAATTCATTAACTTCTAGGTTTGTCATGACAGGAGATGCTCTGGRTTCAGACAAATTGCAAGGTTTGCACAAGCTCCCATTTGTAACTGATTTGTCAGCAAACACCAGGAGCCCTCTCTTGGTAAAATCAAACTCTATCGAACGGTCCGGAGGCATGTAATTAAGCTGTTGAAAACAAAGATGCAATAAAACTATTTAAAACGTAAGAATAGATTTCCATGTATAGGACCTTTTATGCAGATTAACAACGAAGCAAGCATGTACATGTTTGCATCTACATATTCAGAGAAATATACTACAAATTTTAATCTCTTTTCAGAAGAAAGTTTTCAAAGATTTCAAATGTTTCTATTGCACTAATTTTCTCCATTTGTTTCACGCTTCTTCCCATTCCCTCCCATCCTTGCCCATTTCCCTCTTTTTACCCTCATTCCCCCAAAAAATACACAGACAAGCACCAAATACAAAAGAGGCACTGCAGCAATCATCAGGCAAACCCAGATAGCTTGGGCACAGGAATCACGATTTTCATGAGTAATCACTCATCAGGACTCAAGAGCCAAGGGTCTGCTCTATGTTACATCTCCCCAGAGAGACTAAAGTACAAACCAACTACTACACACTACTACTATTGCTAGAACTGACAGTTCAGTTTCCAGTCCTGGCAGATAACACAGCACTGTAAAAATACTACCAATGTGACCRAGTAAACTGAAGACTTTTTTTCCTGAATGAAACTGCTCATCATGCACAGGGGAAATACTTTAAAAAAATATTYTGATAAACATCTAAATTTGCTAGTTATTAACATTCCAAACACAAAATCCACTGTCACGGCTACAAAACATCATCCTAGATTTATTTGCATTTTCAGTTTATTATTATTATTTTTACTTAATAGCTTGMAGCAACATGTATCAAGTTTTGTAAGGAAGAAGCCTGAACAATGTGAACAAGGGAAGAAGGCAGAACGAATGGCACTGCCATGCCACCCACATAGGAACATGCACAACACATCCAGTACACTTGCAAACGATGGCGAGATRGCCTCATTCACCTGAGACCTACAGACCCCACTGTATCTGCAGGTGGGCAGGTGCAATAACAGCACCTCGTCCCTGATTTTAGTTTGCATTCCTGACAGCTAATTGCACAATGAGAACTGTTCATACAGATGTGTCAGCGATCCCTGTGTCCACAAGATGCCAGGGCCAGATGGCATTATAAGCCAATCCACACAGGCCCCTTCTGCTGCTGGAGCTAACTCACTTAAAACCAGCTCGGAYACATCTACACCAGTGCTTGGCAAAACTTCAAGGGTGGTTTTCTAGATTTCCTCAAGCAGGTTAACTATGCTTGTACAAGTCAGCAGGAACCAGGCGATGCCGTCTTTAGAAGAGGCAAGATGCTGCCAGTCAGTTGATAAACAGCATTTAGCTTCTGGGAAAAACAAAGGGCCCCAGTTCCCACTGTGTTCAGAGCTCAAGCTACCGCAGTTGATGCCTGTTGCTGACGCCTGTTTCGAGATTGATGTAGTCCTTAATTCCTGCCTCCTCTGCATACCTTTCAAAGCATGTTGCCCCCATGACTACAGTATGTTGCAATGGCTCTTATTTCAAAAGGGACTGTGCAGATACCAACTTTAAAAAAAAAGACAGCACTCAATCACACCAAATAACAGCAGCACAAAATCACACCAAATAACAGCCTATTAACAGCGGCATCCTCATTAACACCCACCTACATGTCCTGTTTTAAGTTCCAAGTTAAATACAGTTATCATCACACCAACAATTACTCTACACTCACTTGTTCCTTCAGCTGCTTGATGGATTGCTGGAGAGTCAGAATCTGGTTGAACAAAGGGCTCCTGAGCGTGTTACGCAGAACAGTCAGGTTTTCATTATGTGGAGCATCTCTCTTTTCATGGAGTTTTGCTTGCAGACGGTCAAGGATCTGCAGCACCTGCTGTTTATCTGTACCACAAAACAGAACGTGTTAGGAACACAGTTCCATTTCCCACTGCTTAGTAAAAGCAGTCTTTAAGACTACATACCTGCTGCAGGATTTTCAGGCATGTTGAAGGGTGTTCTTGGAATTACTCAGAATAACCTAGAATAAACTGGCTACAAAAATTAAAGGAAGGATTAGATTATACCACTTATCAGAGAGTAGACAAAGTAAAAAAAATACACCACTTTCTTAATTTTATTCTATACTCTTAGTAGTTGACAATAAAAAAATTAACAAAAATCTACTTTTCCCTTTTGTTTACCAAGTATTCAACAGCTCTCAACATAACCAGTTGCACTGAGACATCAGTAAAGAAAAATATTTCTGCTTGTTCTATGTGTTTTGTCTTTCATACACCAAAAAAAATCCACCTCTTTACAATAGAGAACACAAATTTTAAAGCCCAACATTAGTCATTGAAATTGAGCTTCAGCTGTGTTCGGTCAAACTATTTTAAATACAGACAATAAAGTTGTGACCTTTTCAAACACATGTAGATGAAATTCTACTATTTAAAAGATACTTTTCTCCCATATAATTATTTGTAGACAGTACCCTTATCACAGCAGCTTATTCTTCAACAGATCAATATAGGTGACATCTTATATCCTTCTATGAAACCATTCCATAAGGCCTCCACACACAAGGTAGCATAGTATTAAGGCCTAAAACTGATGAAATCAGTTCCCAGCCCAACACCACCTTAAGRGACTTCAGTTTTAACCCTAGTGCTGACTTGCAGAACAGGTAGGAGAAACTTCTTCTCTGCCACATGTACCACCCTTTGTCCTTTCTATTTGTATGACAAGCTTCGAAGGAATAGAATATCCTTTGTCATATTTCTCTACAGTGCCAAATAAAACAGGTCTCCAGCTGTGGTTCAGGCTTAGATGGCAGTATAAAAACACTGACTCGCAATTAGTAGTTATGATAAATGTGTACCCTTACGTGCATGTTATTACCTTGATGCAGAGCCTGTCATCCTGAAATCTGTCAAGGCAGTCAAACCAAAACACACACAAGATTTCTTCAGTCAGTGCAAACTCCTCTGAACAAAATCAACTATTCAACAGCACAATTTATCTAATTTTGACCCTACCCACTAAATAACTATGTAATTTCAAAATATTTTAAAACAGGCATATAAAGAACTCTCTTCATCTTGCAATTCAATGTAAATTAATGGTAAGCAGATGCCAGAGACCATCTCCCAGAGAGCCCTGACTCTCTCGGCTCTGCCTCTGATACTTGCTGTGCTCAGAATAAAAAAGTCCARGTTGTGAGGATCGAGCTCTATGTGTCCAAGGTGCTATTGCAAATGAAAACAGGGTAATACAATAGCTGCTCTTCTCCCAAAAGACAGAGATTAAGCTGCTATAAACTAATGAAAAAAAAAAAAAAGGTGTGTTAGAGGTGTGTTACAAACCACAGTTTTAGATTTATGGAGCCTTTACTGTCTCTGAGCAGTTTTGGCTATTAGAAGAATTTCTGCAGAACTCAGTGGGTTTGCATGATTTCTACCTAGGGCCAAGCAAAATGAGTCGCCTTGCAAGTCTATTAACAGATTTAGGAGGTCATTTTAAATCAAACTCATAGCAAGGGCTGAGGCTGCAAACCCGAACAACCCCAAAAGATTTTCAGGAATGCATCTGAACTTTTGCAAGCACTGAAGCTCTATTTTCTTTTCCATTTGAAATAAAACACTTCTAAGAGCACGGCAGTCTTTGATTCTATGCTAAGTTCTGATTATGAAGAACAGATGAAAATACCATTTTCTAATATATTCTTAGGTCTTCATCTAAACAAAAAAAATAAGGGGGGGGGGGAACTTGACCTCCTTGACCAAAAACATCCCATGGACCTTAACAAACCGGGACAAAGACTATGAAAATTATTTTTTCTTTCAAATTTTACTTGCCTCCATTCATTTCCTTTCCTTTTCCTCACACTTCACATCAGCGGTTAAAAAAAGGGAAAAACTCCTAAAGCAGGCTAGCCTACATCAGTAAAAAATGCAAAAAGTGACCTRAAACACCTTTAAGCAGCATTACACCTTAGGGGCAAAGGGGCATGAGCAGGACATAGACTCCCCTTGCAGCAGCATTTGCAGCAGCTCTGGCAAACTGCACCCKGAGAAATTGCCTGCGTCACTCAGAAACCACCTCTACGAGACGCACTGACAGGCTCCAAGATTAATACTTTTCTCCACTACAGCGGGTGTAGCAACAGCAATTATGACAATGGGTACAGAGCCAAAAAAAGAAAAATTAGAGCTGAAAAATGTAAGACGCCCAGGCTCCATCTAACACACAGAGGACCCCTGGAGAAAGAGGTAAAAAAGCAGGAAAAAAATAACACAGAACAAAACACACACAAAGTTTCTCCTTCCTGCTTTAGCTGCTGCTCAGAGCTATTGCAGACCATTTTGCTGCAGAGGCAGCTGAAGTGGATGGACCTTGGGTACAATTCAGGAACCATTCAAGTTTACACAGCACTCGGGGATTCCTCGTGACCCAAGCTGGCCTCTAGCCAGGTTGCAATGATTTTTGAGGGGCTACATATTTAAACCACCATCAGTATTTCTTTCTTCTCCTTTCTTCTCTCMAAGTAAAAAAGGGAGTGTTTTATTTTAAAGCAAACAGATAGCTCCTTCTGTTGTAAGGGGATCTCTGAGAATATCAAGTTGAAAGTTTTCAAGTAATGGGTAAGTGATGACAGCTCCCTAACTGGCTCTCGGGGGCCAGGGAAATGCACAGCCCCAGAAATTACTGATCGGTTTATGTCTGGGGACCCAAACAGCTCATGGCTAAACCATTTCCAAACCCGGATGCTAATTTTGAGTGAGGTGTCAACAGACAGAAGTTGCTAAATTAGCAGATCCCAGCCTATACATTGGTTTTGGAGAGTGATCCARAACACAACGGTTTGGGCTCTCAAAAACAGCTCATCCACTCCGTGCTGAACTTTCCCAGCCCCATTCCCGCACTTCTGCGGCCACCTATTTATCCGCTAGACAAAACAGCAAACCTCAAAGCTCAAAATTCACATCACAGCTCCCAGTATCACCATAAAACCATTGCCAAAAATCATGAATTTCATAAAGCTTAGTGTGGTCAAACACCACAAAAAAAMCCCTCTATTCTGTACAATGTGCAACTGGGTTTACTGTCTTCAGTTGTGAGAGCTGAACTCAATGTACCACAGAGTAATAAAGTTTCAATAGGTTTGGGGCAAAATGCTATGACTTGGATCCTTACACAAAACAAACCTTTCTTTAATAATAATAGTAATAATAAAGTTGTGACTAGTGCAAGGGCAACTACCCTTAGTGTGCGTGGCACCTTCTGGGACATTAACTCCAGGACACACGTCCTYGCTGTGCAGCAAGTTCCAACTGCTGCTATTTTTCAAGGGCTTCTAACRTAGCCAAGCCAGGCAGATCGTCACGGGAACAGCAAGGAGTACATCCCTGTCCAAAGTCACCTTTCTGCACTAATGCATTTGGAATTTTTCCAAGAGTGAGCATACACTGCATGTTTTTTCCTTCACCAGTCCAGGAGACACCTCCAACTTGGAAAATTTCAGCCCATCAGGTTTAAAGTTTGACAAAAAGAGAAGACGGCATTTGCTACACTCACCTCAATCCTAAAGGGTTCTACCTCAGCATCACCTATTACTTGAGATTTTAAAAACAGTATACTTGAAGTCTTCCTATAACCATGTGCTACTGAAGAAATATACTACATTTTGCCACTTTACACAGTAGGCTAACTCAGTTTTCCACTCTAGTAACAAAAAAATGTTTAGCATAGACACACCTTTCAGAGAAGGCCACTGTAAGCAAAGATCTTGCTGCTCCACATAAACATTATAGTTTTTTWAAAAAGTGTCACAGCTCTCCAGTTTTCCAGTATCTCAAAACTTTCTACAAGTTGTATTGACCATCTCAAGCACTTGAAAGGAGCAGATAATTGAATCGTGCYGCAAATACCTACGTATAAAGATAGCACATTCCTCTGGGATGAAGCAGGTTAAAGGGAAGTGTTYTTGCACATGAAATAACCGATCCATGGACCTGCGGAGGTCTAGTGACTGGAAGGTGATGAAAACAAATGAMACCATATGCACCTGAGAACCACTGCACCAACTGAGACCAACCTTACTCATTCCCAAGCCATGCTAAGCTTTAACAAGCAGAACCTGAATTCCCAWGGACTTGAGCCTGGAGGGRATGTGCCGATGYGGATTCTCTGATGTCTAATAAAAGGCTAAGCTCAGGTTGAAGCCACTCTCAGCGGAGCTGTGCTCAGAAACCTGTTCTGGCAAGGACTGTGCTTCCAGGATCCAATCGGGGAAATTAAACAGCAAACCTGAAAGTTATTACAGAGAGCTGTGGCACAAGTAAAGCGCTTCAGGTGGGACGGGAGTTGTTGCACCTGGATCTAGAARGGTGTTTTCTGAAGCTTAGAAACTCAAGGCATTGCTTCCCTTCATCCAACCTGAGTGAAAAATAAAAAGCTGTTCATTTAAGGGTCTCTGAACTGAAAGCCTTTGAGCAAAGTGTCCCCGAAACTGCGCAGCGCCTCGTCGCCCGCTTGCAACGAGCGAATGCGCCGCTAAGAGRCCGAGGCTCGGCCACCTCCGCGCAGCGCCACGCGGGAAGCCCGGCCAGGAGCAAAACACGCAGGGCAGCACGGGGCTGCAAAGGAGGAGCTCGGCGGGGCGCGACGCTTCCTCGAGACCCCGTCGCGAGGGGCCCGCCTCGCGGCCGGCGCCGTCCCCGTCCCCTC
Organism: Nothoprocta perdicaria; assembly: GCF_003342845.1. Lineage (NCBI taxonomy): Eukaryota > Metazoa > Chordata > Aves > Tinamiformes > Tinamidae > Nothoprocta > Nothoprocta perdicaria. The sequence continues at coordinate 591,205 of NW_020455491.1, read as the reverse complement.
CCGCGGCCGCCCCGCGCCGGGGCCTCCCCGCGAGGGCGGCGGCGGCGCGCGGCGTTACCTGCCATGGCCGCCGGCTCGCACCTGGGCGGAAGCGGGAAGCACCTGCGGCGCAGGAAGCCGGGGCGGCGCGGCGGGAGAGCCGCCCCCGGGGGCCGGAGCGGGGCGGCGGGGCCGCCCTCCCGCTGCCCGGGCGCCTGCCCCGGGGCCGGCTGTCGCCTCGGGAGGGGGCCATGAGGGAAAAAGTAAAGACAGAGGCGGGCACAGCGCGTCTCAGAGCGCCAAGCGTGCTTTGAGAGCGGGGGAACTGCGGAGGCTTTGCATGCCTTCAAATACAGCTGCATTAGCCGGCTTTCCCTCCCGCCTTTTATCAAAAATAGCAAAAAAATCCCACCAAAGAATAGCTTTTACTCTAGATTATCCCTAATAGATGACGCACAGCCCTGCTGGCTACACTCGGAAAGACAGGAAAGATTTGAACGTGAATTCTGCCCCACGAGCAGYGACTTTTCTTCCTGCGTGCCCCTTGCTTTCCTTACATATAAGTAAGATATATACCACACTAAGAACATAAAGCACATCACCCTCATGCTTTAAGGGTGTGGATTCCAAACTTCCCACTCCTGCCTCTCAGTTTTGTTTTAATTAAGGTTATATTGGTGGGGAGGGACAGCTGGGCTCTGCCTGCCCAGCTCCGAGCTGCAAATTTAGAGAAAGGAGAGAGGAGAGGGAAAAACAAAAAACAAAAAACYATGAGGTGGCAATATCTCACACCAACAAATAATGATCAACCACCGGTGGGAAAACCCCTACGTTTTAGGCCTGTATTTCCACTAATTATGCAGGTTTGCAGCCGATATACCCTGGCACAAACAGATTCAGGTGCYTGTAACCGTTTGCTCATGGAAGTAATCAACCACAGAAAAAAGAATAAAAAACAGAAAGGCTGGATAATACAGGGCATTCTGCTAAACACTCTCTGGAAACTACTTCCAACCGCTTCCAGTGTCCAGGTCCCCATGTGTTTTTCAGGAAATAACTCCAAAGAGAAAAACAAGAACGGTAACTTCTGAAATTCCTTTAAAAATAATATATCATATATATAAAGCTTACCCACTCCGGACACTTAGTAATATTTCATTAACAAGATCTACAAAGGCGCAGTTGACCATACACTCAGTTTAAAGTTAAAATAAGACTTTTATAGGAGCGCTGCGCATTTGCTCCGCACACAGCGCGGAAAAGCGACACCCCCCTCAACGGCCGGGCAAAAGGCGGGCGAACSGAACGGCAGACATCTTAAGTAAGGGCAGCTGCGGTGACGTCACGCACGTCGCGTAACGTAAGGGCGCGGCAGCCATCTTTGTTCCGGGCAAAAGCCGCCGGCTCCGCAGCCATCTTGGCAAGGGGGCAGGCTTTGCCTTTGGTGCTGGGCAGGAGCAGTGTTCCTGTCAAAACGAAAACAAACAATCAAAAAACACAAACACACAAAATAACCCCCCTTAAGCACGTCAACAACTCGAGAACAACSAGGAGAAAACTCCCCTGTGCCCTGCGCCGCGGCTCCTCAGCCGCCTCTCCCCGCGGCGCCGCGGGCGAGTCAGCTGACGGGAGCGGCTCGTTTCCATGATGGCCGCGCGGCCGGGGCGGCTGCCGGCGGGCCCGGGCGGGCGGCGAGGCGCGTCGGAGGCCCGGCTCCTGCTTCTGCTCTGGTTGGCGGGCGCGGCGGGCCGGGAGGCGCCGCTCAAGTGCGAGGAGCTGCGGCTGGGGCAATATCCTGAGCGCCATGGCGGCGGGCGCGGCGGGGGCGGTTGCTGTGGCGACGCGGCGGGGCGATCCGGATGGAGCCGGATCCCTGCGAGGGGAAGGGGGAGATGGAGGGGCGGGATGGCGGGTCCTGCGCGCCCCTCGCGGGGCGGAGGGCGCCTCAGGAGCCCCCGCTCCCGAGGGGTTCCCGATGGGGCTTCATTCTCCATTCCAGATGGGGAATTGGTAGGTTTGGGGTGTAGATTGGGGGTGTTTTCATCGATAAAACTCTACGGGATGTCAGCCCCCTGAGCCCCTCTGAAAATAAAATAATTTTCAGGATAATATAGTGAGGTGCACCGACTTTGCAAAAACCCCGTCTCCCTCTGGAGTGCCAGTTAGCAGGTCTGAGGGTTAGCTAGAAAGCGCCTGTCTCCCGCAAGGCAGCTCAGACCTCATCCCAGCATTATCCACATGGCTGCGGATCGAAAGTGTCAGGAGAGCAAATCCCAGAAAATTTAACCTCATCCCCACTGCGCCTGCCTGCAGGATGAGAGACCTCTGGGAGTGAGCTGCTGCCCGCATTCATCCGACTCCCAATTCCCAGTGATCCGAGCGCTCGCTTTCCAGTGGTCACTTTTGAGTTTTGGGTATTGCAGTGGATTTAAATCTCTCCACTGAATAAACTGAATAAACTTTTGTTTAAATGTCCCTGGGTAGGAAAGTGGGCTAGGTGAGCTGTGCTACCTTGCCTGCCTGCAGAAGCCAGGACCAATAAATATTATTTTTCCTTCCCATACTGCTGACTGCAGCACTAATTAGATGTGAAGTGTGTGCAATATATTTATGTATTAAATTGAAGTGAGGGCTTTGTTGCAAAGTAATGTGCTGTTCGTGTTTTGGGTAGGAAGGTACATSTTAAATCCTCAGGGGTTAGAGAGGGCGGAATAAATTAATACTCAACTTGTGTTGCTGTTTGATATGAAAAATGTTTTTCCTCAATTAGCTGAACATATATTTGTGATGAGCCTAAAATAGACAATAGTACGCAAGAACCGATGAATTGTACAAATCACACAGCATATGGTAAGGATTTTCAACTTCTGACATGTATTGATGGTAACTGCATTTTCCAAGAATGTGTTCAGATCATGCGTTTGTATAGCGGCTAGATGAGCTTCTTAAAACAGGGAATCAGTAATGAACAAATGTGTTATCTATTACTAGTATATTTGCAAGTGAAGTTTTCAGTAAATCTCTTTAGTTTGTGTTACATCTTCTAGGATCTAGGATCTGCTTACATCTTTCACTACCCTAATTAAAACAGCCTATTGCTATCGTACTAGATTTTGCATATACTTGTTAAAAGAAGAATTACCATAAGGCATAAGAGCCTCAAAACCTTCCCCTTTTTCATATCTTTTAAGGAAAAAAACGGTGTATTTCATTTTCAGGAGGTTTTGGTGTCATTAGACTGTTTTGCAAATAGTTGCATAACTTTTGATGTTAAATTCGGATGCTCATTTGAGTATGGCAGATGAAATTGGTCACGAGGTTACTAGCTGTGTTTAGCTTGTCTGTAGCTGGAGATGGATCACAGATCAGTGTTAGTCATGTCTGACTATTTAGTGGGTATATACATTTAATGCAACATACTTTTGAACAGAATTTAAGCAGTAAAATTGCTAAATCATCTAATTGTTATTTTCTGGGTCAGTATAGTTTTTATGCACATAACAGTCTTTACATGGTCCCCACAGTATCTGAATTTTGCTTGTCAGTACTATCTAAGTAATAAAAAGTTAATCTTCTGGATCAAAATTGAAACACAACAGTCTGTAAACATATTTCTAGGTCCCRTCACCCCCCAAAATACTGGTTTACTTTTAAGCATCTGAGTAGTTTCATTTAGTAGCTGGTTTGGAGGCCTCCTAGCATGACATTGACAGGAAAAAATGTGGCCTTTACCATCTTAATGCATTTTAATCACTGTGTGTTTCCTCTAAATAAAAGAATGCACTGTTATCTTAGCTCATTTACAAAGCAAAAACAAATAAACAAAAAATATAGGTCTGTAAAGCAGGCTAGAACTGTCTTAGATTAAGCACATTAATCAGTAACATCCACATAGTGCAGACTTAGCTCATATTTTCAGGTGTTATTGATACTGACCAGGAAATTAGGTATTTTGATCCATGCACAATGCRGACAGATATTTAAAAAGAAACACAACCAAATCCATTTGTAGCCTCCCTGCCTGTAAGTACTATTGGAAAATCAGAAAAGAAATATTGAACTTGGCTGAAGTTAGAAAGAACTCGCAAGTCCTGAAAACTAGTAATAGAAAGTAGAGCAAGGACTGGATTTTGGCCCTTTGGAGCAACTTACTTCAACATTGGAGGGTGATTAATATTCTGCTAATGTATTGCAAACCTTTAGCAGATGTCACTTTCTTTTGTGATTTCCACATTGGCTTGTTTATGAGTTGAACTTTAGATTAGAATCATAGAATAATTAGGCTGGGAGAGACCCCAGGAAGTCCCATCACCCAACCTCCTGCTCCRAGCAGAGACAGCGCTGAATTCACGTGAAGTTGCACCAGGCTGTCCAGTAAGATCCTGAAAACCTCCAAGGATGGAGATCCATCTCTCCATTTTCAGCTTGTTCCAATGTTTGACTGTTCCCAGGATGAAAATGTTTTCCGTATGTCCGGTTCAGACCTCTCATTGACTCACAATGGAACAAAAAGTAGAAAGTGCAACAGAATTAGAGCGGCAGTTAGCCTTGCATATTTTGCTTAATATCTATCATGTAAAAATACAGTTATTCATAGGGTTGACTATGAGAAATTCAGTCACCAGTGATAAGCCCTTATATATGATGTGTAGCGTGACTTTCACAATGTAACTTTGTTTAGTTCACTTGTTTCACATGGCTTGTCAGAAAAACACAACAATCCCAGGTCTAAATTTAAATAATTTTTCTGCCCTTAGTTCAGTGTCTACCAGCACCAAATATTAGTTGCAAAGATCACCTTGGCATAGAAAAAGTCTTTACTGGAAATGAAGTTGGATTTTACAAGCCTATCGCGTGTCGTAACGTGTAAGTACATTACTGTGTTTTGTAATAGTTTGCCCTTATTTTCACATTAAAGTGTTTCTAAAATAGTATGATGTGTTGGCAGAAGAAAAAAGAGAAATAAGGAGATAGAACGCTGCACACATGTTGCACAGTACTTAACGTTCTAATAAAAAGTAAAGTAGTTTAATGCCGAGATATACATGTTTATAAGTAAATCTGTCTCTATGTTGCACGCTTGTTTGTTTAATTATGTTTGTGTCTTTACCTTAGTACTTACCCTACTGAAGATTTGCCATGAATACTAAGGCTGCATTTTCACACATGCTAAAAACCAGCACAGCTGCTTAAAGAGCAGCTTGATGACTCCTCTCCATCCCTTCGCCTGACATAGTGCGTTGTCCAGTGGAGTAGGAAGCTCATCTGGCTTTGAACTAAAGTGGAGCAGGTCCCCAAGATGAGTGGCAGCAGAGTCACATCGGTGCTTGTGCCGGCACGAGCGYGAGGGCAGCGTGAGGATGAGAGAGATAAAAGATGATCTGCTCTCTCTTCTGAAAGAACCTTTACATCTCTTTAAGGGGCTGTTTCTGAAATGTGAACATGATGAACTTGATTCTTCTGAGGCTGATCATGAGCAAAGGATACCATAAATGTTCCAACTAGCCTGTGTTAATGATCAGAGAACACCTGTCGTTACCATTTGTTTCTCCTTTTTTTTTTTAAAGTGGGATTCATACTGGAGCCTTTTTCTTTTGTCCAGCTGCAGAGTCTTTGGAAATCTTTGGAAATTATAACTCCTGTAATTCTCCAGGATATTCCTCATCATTCTGGTGGGCAAATAACTCTGCTCAGTAATTTGCCCAAATCAGAAGTATGGCTCTGCCTCTCAATTTCATTAATATTTTCTCTGTACATAGTCTTCTCATAAGTCAAAGCTCAGGAAATTCAAGAAAACATAGTATTTTATCTAATCAAATTTAAATGCTAGCAAACTAGACTTCAGGCACGTTTTTGTCCAGAAACAGCTGCATTTGAGTCTTGACAGTGATGGGGACTGAGAAAAAGATGAGTTAAACTAGTTTAATAAAAATTGCTTAGTTTCTGAAATAAATGTAAACCTTATGTTTTGGAGTTTTGCATATATATTCACTTTTGTTTGCTATTTCTTTTCTAGTGATTTTCTAGAATATTTTTTCTTGTAAGTTTGTGTTTTCTGTATGAATTTAAAAACAGATACACATGGATTTAAAAAGATTAAAGGCAATATAGGGATCGTTCTATATTAACTTTTCAGTAGGCAGTAAAAATGGTGGGCTCCTTATGATGACTATTATTTATGATGAAATAATATGATGACTGTGCTACTAAACTTGCTGTGACTTTTCCAGTTCCATGGCTGTTTATATGGCAGAGAGGCAACAAGAATTTTTGTGGACTGAAAATTCCCCTTAAAGTCCCACTGTGACTATAGGAAGAGTTTTGGCAGCATCTCCTTGATAAAGTCTCAAAGCCAAGTAAAAACAGCAGAAGGATTAATATTGCCAGCTTGCATATATATGTTTGTTAAAAAGTGGTCTAATCRCTCAATCAGCCTTTTATAAGGCATTTTAAATATTAGCTAAGTCTTAGAACCATTATTTCAAGCAGGAATATCTAACTTGATATTCTACAATAATCTTGCCTGTTCTGCTGCCTTTGGAGCATCTTGTTTGAGCTTTTTTTTTTGTGAAATTGTGACTGTCTTCAGCAAGAAACAGCCGCATCTCTTTTGAATCAGGAAATCTTTCTGCAGTGGGACTGTGCTGAGAGGGCTGTAGGATAATGTCTATTCCTTCCTGTAGCAAGGGGCAAATCAGAAAGTTTTCCATATTCAAACCATGCTGTAACAGCAGTACAGATCTGGAATCCAGAAAGTTGGATAGTGCTAGCTTTTAGGACAAGACTAGCACACTAAGTTGAATGTATGTTTAAATGGACATATTGAAGACAGTTGCTCGTAGTGTTTGTTCCAGGAAAAGTTTGTAAGTGCTAAGAAATTTGCTCCAGCTTTTGCTGAAATGGAAGTTAGGTTTGCTTTGGTTTGGTTTTAATTTGATTTTTGGTGGTCGTTTTTTGCTAAATTCTAGAGCTCCTTAAATTGGCTCTGTATTTTGCTTAATATGGGCTTGATTTTGTGGACTGGAATACATCCATCATTCAAGTCTGCTCATTCCAGGCAAACAGACTATAAAATGATAGTCTGTAAAATATACCAAGTTCCATGTAGASAGATATTTAAGCATTGATAAGAGACCCTGAAAGAGCACAGAATCCAATGTGACCTATAGCAATACTTGCAGAGTATCAACTGGCATAGAGAGCAGGAAAAAACARTTTCTGATATGGTAACTGAGCAAAATGTATGCAGAAAAAATAAAGATTGGGTGATRCTGAGGAACACAAACAGGAAAAATTCAGAGGAACAACTGAAAGAAAATTTTATCTTTTATCCCACTGTAGAAATTCCTTTGGTTTTAGATCAGGAAGCATTRTTTCCCTGCTTGCTCTGTTAGTCTTGAGGGTTTTCTTTTGTTTGAGCTAAGAGAATGAGTAAGATAAAGGAAATACAGGAGCGGATGCAGACTTGATACAGAATGAAGATGCTTCCACTTCATATGAGATCTCTTCAGTTTCATGTTGACTAGGTTGATGTCTGTTTAAAAAACACCCAGTGCATAGGCAGGTGCTCAGTTTAGTTTATTACTGTGTTTGATCAGAAACATCTCATATTAAATTGTTCTCCCACTTTTACATAAAGATTGTTTTTATGCTTTAGTGTCCTCCAATGATTGTTGAYACTTTATAGTTGATAAATAATTTCTGAAAATTTACCCTAACTTTTAAATAAAACCATTAGTGTTCTTCACAGTGGAAACAGGATATTTCTAAAGATGGTAATTTACATTACATTAGGTTCCAGGAAGGCCCGCTATGTTCTGTGTTGCTAATAAGCACCAAGTAACAAATATTGAGGTAAGAGTCATGGTTTAATCACCTAATATTGCCATGAAGTTTTAAAGTCAATAAATCTAGATAATAAGCAAAAATGTAGATCTTTATTTGGCATTAAAAGCGCTTAATAAAGGTGCTAGGATTTTCTCAGCTACTGTCTTTGTGAAACTGTATGTTTCATTCAGCTCTTAACCAGGAGTTTAATTTGAGCTTATTAAGTAGTTGCTGGCACATGGTAATGCACGTATCAAAACAGTGAATTATTGAATATTTTTAAGGTTCTAATTACATTTGTGTTTGCTTTTCTTTTCAAAGAGTGGCTGTTCCCTGGTGCAGCAGAGGATAGTTCTAGGATTAATAGCTATGTGTTCCTAGCTTGGTTATTAGCATAAAGTTCACGTCAGCACTGACTGAAAATTACTGGTGGTTGTGTCCACCTCACTCCAGCCGTTGGCAAGATTAGTGTAAATCTCAGAAAATCTGAGGATTCTGCTGCCGCTTGTATCTGTGTATTTTGCATACCTAACCACGGAGTGCTTAACTTTAGGGTACCTTTACCACAATACGTCCTTGTGTGGTCAACAGTTCAGGCATTAAAAAAATTCACATATTAAAGATCAACAGTTACAAACAGATAGTTTTGCCTGAACATAGATAGTTTTGACTGAACACTTTCTGCAGCTTCTTCAACTAGTTCAAGTCTTCTCCAAGTGCCCTCACAATTACTGCCTTTGCTGTCATCTTATCATGTACCCTGTTCTCTCTCTTTGGCTGGATGTGAGTACACGGGCACCACTTGGCTTTCCAGTGTGGCCTCAGTAGGGCTGAGCTCTTGGGAAGCGCTCTGTAAATRGGAATATCCGCAAGCAAGTTATGTCTCTCGTGACAAACAATGATAGTTTGATTTCAGGAAAATAACCTATATTCTTAAAGAGTAGAGTAGTGCAGTACCCTGGAGTTGCAGTGACTGAGGTTGCTTTATGGAGGATTGAAAGCTGAACACTATCARTTCTGTGTCCATTGGTTGAAGATAAATAAGTTTGACCTTCCCCCCACCTCCTTCTTTTTGGTAAACTGGAACAGCAGAAAAATGAGTCATTCCTTTAAATTTCAAAAATATGCTTTGTGAGTGAATATATTTCTGCAGTTCATTGTCTACATTGTTTGTATGTTTTGGCAGGAATGGATACTCCTACAAAGTGGCAGTGGCTCTCTCTCTATTTCTTGGATGGCTGGGAGCAGATAGATTTTATCTAGGCTATCCTGCCTTGGGTGAGTTTGTCTTTTCTTTGAGCTCAAGATTGCTGTTTAATTGAGCTGTATGCATATACTTACATTTTGAGTAATAATCTTTAACTGTCGTAATTTTCCATACTTACAACTAGAATGCTTGAGGTCTTGTGAAATAAAATCCTGCATGTATGTACTTCTCCTATGTATGCCTTCTACTCAGGTTTTGCCACTTAAAATGGCTATGAAATAAAATCCACACGTTGGAGTAAGTGCTGCTAAAAGGATGCACAGTTGCCCGGCAGATAAAACCGTTCTAAACATCATTACCATTCCTAGTTTGATTATTGCCATTCGGAGTTTTGCTTTACATTGACATTTACCACTGCATTCTCTATGAGGCTCTGAGCAGAAATGGTTTTGGCTGATGTGCCAGTTAGTTAAATGATGTTTGATTCTACGAGGGAAATAGCGGACAAACTCGACAATATTATAAAATCAGTGTTTTGGCACACAGAATTTGTTCTTAAAAATGCATGTGTTCAAGATAGCTCATAGCATTAGTAACAGTTCTGCAGAAGTCGTGACCTTTAGTAAGAACAACTCTGGTCGTGTTTTCTAGGACCTGATGGTGTCACTGGCTTTTAAATTATAAAATACCTAAATATCCAAAGAACTGCTTTCAGRGACTATGATTTTCTTTGTTTATTCCTGAGCCAGATAAATGGAAGTACTTCTAAGTCTAGATGGCAGGGGSAAAAAATTGGAAAAAACATATGCCCACTCTCAGTTCTGTTGGAAGTTTTGAGTTTCTGCCCATTATATGCAAACTCTTGGGTTCCTTAAGAATATTATCTGTTCTTCTGGCTAATCATGTGTTAACATATGTGTCTTTATTTCCCTGAGATTCTATAATTAACACTTACTTTATCCATCTGTTTCACGAAAATATATCATTTTTGAAGCAGTTAATAAGAAACATTTTTTTTGTTACATCAGTGGCTGAAAATGTATTTCAGTATGGCTTTTGGAATAATAATTTGCAGCAATCATATTGTAATATATTATAGACTTGTGAATCCTGTRTCCCTGTATAGTAGCCTTGAATGTTTCATGCTTGCCAACCCTACTGGAATATACTGAAGTGAGTAACCTAAGCTAATACTCTTACAATTAAACTCTTCTGATGGCAATTTTTCAAGCCTTTGAAAGGTAAAGAAAAAAAAAAAAGCAAATACATAAGTGTAGAAATGCAGGAAGATAAAATCAATAAATTGGATTTCTTGGCAGTGGTTAATTTTTCAGGTCATCCATGTCTTGGCCAAAGTTCTGCTAAAGAAAAGCAATGGCATTGAAATATTTTGAGCAAATGTAATGAAAAATTTAAATAATCTTTTTTTTTTCTCTCCTTGTGCTTAAAGGGAGCACAACAAATAACAAACCAGCTATTGAATATGGAGAAACCAGTAAAACAGTAAAGTTGAATGGAAGGCAACCCCTTCCTCTCCCCCACATTGTGCAGTAAACCATAAGTTATTGCTGCCTAGGACTGCTATTTTTTCCTCYGTGCTTCAGAGCAGTTTATTTTCTCCGAGCACTCTGCTTGTGGGGAGGGAAGCAAGGAGGAGGGCAAATGACCAACTTTACCCCGTGCTCTTCAAACACCCACCAGGTTCAGAAGCAGTTCTTCTGTACCAGTAAACTCTTGGAAAATGCCTCACCAAGGTGCAGCCCCTTCCTCATGTGTTGCTTGGAATGGCTGCTGGAACCAGCAGTGCTTCCATTGAACTGCTGGATTCCCAACTATCCAACGGACAGTGAGGACCAGGACTGGAGCCTGAGAGGGGATCTTACAATAAATGTCAAAAATATTTTAAATGGTGACTACACTTGCTGCAGAGATAATACAGAAGTGAATTATATTCACCAAAGACTTGATATTATTTAGTTGTCTTGACTGCTCTTTCCTAAGGCTAGTGTTTCTGTAGCTGGTTGTTTCTCTTTGCTTTTCTTTTTATGCAATTGTCAATACAGACATCCAGGCTAACTGCGGTTGACTGCTGCAAGTCTCACATGTCAGCCACGGGGAACAAATTGTTTCCAACACTGATATACTTAGGTCTTTTTTTTTGCAGATGTAAGTGGCACCACTTAAGTGTAATGTTTGTGGACTTGCCTTTTAATAAGCTGAAAGARTGTCCTGCTACTACTCTCATCCTCATGGTCACTAGGTATATTTTTCCTGTTAGGTTTTCTCTATTTGCTCCTGTTCCACAGAGTAATTATAAACTCTCTCCTGGAGGTTTATAGCTCAGACTAGTGTCCTCGTGTCCAGCATGGGAGCTCTCCCAGGTGGTGGGATGCTCCTCCTCCAGCATGCAAGCAGTTACTCCCCATCTCTGCTCAAGCATCAAATTCCCTCTCCTCCGTGTTCAGCCACAGAAACAGGGCACAAGGGGAGAGGAGGGAATCAGCTGGACAGATGGGTGCTCCTGTGAGAGGGGGAGTGAGAAACAGGAGGAAAAGGTCTGGAGACCTTCAGGTACTTGACTGCAAGCAGAATCACCCTGGAAAGCATCTGCTTTTACCTAGAAGAGCACRACTTGGAGGCATCCCTGCGCTGTGGGGAAGAGGCGCCGCGGGCTGCTCTCCCCRTCGCAATCTGCCGGCCCCGGTGAGCGTGACGAGGGCTCGCTCTGCAGCAAGGACCTCTCTCAAGCCCTGTGCAATGTAGCTCACAGCTGCCCTAACTGCAAAGTCTGTGCTTTCCTCTTCCCACTTTCTGTTCCAGGGTAAAGTTGCGAATGTCTTCAAAATGAGCATTTCATTCTCAAAATAGCCTGGATGTTTGTCTAGCTGAAACTGAAGTATTGTCTCACAATAAATATAGCACTCATTGTGTTACATTCCTTGCATGAGAAGCTGTTGATATTTTAAAGAAAATTCTTAGTCTTTTGTTTTTTCTTTTTCTGAGGACATATCCCAAATGTAATGTCAGCCTTTCACAGAGAGCTCCCAGAGTGAGAAAGTTAATCACTATGCCTATATATTTGCTATTAATCTTTCATTTATTCATACAAACGAATCTCTAATTACTCACTATTCAGAAGTAAACATGTTTTATATATGTGCCTATGTGTGTGTGTATATATATATATACATATATATAAAGTATGTATGTATTATGTTATATACATTGAAAAGTAAATTTTCTAGTTGGGAACTTTTTTTCAGTCTATTATCAGAGAAAGGAAAAAAATCAGTAACTTGTTCATCAACYTCATTTCTTCAATGAATTTTTGTCTATTTAGAAAAAGGTATGCTTAAAATCCTCTAAGTGTCCTCAGGGTAGTACAGAAATGTGAATATTCATGTTGTTTTTTTTCTCTGGTAGTTAAAGATCTTTAATTTGGTTTTTCTTTTTGGAAGTATGTGTTCTGTAGGATGGGAGAATTTRGATGTGATTGCCATCAGAAACATATGAATCTATACAGTAACTAGCTTGAAGATGCAATTAAATTTTGATTCCTTTTCTTAGGTTTGCTCAAGTTCTGCACTGTAGGATTCTGTGGAATTGGTAGCCTGATTGATTTTATACTTATTTCAATGCAGGTAAGTTGGTGCTTTCAAAACAAGATACAATCTGTTTGTGTTTGTTAAGGCTTTGATTTGATCCCTAAGTCTTTGTAAACATTTAAGCCTTAAGAACCTTTCCTTTGCAATATTGAAAAATCAAAACATTTACTTTAGCATAAATTGATATTATGGATACAAAATATGAATATATTTATAGCTTGAATTAAAATTCAGCTAGATTAGCTCTCTCTAAATACCCATAATGAATCTACCACTTGACTATAGCCTGGAAGCTAAACCACTGTAAATTCATTGTGTCAGAACTGATGAGCTTTTTATGTGACACACAGAGTTAGAATTACATGAGATGTCCTGGTATTCCTGAAACAAGACCTGCCTGTGAAGTTCTGTGCTTGCATGTGTTTAATTAATGATGGAGCCGATCGCCTGGGGGTGCAAACAGCAGGCAGGAAAGGAGACTTTGCCACTTTTTATTTCCTGCTTCTGCTGCACGTAGCAGTCTCATATCACCTGAGCCTTGTGGCTGTGGGATGCTTAGTGCGTAAGTGACATCTTGTGATGTCATGAAATTGCCACGTTGTCTTATTCTAGAGTGCATCCATTTAGCCTGCGCTATAAATTGCCTTTGTCAAACCTAAAGCACATGGTGAGCATAGAAATTCCTTGTATGTGTTTATAGAAAAATATAAGAATTATGTTTCTTGTAAATCTGTCTTTTGTGTATCACTAATCTTTCCAAGTGTGTATATTCTCAAATGCTTTTCTATASTATGGCAGTAGTATACTGCTATTTTCTATACTATGACCTTACATCATAYCACTCGCAGACCAGGTTGTGAGGAGCTTTCATCTCTCTTTACTCATCTGCCTTTTGACCCTGCATCAATTTATCAGTCCTGGAACAAAAAAGCCACAGTCTTGCCTCTTTCTTCCTTACCTGTGCAACCTCTCYGAGATACTTACTGCAGCCTAATTCACTTTTACCTCGCCTCCTTTGTTCAGGAAAAGCTCTTTGGAGGTCCCTCATTCGTTAGCCTGATTTTGTGACTCAAATCCCTGTCGATTTAACTTAATGCCAGAGCCTGGCTGTGTAATTTGGTTGATTAGAGCCCAAGGGAGATGTTCCTTGAGAGACAGCGCTCGCTAAAATAGTTAAACTACAGCATAACTTCAAAATAAATCTAGTTTCTGTTTGACTAATTAAGCATGACTAATTTTATGAAGGGAAAATTAGCAGTAATTGAGGTGTTAGCACAAAGTGTATATTTCACTGCGTATTGAAAACACTTGGTTCTTTTTCTCTTGCAGATTGTTGGACCTTCCGATGGCTCTAGTTACATTATAGATTACTATGGAGCAAGGCTTACAAGACTCACTATTACCAATGCAACGTTCAGGAAAATGCAGACATATCCTTAACCCTGGCCGTACGTGTCACGTATGCCCAGGTGCATTCTAGTTCTACAGACGGATCCAGTCGTCCACTGACGATATATGACTGATGACTAATTAATGACACCTCATCAGAACTGTGTGTTAAATGTTGTACATTGAACGAAGATGGTAAAATGCAAAAATTCATCAAGAGGATGAATTTACCTCAGAGGTGCCAAGTGTCTTTGTGACTGCTCTGTTTCTGTGAGCACATAGTTTGCCGCTAAGTGGTGTCAGTTGTGAGGTATGCAGGCTGTTGTAATTTGCACTGTTGATATTTGGCATCTCAGTATGATTCAGAAGATTATTTGCTGATATTTAGTCCTTTGAAACTCATGAGACATGGATGTTAGTAGGGCCAGAATTATACTTGGGGTCTGTTTTTAGAACTCTTCTCAGTTTGGAATTTAACTTAAAAACTCTAAAACGTAGAAATTGCTTTTCTTTCTCTCAYGCTAATTAAAGTTCCAATGGCCCTAAATCTTGTGCTGAAATTCCACTATGAATTCCTATGAAGTTCCCTTGATTTGAAGATGTTTATTCTGTAAAGGTTAAAGAACAATTCTGGTAAGGCTGCAATATCTGATCACTCTTGATCTACCACACAAGTATGGATATGGAAAAATCTAACCACATGTGATGCATCTCAAGAAGGAGGGTAGATGGTGAGAGCACAGAGGTTAGAATAGGACATAATTGCTTTGCTTCTTTTGATTTTTCCACCCCTTGCAATAATCCATAGTGAAATGCRTGTCATTTTTTATTTTTTCTGAAAATACATTTGTGTCTGTTTTGCAGATAGAGAATGTCAGAAATGTGAATTCTTTGCTTTGATAAAGTCCTTGAAAGGGTCTTTTCAAGTGTGTACCTGCTCATAAATGAATTRATTTCCAGCGAAATAAATTCGGTGTCCTTCAAAGCCATTCGACCAAATTCTTTAGGACAGCCAAGATTTACCTAAATTTTCCTTTAAATACATTATATATATCACACAGAGACAGAAGACATTTCAACAGAATCTTACTAATATCTGACCAATTTTAAGCATTCCCTTGACCTTCTTATGAAAACCTGTAGCAACTGAATGCAAAGCTCATGTTAATAACATAGATTTATTTTTTTAATAATCTTGGTGCAGAGGTTGGTTGGTTTAGATCCTTTGAAAGTTTAGAAACTCTCAAATGTTATTAATGTGTCTGCAATCAGTACTTTTAAGGAAATTACATAAACCAGATTCCTAAATTGATTTTTAAGTGCAGTTTCTGCTCGGTAGTCTCTTTTAAACCTACATTAAGACCAGTGCACATAAAGTTTTGCAAAACAATCCTGTTTTTATCCAAATAAGTAATACCTGAGTGTATCGCATCATGAGAATGAACCACAGGGAGTATCTTCTGCAGAACATTGCAGCAGTCATTCACAGAAGATGTGGTTTTGGACTACTTGTTAAGGTGCATTTTGCGCGTGGGTTCAAAGAGACCAGAACGCTCTGTTAGCTTCATTCACTTGCTGTATATTTGTTGCATCTCCCTTTTTCCCCCTCTTTTTCATTGAATGCCCTTTGTGCATGTCAGTTTTATTCCTGAAATACGCACTTTTCCAAAAGAGGCAGGGAAACGGGCAGAAATGTTTGAACCAAATAAAAATCCATGATTAATATCATCCTGTGACTTGTGTGCCTTTGTTTTTTAACTCTGACAGTGGTAATAGAGGAAAGAGGAAGATATCATGGACTTTATAATGAACAAAAAAGCCTTGGGCAACTCTTTCACACAAGATTTGATTCCAAAATACATCTTCATATGTACAAGTAGCAGAGGGCTTGACTCACGGGCTTCAGCAATCCATGACTTCATTATCTGCGGAGGAAAACAGGAGCTGTTTTGCATGAGTCAGATGAAAATATGGTTAGTTATTAGGACCATCAGGTAGTTTGTTTCTCCTAAAAACAAAATTGTCAGCAGAAAGAAAGATTTGCGATTACGAGTTAAGTTAGCGTTTCTGTAGAAACAAATGCATTTTATTCCTTTAGGTCAGCGAACCTGCGAAGTAAAAGATGCTTTGGGATTCGTGGCAGATCTGCATTGTGTTTTTTGTACTGGTGATAATGAAGCAAAAGGTGACCAGACAGAAAGAATTTTAATTTCTGTTCCTTTATGCTTCATTCCACTCAATCCTCAAGTCTGGACTAACARCTCAGGACTTTTTTGCACCCCGTCCTTTGTGAAGCCTTTGGACGCTGGTGTCAGAGATGACAAGACCTTTGCAGCTGCATTGGGTGCTGTTGGGATTAGGTCACAGGCCTGGACCCACTCGGGTTTCCATCCATTGCCATAGCTGCAGAGCTGGAATTTTGCAAGGGATAACTGGGGAAGCAGGTAGCAGTGCAGGACGACAGACAGAGAGATCTTCATTTACATCTTGGAATTGTCAGATAYGGCACGTTTTCCACAAGCGGCTGTGAAAAGTGTGATGCAAAATATAAAGCTGTCCCACTGTGCTAATAATAAACTGGCTACCGTAATACTTATGAAAATGTCCCTTCTGTGATGGTTTTGGGTGTTGCTGCCTGCTGTAACACTCACCTCAAGTTGCCCCTGCTGTTTCTGTGGTTCTCATCGCTCCCGCTGCACTGCAATGCTCCTTTCTCCAGGTTGTAGCTTTTTCCCCCAAAACAGTTGCAAAGCAATAAAGTTAATCAAAAAAATGTACTATGCCATCCTCCTGCCTTCTTCCCAAATAAAATGATATTTGCTTGTTTTGCAGATACTCAGGAGTCTGTTCAGCATTGCAGCAAGCTAAGGAAGTATTATTCAGTGTCTGTACAACAGAGAAAATGAAGAGTAAAGGCCAGAGTTTAAAAAAAAAGCATTTGAAGAGACCAGCTTTTAAAAACCAGCATAAAGCTGTTCACTGAAGATGCCGCAGATCCAAGCCAGGAATTAAATCCAACTCTTCGCTAAGTACTAGTGCAGCTCAGTCCCTGCAAAACCAGGACTCCGTAAACCTGTGTTTTCTTTTGTGACTCTATTTTAGGATTTTCGGCAGCGTGTTTGACCGTGATGTGAGAGCAGAGGAGCTCGTACAAACACGAGCCGTGGGCACTGCGCACCCACCCACACGGTGCAGAAGTGGCTCTATTTATTAATACTGCCTCCAGTATTAATAAAATACCCTGAATTGTGCTTCGTTGGTCAGGTCAGCCTGTATAGCTTTCACTTGAGCATTAAGCCCATTTTCAGAATGAATGGGCTTAGAGATGTTTTAGGAGGCCAGTTCTCTGCCCAGCTCTTCCTCCACCAAAGTCCATCTCAACAACCCTGCAGCAACTTCTTGTGACCATGTTCTTTATCTTGCATCCCTCTTTACCACCACCCACCACTTAATGCACTGGATGCCACTTCTTTCAGAGCCTGCAAACACCTTGAACGCTGGGTCTCATTAGGTTTCCAAAGACGCATCACTGCACGCCTGCCAGTAAAACTTCTCAGCTCCACGGGAAGGTCTTTGTGTTTGAAATGCTCCATTAGAAAGTTTTGGAGAACATCTGTTGTCACTCCATCAGGAGCTGTTTCCTTTGTTCCTCAGGAGTATATCCAGTTATATTTGCTTACGCAGCTATGTCTATCCAGTCTTCTCGCATCTCTTTGCAGTGTTTTTTCCTGCATTTTTGGATTCATTAGGTGTTCAGTCCATTGCTGCATTGAGGGCTGTTCCTGTTGCTTGCGCTGCAGTTTTCAAACCTGTTTCCTCCAGAAAACCACGCTGAAAACAGTAAAGTTGGGTGCTTAAACACCAACCAGGGCAATGCCAAAGGCAAGAGTTTGCAAGCCGCTGTGCATTTCCTTGGACTGTTGCTAATCTGTGCTTGCCTATTAATTCACTAATACATCATGCAGTCTTTCAAACTCGGTGTAGTCTCATCTCCAACTGCTTTGCCATTTTCATTATTATAAATGGTCTCTATATAGCTTCTTTTTAAAAAACGGATCATTTTAATTCGTTTAAATCAGACTTTTAAGCAGCTGTTATGTTCTGGGCACGCACTTTCTCAACCCGAGTCTGCCAACAGAAATTCAAGGAAATTGTCCGTCTGCCTCTGCTGCAATTCCTGCCCAGAGTTGGGCAGGAAGAAGGGCTTTAGGCTTGTGCCTAAGAGCTTTGCTAGACTGAAACTTCATCAAGACTCTTCCTGCTTTCCCCTCAGCCCTCTGCGTTACTCACAGAGCCTTTCTCATCTCCATGAATTATAAAAGAAAAATTGTATTCCCTATGGAAATCTGAGCATCCAAAGTGCTCMTAACATGTAATATTCCTTCCAGTTCTACAGCATCCTGTGTGTGGCAGCTTTTTTCCCTTCTTAAAATTGCTTTTCTTTGGCTTTTGCTCATGTATCAGCTCTATCAGCGACTTGTGGACCTTCTTCTGCATGTCCTTAAGCTCTGCAGGAAGAGTTAGACTTAAGAGCTGGCCCAAATAATCTGTAACAGGAGATGAGGGAACTTGTTCTCAGTGCACGAAGGAAAGACCCGCCGGGGCGGAAAAGCCGTCTGCTGGGGAAGCGGCAAGCCCTGGTTTCCGCAGAGGGAACATCCCAACTTCCAGCCGCGCTTCCCTTTGCCTCCCGCTTCCTGAAGGTGGAGCCAAACCCCCTGTCACGTCTCCCATCTCCGCAGGTTGCTCCTCGCGCACAGCGGCCTTGGCCCTCCTGCCTTTCCCCTGCAGAAGGAGCCAACTGGAGAGCGGACAAGGCGAGGGCTCCCGCCGGGATGCGCTTGGCACCTCGGCGCCTGCCTGGCCCCCGGGCTTGGGCGAAGAAATACAGAGGAGACGGGATGGGAAACCCGGGGCAGCCGAAACGCACTCRGTGCTGTGTGCGAGGGAGCCCTGGCTCCGCAAAACCCTGCGAACAAAGCAGCTCGACCCCCTTGCTGCGCGTGCCACATCCTGCTCTCCGCTTCCCGCGGGATTCACGGCTGGAGCTCCTCGCGGCTGCCCCGGGAGCTCTCGCTACAGGTGCGAGCGGCCGCGCGCGGCGCCGCGCTGCTCTGGCCTCTGCAGATGCGCGTGACGCAGCACAATTCTGATCGGGATGCAAGCGGTAAAGATCAGTTTCCATTACGGTAATTACTATATAAATCCTCCTTTAGGAGGCTCAGAGCAGGCCTGTTTAACCTTGGCTTGAGCCGAGACTTGACGCAAGTTTGGTGAGTTGAACACTGAAGGCTTTCACCTTTTTTTCCCCCTTTTCCCTGCATCCGTAACTCCGCCTAGAGCGGGATGGACGGGAGCAGGGATGCGGCGGAGTGGCCGCAAGCAGCCAGGATACCTGTCCCCCTGTCCCCAGCCAAGAGCAGCGCTGAATGAGAGCCACATTTTCTACTCCTTCCCACCTGAAGCGCCCCCGTTTCTGGGCTAGGAAGCYGTGGCCGGTGGCAGGGCAGGGGCGCGAGGCGGCCGCGCGTCCCCCCGCTGCTCCCGTTGCTCCCAATGCGCTGGATCCGCAGACCCGGGGCTCGGCCCGCGGGTCCGGCCGGGCCCGGCGCTCAGGACGAGCAGCTCGGGGCTCTGCGGCTTGCGGAGAGGTGCCCCCCTGCAAACGAGCCCGTGCGTCGCCCTCGTCTCCCGCCGCGCGGGTTTTGCAGCAGCGTAGCAGGGAAGCAACCACTGACACATCCCATTTCCCTTGCACAGGGTCAACCTCAGGGAAGCAACCACTGACACATCCCATTTCCCTTGCACAGGGTCAACCTCAGGGAAGCAACCGCTGATACATCCCATTTCCCTTGCACACGGTCAACCTCAACCCCAGCGTCACGCTGCCGTGGAGGAGAACGCGTGGAGGAGCCCATCAGCGGCGGGGAGGTGGCCGGATCCCCCGCTGAGCTGCACCGGCCACCCCGGAGCCGGGAAACAGGGGGATTTTTAGGGCTTTCCTTCCACGGTCCCATTGATTATAACCCTGTTAAGAGGATGATGCCCGCGACTTTTAAGTTACCTTATTAACCAAGTGTAAGCGATGGATGTGTCATGCTCGCAAACATAATTGCTGCTGTGTCTAATACAGTATGAAAGTACAGTAGAGRGAATTTAAAAGGTTGTGGTAATCTAAGAACGTCGAAAGGGGAACGTGTGCCCGGGAGGGCAGGGGGGCTGGGGAGAAAACCGGCTCGCTTGACATTCGCTGTCTTCCTCCCCTCTCCCTCGCTAAAGCAGGAACGGAATCGGAACAAAAAAATGTTTGTTTTACAGCTGTACCAAGTTACGGCGTGGACGCGCGCTCCCCCTCCTCTCCCGCTCGCATCAAGCACATCCTGTACTTTTGGCAACATGTTGACTGGATATTTAAAAGCTGTGAACTGTTCTGAAAGTTTCACATACTGGGTTATGGGCCATGTGTGTTTGATCAAAATTCAATTACTGCACTGTACCATGCTTGGAAACCTATCATCCCAAGTTATGAAGTATGACGAAATAGGCTAATCTAATTGGTTCAGTATGGGAGCAGTATCAACCAAGCTTGTTATGATAAATAGCTTCCTGTGTTAAAGGTTCTCTAGAGCTTAAGTATCTTGGCTCACCTCCCTCCACAAAATAAGAATAGTGTTCCCTGGGAACAGTTACATCACTGTCCCTCCTCTACATCCACAATTAAAGATTTCTGGCTTGTTTTTTTTTTTCATCTCGCTGTTCCTCGAATGGAAAAGCGGCGCCGTCCCCCCGCTTCCATCCCCGTCCTCCTTCCTTGAGCTGCCTTGTCTTGTGCGGGCCGCGAGTGTCCCTGCTCCTTTCCGTGGTGGGGAACGCGCCTGGCGGGGACGCCGGGGCCCGCGGGCCGGGCTCGGCGCTCACGGCTGGTCGTGCWCGCCGGGAATATCCATCCGATGCCGAGTTAAGCACCGAAGCACCTCAGCCTTTTACACACCAAATAAAGCAGCTTCTGGGCAGTGCATTTCATACCTACGGATTTGCTATTATTGTCTCCAAATTTCAGTGCTAAGAGCAAATCCAGCGTGTGAGTGCTGGATTACAAGTAGGGCTGGACTATGTTCTCAGCCTGGATTTGCAGTCTCTAAATCGGTCGCTAAGACATGAGCTGTCTCCCTTGGGATGATACCGGCTTCACGATGTTATCTGGTCCATCTCGGGCAGGAACTGCTTATCTCGGATTTTGATGCCATGGAAATAGTGTCAAGGGRAAAACAGGGAAAAGTGTCTCGTTACACTCGGGGTCCTTATTTTTTGTTACCTCTCTTGAATCACAGCCCTACATGTGTCCGCTAACTCAGACCTCTCCTCCACGCCAAACAATTGTCTGATGACCATTTTATGAAGCATAATATGGGCCTGATCTTGCAAGTGCCTTTAACCTCGGTGAAATTTCTCCCAAGAATAAAGTTATTCACATGCCTAAGTGTTGAYAGAATCGGTCGTTATGTTAGTGAGTCTTTGCATTAGCCCCAAGGCTCCTTAATACCTGGATTATGGCTGTATGGTGATTAATGCCTATTTACTATATCTGTTATCCCACTGCAGTTTGCTCTTCAGCCTTGATTAAGCCCTTTGCTTTACCATTTAAAATGTCCTGCTTAACCTTCTGCTTACAAATGTACATAGTGCTGAAGTCTGCATTTTTAACTAGAACAAGTTCTACCATAAATAATAGCATTTAATTTTAAAGTGCAACAGCTACAGTCACTTGATCAAGTGGCAAAGAACAGCAAGAGCGAACCGGGRAACACTCGAGTTTTTCCCTGTTTTTCCCAGCACGGATCTATGTCCACGTAAGAGAAAATCTACACATTCCTTTTTCTGAAWAGCCCTTTCCGCAATTCTTTATGTGTTTGTAAAAAAATATATTATCAAAAGAGCCTAAGCATTGACTCTGGGTGAGATTTCCCCAAATATCTTTTGAAGGAGATAAACTGGATTAATCTCCCTTTATAAAGTTCCCACAAGAAAGCTCACAGACACAGTAGCTTTACCTTCAGAAATAGAATGTGACTGTAGGCACTTATGCTAATCTCCTTTTTGGCAAATCAGCTTTTTTTTGTATTGAATCTTGCTTGATTGAATAGCGCTGGAGCTGCCAGAGTAAATGCTATTATCAATGTACAGTAATTAAGGAAATAGTCCTTGTCACTCCAGCAGTGTCCAGGCGATGCCTCCTGTAATGAAGTTAAATGATAGAGAAGCCTCCTCCAGGTGTGGATGCGGGGATGTGCTGGGCGCTGCCGCATGGGATCGGCTCCGATGGGGACAGCCCGGAGCGCCGGCGGGTTCCTGCTCCATGTCCACGTAGCTGCTGAGACCCAGAGTTKTTTAATTTGTGCTGGAATTCCCTGACTCAGGGCGCTTGAGCATCTCCCATTTCCCTTAAGAAACACRTGTGAGAAGGGGAGACCTTCCCACCACGCAGAAGCTTCCAAGCCCCTTCCCGCTGGGCACTAACGACAGACCTAGCGTTGGAATCAGCGGAGTTGGGCTCTGCCTGATCCGTCTGCGGAGAGAATTCCAGTGAAAAAAGCGCTCGCCRTTCCCGCCATCCCCTTCCCTGTCCGCCCTTCCGAGCCCGGGAGCTGCCCCGCGTAGAAGGACAGAAACCTGGGCAGATCCGTGCGGAAGCTGCGTTGCACCCAGAGATGTGAGACGTGCAGTCGGGGAGCTCTCGGCGGGCAGAAATGCCCCAAAGGGGCAGATGCTCCGAGGGGCACGTCCGGAGGTGCCCGTGCCGAGCCCGGCATCGGAGAGCGGAGATCCTCTGCCCACCGAGGACTGTTGCTTAATGGGCAATAAATCGCCCAGGGAGGTGTTTAATCACCACATTTGCTTCTCACGCAAAAATCCAGGCATGTCCCAAGAACCGGCCCGGGCACCGAGTGCTCAGAGCGGTGCTAAGGAGCAGGGAAGAAGTGCAGGGTGAGGCTGCTGGATTTCATCCCGGCGCTCCYAGAGCCACACGAGGCTCCCGGCTGCTGCCGCCGCTGCTCCCCAGCCCCAGCCCTGCGCGGAGCCATTTCCCTATTCCACAAATCTGGCAGTTTTGCCCGGGCGTTTCATTACGGGGGATTTTAACATTCGCGGCGACGCTGCGTTTTCACGCGTCGCCGTTGCGAGGGTTGGGCCTCGTAACCTTTCCATTAAATCCTGACACAACGAAGTGTCTTCCAAATAAAATAATTCAGGGGGATCGATGCAGTGAACTTGCGGGTGCCCATTTTCAATTATTCTTCAAGATGGGAGCGCTTGGCGCATATTGAGCGCGAGGGCTGGGCGAGCGGCAGGCAGGGGAGCTGCGGCTCGGGAATGGGCTTAAAACTCCCAGAAACGGCTCGTTCTCAGAACCGCTCGGCAGGGAGCGAGCCGCTTTCTCGCAAACTTGGCCCCGCTGGACCCGGGCCTCTGCTCGGCTGCGTGTGACACATTCGTGCTCTATATGTTGTCCCAGGGGATTTGTTTTTTAACTACCCGCAGGTCGACCTTCAGAAGCGTCTGTTTGAGCAGGAGTGCTCTGGTCAGAATTCAAAAAATTATAGCGCAGGCAGCGGGATTTTTAATTGAGGCATGCCAAATACCAAAGGCAGATGCTTTTTCATTCTGTAGCTCCTGGAGACGCGGTCTACTTTGCTGTTTCAAGGACAAAGGAAACACTTATCCAATTAGATGAGGCATGAGATTGTGACATACGGGCTCTTTCCCTGAAAAAAAAAAAAAGTTGGAAAAAAATATTTGACCCTAAGTCAGTAAGTGCTATTAAAATAATGAATGCCCCATAAATCCCACCCTATATCCTGCTCGTGGTGAGCGCGGTGGCCGGGAGGGCTGCACCCAGGATAAAGACCCGCGCAAGCGGCTCRTCCAAATCACGTCTTAAGGGCCTAACTTTTAAAACAGGGTATACAAGAGCCTAAGCCAATTAAACTGCAAGGCAGCCTCCTGCTCCYGGTGCCGCGCTGACGTCTCTATCAGGCCGGCTTAGATGATATCGGGCACGACCGGCCTGCCAGGCCCGCCGAGGCCCCTCCGCGCGGCTCCCGCTCCGCTCGCGGCGTCGGTTGGAGCCGTCGCCGTCGCGCTCGCGGTGACGTGTTCAGACCTCCGGCCACCCCCGGCTTTCCAGGTCGGAATGTCCCGTATCCCAGTCCTGGGACAGTGTGGAGCTGGGAGGTACCTGTTTTATCCATTGGATGTCCCAGAGCGTGGCCTGAGGGCTCCAGTCCACCCCAGGAGCCGGATTCGGCCTCCCGGCACCTGCAGATCCGCTTTGTCCATCCCGCCCTGTTGCASATCAGAGTGTCCTGGCGGCTGCTCCGCTCCCGCCGCCAAAGCCCGGGATGTGGGAGCTGACTCGGCCTCATCCCGTCGCGGCGGCACCGCTGCGTCAAGCRAGAGCAGGAGCCAAACGTCCCTGCTGGACGATGTTCCTGGTGATTTCCAGAACCGCGTGGTCAGGTTTGCAGCTCTGGCGGCAGCCGATCCGCAGCGCGGCGCTCCCCGCGTGCGCTGCCCCCGTAAGCTCTCAGCACCCTGTAGTTCAGGTCTGAGCCGTCCTCACCTTTTCTCTTCTGCCTTCCTCCCAATTAAACCTTTAACTTGCAAATTAGCCATTTCCTACATTAAAATATATATTATTTATATATACACACACACACATATATACACTTACATATATATGTATATGTAAAATGCACCTTCCATAGATCTTGCATACACACAACAATGCCTATATACCACACAGCTGTATTATTGGATGTGTATTGCAATACATATGGCAGGTGCCTTATTGACCTGATGGTCCCTGAGGGCCTCGGCAGAGCCGGATCCGTCCTGTTCCCTGCACCGGGATGGGGAGCAGCAGCGAGTCCTGCTGAGGGACGACGGGAAGGACGCTCATTTTCAGGAAATGCTGCTTTATTGGGCACGTCACCAAACTCTTGGAAGCAGAAGATTCAATTCCGTATCCTGGGAAGTCGCTGCAGTGCTGCCAGATCCTACGGGATGCTGCTGAAACCGCCCTCCTCCTGCGTGGCCGCCGATCRGCAGGGAAGAGCAGCCTCCGGATGGGGCTGCCCGTGTAGGAACCACTGGTGGGAAAGGTTGGGAGGGGAGAAGGTTGGGAAAACCCCAAGGTTTTCCCAAGGAAAGGGAACCCAATCCCAAAGGAAAGGCGGGAAGGTCGAAGCGCCGACTTTGCGCCGCCCAGGGCTCGTGTCGTCCGCTCCCATTTTCCCCTAAATCAACTAGGGGATTAATCCCCCGCAGAAATGCTGTTCCCGTTGCACAAACAATATTCAAAGGGTATAATAGGGACATCTTTTATAAATAACTTCCCACAATTTCTGCGGGAAAAGAGAGAAAGGAGCGTGGGGGGCTATAACTAATGGAAATGCCAGGTGCCAGCTAACCAGGAAAACTCYGGTGCCGTAAATCTGCCCCCGCTCCGCCCGCAGGATGGATGTGGGCACCGAGCTTAAATATTTGACTACCACTAATCCGGGTACCTCTCCTGCACCGCGGCCTCTGCTGCGTCTACACCTAAATGCAACATTTAGCCGCATTTCATGGAAAACTTGGGCACGTTTCGCCCAACGGCAGGAYGCACCATGTTGGAAAATCTTCAGATCATTTCGATTTTGAGGTGATTGCACTTATTGAGAGCAGAGGAATCACAGAAATCATGGACTTCACCAAAAAYGTAGCCTGTTTGTCACTGACGGGGGTTGGCAATGGTGAGCGGTGGAGCCTGGCGCCGACCCGGCCCCTCGGGGCACTTTGGGGCCATTTCCACCCATCCCAGKCCCGGGCCTGAGACACTCGCGTTTTTCTTGCAGCAAAGGCGGGAAAAACGTGTGGGCAGCCGAATGCCAAGAGACACAGTCAGCCACGGCAAAACACGGCGCCGAATTGCAGAATTTCTGTCAGGTAATGATGAAAAAAGGGGAGGTGTGGGGGAAATTAGACCCCATATAACGAAGCATTTGGCGGCATCTCTTTCCTCGCAACAGATTGGGAAAGGCAGCGCGTGTGCGGCACGAATCACCTCTACAGGACCATTTTCCAGTCTCTTGGCAGCCTGGGGCAGGGAAGTGGCAGTCGCTTCTCCAGGGATTAATATTTCCGTGTCAGAGAGGAGGATTGGGGACCCCATGGTTGGAGCGTGTCCCACGGGAGCGGCGCTGGTYGCGTCCTGCCGGCTCCATCCCACTGCCCATCCTGCTGGCTCCATCCCGCCACCCATCCCACCGGCTCCATCCCGCTGGCTCCATCTCACCACCCATCCCACCACCTCCCCGCGCTCCCCACGGCCCCCGCCGCATTCCCACTTTGGGAAGAGCTCCAGCCCCTGCGCGCGGAGGGACGAGCAGCCCGGACGGGCTGCGGGGTCTTCCCAYGGAAACAGGGAAAATGCCAATTCCTGCAAGGATCTCCAACAAAAAACCGCCGTGCCACGTGAGGGAAAACTTGCAAAAAGAGGAAAAAGGGCCCGGATTGCGGGGCAGGGCGGCAGCGCGGCCGCCCCAGGCCCGGCTCACAGTAAATGACAACACGGCTCGTTAGCATTAGCAATTTTTTATTTTCCTTTTCTGTTGCATAGGAAATGCAGTACTTGCTTCCAGTAATTGTATTGTAATGTGAGAAGGTGGTAGCACTAATGGTTGAATACAAGAGTTAAACTAATCCACACCAGCTCAAAAAACCTGCGGAGATTTAGTCGGATAAGGATGGATGCCCACAGTGATCCGCAACCAATTACAAGTATTTTTTGTTTTATTTTTTTTTGTTTGTTTTGTTTTTTTTTTTAAGTTTTTTTTAAAGTTTTTTTTTTTTCGCTTTTATTTTTTTCACAGAACACAGTAAAACTAAAATGGTAACTATGAGAGTCAATACAAGGATACTAGAGGCACGAGGGGCCGGACTCATAAAAAGAGGAGCGCGAAGGCCGCGGTGGGGCACGGCCGGGGGGGCACGCGGCGCCGCGATCCCGGCGTTCCCGGAGCGCCGCTCCGGACTTCCCGCGGCCCTCTCCCGACCACGCTCCATCTACACACGATCCGCTTGTTCATCGCTGTTTTTCACGTTTATTTTCCCCCCCCTCCATATTAATTTGCAGCTAAAAGGCGGCGGGAGCGGCGTGGGGGGCTCCCCGAGCGCGACTGCTTTCGTTTGCTGGAGCATAAAAGAGTAACTAAGTGGAAAAGAGTCCTCTCTTCTTAAAAAAAGCGCGTACAAAGTACAAAAGTTGGCGTCGTAGAGAAGAGCCGCCCGGCGGGCGCAGCCCCGGCCGCCGCCGCCGCCTCCTATGAATCGGGCCCGAAGTTTGTACAGAGTTTTGTCCGAAGGAAAAAAAATAAAAATAAAAATATTGCAACTGTGCATGAAACTAAACAACCACATGAGGTTTGGTTTTTTTTTTCTTTTTTTTTTTTTTTTTTTTTTTTTAAAGGGTTTTTTTTTTTTTCTTTTCTATGAGGAAGTCTGGTGTGAAGAAGGGTCAAGCATGGGTACCTGGTTGACCGCTGCCCGTTACCAAATCTCTYGGCACGTGAGCCCCCTCCCGGTCTCGTTTTTGTGGGTTTAAAGGGCTTAATGCCCCCCTCGATTTTGGACGTTGGGCTTAGGTGGTGTTCGGAGCGAGCGCTTAGGAGTTCTTAGGGTGGCTTTGCGGGACGAAAACCTCACCAGGCACGGCTTTCTGGTCTCAAAACACCATGTCCTGCCCTCTAGGAGAGAAAAAAAAAAAAAAAAAAAANAAAAAAAAAAAAAAAAAAAAGAAAAAAAAAAAGAAAAAAGAAAAAAAAAGAAAAAAGGAAAAAAAAAGGAAAAAAAAAACCCCAAAACACAAGTAATACTGAATTTAAGTAAATGTATACCTCCAAAATACTGAAAACACCCCAAATCAAGAAAAGACAGAATTTGCGTTCTCAGTGAAATATCTTTAAACCTATCTGACAAGAACCAAGTCAGAAAAAAAGACTAACATAACTTTGAGTAATATTCATACAGCTACTAAGCATTATGGAATAGCATGCATTAATATTGTACGGTTATTTTACATCACCTATATCAGAAGGTTCTGACAGACAGCGAAGGCTACCGGTGTAGAAAAAATCTTACTTCAGAAGAGCAATATAATACAGATTTCACAGGCACTACATTTTAATATATCAGGTATTATGCTGGTTTTCTTATAATTCTTTCTGTCCTAAAGCTGGCATTATAACAATGACCAAAAAGGCAAGGATCGAAGTAAACGGAAAAGTAGATACCAAAGTTGATATATTCTTTTCTTTTTTTTTTTTTCTTTTTCTTTTTCAGATAGATTAGTGCATAGTTTCCATGCAGATAAACACTGCTATGCATTTACATTGTTGGAAAGCAGAGTGAATTGAGCCCAAGTTGTCACATTTTTGTAAATCATTTTGCCAGCCTGTAATAGCACCATGTAATGGATTTGCATTAAACATTAAATTGATTTCAGAATTGGTGACACAGTATTCACTACAGTTAAGTGCTATGGAATAGCTTCAATGTTACCTGCTATATATCAAAGCAATTTTCATCCCACTGCTTTTTTATTGGAAAAAATAAAAGGAAAATGTACTCGATACTAATTAGACTATTGCGCAGCCTTGGACTTGATGATGGCATAGCTGGGTTTACTGTCAAACAGTAACACATGCATTGACTTCGAGACAAAATTGGCATTGTAAGCTTGATTTAATGAAAATCCTGCCTAGCAGGCAGGGGTAACTTCACCAGGCCTGCCTGCGACAGGCCTCGTGAGGTTTATTTTGCTATTTATTTATTGTTTAGGTGCCATTGAAGCTCTCCTTACATTGTCATGCCGGTTATGGTTTTAATTTTGTTCGATGGAGGCCTTCTACCAAAAAAAAAAAAAAAAAAAAAAAGAAAGAAAAAAAAAGATATTTCCAGAGACACAATGCAAAGTACAATATTAACTGACATTCTTAAAAAAAAAAAAAAAAAGAAATAAAAAAAGGAAATGAAATAAAATTCACCACAAGGAAAAAAAAACTGTTTTAGGCTATGCATCTGGATTTTTTTTTTTGTTTTTTTTTTTCGTATTTTCGTACAGTAAATATTTTATAACACTGTTACTACAAAGCTGCAAATATACGGAACCAAGAGAAGTAGAGAAAGAAAAGCAAAACGCTCGAGGGATTTTGCATATTCCTGTGGGCTGACTGAACACTGCGGAGGGGAGCGAACTTGGAGCCGCTCTCCCGCTCCGACCTGAGCGGGGCGGGAGAGCGGCCAGCAGGGACAGTGTGTGCCACGGCTGCCTCGCTTCAACCCCCTTCTGCTTTTATTATAGAGGGAGAAGAATAAATAGCGGCATTGCTGGGGTGTGCGGCATGACAAAAGCAAGTGCCCTAGTTCAGGAGTGGAGGGGGGATTTAAAAAAAAAATGGCAATCATGGGAATAAAAATAAATGAGAGAGAGAGAGGAATTAACTGATAAAAAGTTAATTCAGGCTAAGCAATTTTTTTTTTTTTTTTTAAGGTGTTTTGCAATTTGGGCGGCTGAACCCGGGTCCGAGGATTTTGTGCGTCTGGCAATTTCGGGAGAGAAAAGGACTGCGGGGAGGCCAAGAAATGAAAAAGAAAAAAAAAAAMCCCAAAAAATCTAAAAAAACTTTTATTTTTGAAAAAAAAAATCCTTTCCAAAACAGAGAGAAGTTGTTGGGGTGACGGGGAAGGGCCCCGCGCGCCCCTCGCGCTGCTCTGCAAGCCCTGCCGGGGACGCCCGCGACCGCCTGCCCCTGGGCTGGAGCCTTCCCAGCCTTTTCCTTCCTTTCCTCGCGCCATTCTGCTCCGAATTCCCTATCTTTAGCGTCATCCAACGTAATGTGACAAAATACCTCCAAAAATACAGCATACCTGTAATGTCCATTTACAATGGTGCTTCAGTAGCCTATACTTCTCAAGCATAGGAATATGCTATACCATTGAGAGAAGAAAAAGAACTGTGTTTAAATACATACAAAAAAAAAAAAAAACAAAAACAAAAAAAGGAAACGGGAAAGTTTTGAACTTAAATCCAGTTCCCAAAGGAAAAAAAAAAATAAAATAAAATAACCAAAACCAAAACCGAAAAGCAATTCTATGAACGCTGCCTTTATAACGAACAATCAGAAATTCCACTAAGCTAATTTGACAGAAATTTTTCCTCATTTAAACAACATTACAAAAGTCCTGCATTATAAAATAGGGTAGAATAAATCAGTGTAATCAATAAAACTATACAACATACAAATTACATATCTTCTGAGTGGGCAGTTTAATTCTCTCTCTTTGCAGCCATGACTACAACATGCTCACTAAAAACAACTAACTGCCCAAACTATTGCTTAGTTTGTTTTGTTTAAAAAAGGGTGCAATTTTATTGTATATACAACCAATTTACTGGTAATACCTTGTCTTATAGCAAGGCTCTGACAAAATGTTTGTCTAGGCTTTTTTTCCCTTCACTGTGAAGCACTGAAAGCTGCTATTTTTTTTTTTTAGTGCACATATGTCTTAATAAAGTAATGCCCAGCTAAGTGCTATAGGGAAGGCAAAGGATGCTGGCTAGAGGATGTGATACCATATACTAACAATCACACAATACAATAGAGCAAAATGACTACTCAACCACTTATCAGACACATATGAAAATCCAAAACATTTTATTTTTTCCTTAAATAGAGAATAACCAGTAAACAATTTTCAGAACTTGGAAGTTTAAAAACGTGCATATAAAAATGGGCATTATATACTTTTATTGAATGTGGATTGATTGCAGTCTGCTAATAAAAATGGGTGTGGGATCTGAAGAAAAAGGAAGTTTTTTTTGTTTTTTTTTTTTTTTTAAGGCTTGCTTGTGAAAGGAACAGTTGTAAAACAAAAATTGCTTGAAGCAGGGTTCAGCTTAGTGCTTCACAGTTTGACTGCTTCTCTAAGAAGAGCCCTTCCTGCATGTGCATTCAAAATCACAAAAGTACAAAGACAAACACCTAAAACACACTGCGTCAAGTGCAGCACCAACTTTGGTCAAATAAAAAAAAAAAAATTAAATCAAAAGAAAAATTAATAATCGCTAAGCTTTTCTACATGATATAAGCAGGTATTGCATATTTTCATATATCTGGGAAAGAAATAAAAACCCCCAAAAAATAAAACGAAACGGAACGAAACAAAAGGAAGACTCCAAATAAAATGTAAAATGCAGCAACATCCAAAAATACTGATAATCTAGCATCTACAGATCTCAGAATAGCACTGCCACTGACCATACAGGACAATAAACACTACTCCTATCTGCGGAACAACTAACATCCTACTTAATTCTAGATGTTGGAACTGACGATGGCTGACATAAAAGTCACATTTACAAAAAGTGTCTCCAAATGCTTGACTAGGGAAAAACCCCCTTTCAAATATAGGAACATGTGCAACAATTCCACAAATAATCGCTATCCAGGGCAAGGCACATTGATATGGAATTTTTTTTTTTTTCTTTTCATCGTTTCGTGCAAATTAAGAAAACAAAACAAAACATCGTTTCAGGGAAAAGATGAGGAGCAAAGTGTCTTCCCAAGAATTTCAGTTACTTGATTGTATAGGACAGTAGTAGAAACCCTTCTGAAGGGTCGAACAAACATAGTTTAAAGGCAAGTGCCTGGAATAGGGATTACAATATTGTGTCTTAATGCACTCTACTTTACCCTACATTAACTATATAAAAATTAGTTACTAACACTAGAACATGCAGAGACTTTCTCTGATTAGCTGGACTTGCCAACCAGAACGTATATATATGTATAGTATAGGAAACCTTCTTAAAGTTGCATGTGAAGCAAAGGGGTGCTCCGCTGTCTGATAGAAAAATCACTTGCACTCTTTTTTTTTTTTTTTT